>NW_008825613.1:2034330-2067960 GCF_000699105.1 Pygoscelis adeliae
TCCCCGGGGTTGGGGATCCCCCACCGCTCGGTGCCCCGTCCCAGGGACACCCCGCTCGCACAGGGACGGGCTGTTTCCTTGGGGCCGGCCGGGGTTTCCCGTGCTGCAGCTTGTGCCGGTGCCTCTGGGGCTCTCGCTGTGCCCCTCCGAGCAGAGGAAATCCCAGCTGGATATTAGGAAAAGGTGTTTCCACATGAGGGTCAGGGCCCCGAGTGGTGGGGGAATCTGGATCTTCGGAGATATTTGAGCTTGGACTGGACACGGCCCTGCGCAGCCTGCTCTAGTTTGACTCGGTTGTGGGTGGAGAGTTGGACCGAGGCTTGCAGAGGTCCGTTCCGGCCTAAATGATTCAATGATTTTGGCAAACCAAAAGTGTGTCTATATGCTCGATGTTCTGCGTCTCTACAGGGTGTCACATTAAACTCTGTACTTGCATGATGCCTCAACCAGACTCTTAATTCTGATGCCATCATCTAAGTAACTTCACAGAATTTGGTTCTCGTCTGTTAATAAAATGGGCAGTAGAAGTTTCCCTAAACTTGGAAAAAACTGCTTTTGAATAACTTCAGAAGCTGCAGCGTGGGTGGGCTGCTGAAGCCAGCAATTTCAGCTGTGTCTGCAGTACATGAACCAGCGCTTCTTACGATGACTCTGTAACTTTTCCACCACCGGTGTGGTTTTGAGATTGAAAAATCCTCTGCTGGCTCACCTACGTTTAAGGTAGGGTTTGTACCAGTATAGTTAAATCAGGCACAATAACGAGTATCTCTGTTTTGCTTGCTTCTTCCCCTCACATGTATTTCTTTGTTCCAGTCAAGTATTTTAGCATACCCTGCAGGCTTATAACGTAGTCAGGAAATGTTGTTTGTGC
The DNA here is from genome assembly GCF_000699105.1 of Pygoscelis adeliae. Taxonomy (NCBI): domain Eukaryota; kingdom Metazoa; phylum Chordata; class Aves; order Sphenisciformes; family Spheniscidae; genus Pygoscelis; species Pygoscelis adeliae. Next base: position 2,035,202 of record NW_008825613.1, read on the forward strand.
GGGTATATTTTCATTTGCAGCAGTAAAATAATAACTTACCACCTTTGTTTCTGCGTCCCACGGAGCTTGTAGCCTCAGGTGGGAGTATGAGCGAGTTCCGCATTCACCACGATGTCAATGAGTTGCTCAGCCTGCTGCGCGTTCACGGCGGGGAAGGAGCCGAAGTCTACATCGATCTTCTGCAGAAGAATCGAACGCCTTACGTCACCACGACTGTCTCTGCGCACAGCGCGAAGGTAAGTCTCGACATACTGTAATCACAGCTGAGATGTGTTTCAGACCTTATGGGGGGGAGGGCCGGCCGGCAGGACCCCTGAGGTGGCATGCTTCCTTTGCAATCGTTGACAGAGATTCCATCGGCTCTGAGAGCACAGTCCTCCCTAAGGAGAAATTCAAGATAAACATTCTTCAGTGTGATTTCTCTTGGCCAGTGATGTGAACTACCTTTTCCATACTCTACTATTCTGTGAGATAACTTGACTTCTGTGGGTGCAGAGCTGGATACGTGTTGGGAGGGGTAGCGGCTGTACCAAGTTTTTCTGAGAATAACGGTGAAATCATGTTGGCATTGGTAAAAAAATCGGGTAATCTGCTCTGGAATCTCAGTTTAGGGTACAAAGTAGAAAGATTATATCAGGAAAAAGGTAAAATCCTTGCATCTTGGAGAGACTGGTGAAAGACCATGAGAAGGATTGTTGGTGGGGGGGGAAGGGAGTTCAAAAAAGGAGCTGATTTTGTGCCTGTGATGGTTGTTTCAAATTTGAATTAGAGGGGTTGTCCTCTGGGGGAGTAAAACAAATGAAAAATAGTAACTGTGTGAAATGCGATTATATGAACAATAGCTGACTTTTTTTCTGAATATCTCCCAGGTATTAGGGATTAAAGCCTGACACTCTCATGACCGGGTATGCTTCTGTGGCCATAATACTGGTTTTCATTGTCATTTTTAAAAGCAATCCATCAGTCAAGCTATAAGTGCTAGAAAATTGCCAACTCTGTCTGAAAGTTCAGATCTTTGTAGCTTGAACTGTATGTTTTCTCTAATTCCAGTCTTAAGCATCATTTATACTGACAGCTACAGTTCACTGACTTGTAGAAAGATTTAAGTAGGAGGCACAGCTGGAGATCTGCAGTCCAACCCCTTGCTCACAGCAGGGCCAGCATCACAGCTACAGCAGACTGCTTAGCTGCGTTTTGAAGATCTCCAGGAGATTCCTCCATCACTCTGGCCGTGTCCCAGGGTCACCTCTCTCTCCAGAAAGGACTGTTTCCCTAGGGCTAGTTGGGATTTTCCATGTTGCAATTTGTGGCAGTGCCTGTGGTGCTTTTGCTGTGCCCTCGAAGCAGGGTCTGTTACCCCTTTGGGCAATGGGCAGTATGCCTCACCGTCTCCATCGCTCTGCACTGGGCTCAGTCCAGTTTGTTGATGTCTCTCTTGCTAGTAGAGCCCCCAAAGTGGACCCAGTGTCCAGATGTGGCTTCATCAGTTCCAGAATCCCTTAATAAACCTGCTGATACAAAATTATATTGCTTCAGACTGAGCGTGCGCAAAGTGAGCCCTGCTACAGATCTTGTGCTTACCTTCATCTTTTCTCTCCTGCAGTCCCTTCTCCATCACCTGAAGTGCCAGGACCCTCACTCTCTTCCAGCATAATTATTAGTAGAAGACCACTGCTGCAGCATTCAGTCCAAAACCCATTCCCTGAAGTACTTCGGTGGCAGCCGCAGCCGGCACCTTGTCTCCATCTTTGCACGATGCTCCTCTTTTGAATGCTGTGATAATAATATACATTAACCATTTAATATTAATGTGGTGTTTTACAGGTAAAAATAGCAGAGTTTTCTCGAACTCCTGAAGATTTTTTAAAGAAGTACGATGAGCTGAAATCTAAAAATACAAGACATCTAGATTCTTTAGTTTATCTACTGTCAAAACTCACAGAAGACAAAGAGGTTTGTTTCTCCTTTAGAACTGGATATGTTATAAGTATTCAGCAGTAGCAACAATGCAATTATTTTAAGTACAGGATGCTTTCTGATGACAGTGTTCAGCGAAATGCGTTGAAATCAACAGATAACCAGTTCTAGCATTTACTTAATTATTAAAGCACTACTGAGAATTACACTCCTCTTGCTATAAACCACTAAGACACAGGAAACTGGGACAGAAAGACCTGTGGTCTGATTCAGCACAACCGTCTTATGGTCATATGTTTTTTGCTTTAGTGTGTGCTGACCAGCGTTCACAACATCTTTTCTTTTTTGTGTATGTACAGACACTCCAGTATTTGCAACAAAATGCTAAAGAAAGGGCAGAACTTGCAGCAAATGCAGCAACCAGTGGCAGCACAAATTTTTCCATTCCGTCGTCTACTTCCAAGATATCTCTACAGGAGCTCGAGGAGCTACGCAAGCAGCTGGGCAGTGTCACAGCCAACTCCAGCGTACAGCAGGTACTGTCTTTTCCCAAGCTTTGGGTACAAAATCTTTTCCTTCTGCTCATGTGTATAGCTTTGCTCTTAACTTTTATCATCTGGTGGAATTATAAATGTTCCTATCTGTGCAGATAATCTAAATTATCTCTCAAAATTTATTTGTCAGATTATATTAAATCTTTGTGCTGTCCTTAATAAAAATGGCCTTTTTCTATTTAAGTCAGTTAAGGTAAGTCAGGTTTAGGCCACAACAGTTCTAACTGGCGGGGGTTAATGTAATTTCATTTTCCCATTTCAAATGACTGCTTTAAGCTGTGCTGACGTTTTCTTTTCTGCCTGTGGCAGTGCTTGCTCAGCAGCTCAGCAGCCATTGTGGCATGTCCCCATCCTTCCTAGGAGTTCTGCTCTCTCAGATAATGTGGGTACAATGCCTCACATAATCATTCCCCAAGTGGACACAGCCATTCCCTCTACTTAGCTATTTGAGCTCCTGCAATAAATGCTGCAAAGTGATCCCAAAGACAAAAAGGAAGAAAAAAACCTGCTGTAGAAGTAAACTGTATCATTGCAAGACAGAGGCTTAGAAAACAGTTAAGCAAGCATTTCATTATCAGTAGGCCAGGAGGTAGGAAGTGCAAAAGGGCGATTATTACTTAAAATCGCAACTTCTATTTCCTATAATAATTTGTATAAATAACCATACTGTGATAGGTTGACCTTGGGTAGCCACTCTATCACTTCTCCTGCTCAACAGGACGGGGAGGGGGAGAAAAATATGACAAAAAGCTTGTGGCTCAAGATAAGGGCATTCTGGCTGCGGAAGACAGAGGAGCAACTGTGTATGGACAGTTATTTGGACAGAGGAGAAAGAGTGATAAGGTCTGTAGTGAGTGAGCAACTAGGCAATGTGTGCAAATGCTTCCATTTAAAATTTTGCAGCTTACCTTTGTCCCAGAGGTTTGTTTCTGTTCTGCCTTCTGATGGCTGGTCAATAAAATCTAACGGGACAAGCCTCCAGGCTCTGCATGTGACTGTTTCTGAGGATGCTGGCCTGTTTGTGAATGCTCAGAAATCACACACTGGGGTCTTCTCTGTCTGCAGTCTCTGTTGTGGCAGTCCTGCACCCTCGATCAGTGGAGGCATATTGATGTCTTGTTAGCGCATGGGGTCTGTCTGTATTGGTGTGGTGTGTGCTTCACTCAGCTGCTCACTCTGTGGCACTGCTGGCCCTGTCTTGGCCATGTGGCAGCATTCACATTCATGATGCATACTACCAACCTTTGCTGTTGAGCTCTCTAGCTGTGGCTGTATATGGTTTATTGCCTGTGCTAGCTCCTCAGCAGATGTGCAGTTGCTTTTCAGTATGTGAAGATCTTTCTGTGGCAGTGGCTGAGCAGAGCTAACACCTTCCAGGGAACACCCTCCTGTCCCTGATGAAGATGATGACAGTAGATGATGCATCTGCCACCAAGTGGGGAGTTTGCTGTGGTGGTCAGATCACTTCAGGCCATCAGTGGCTAGAGGAGTGGACCCTCCATGTTCAGTGTTTTGGGACACCCGATTGGTCTCTCAGCTTGAAGAGCCGCATGTGATGATGGAGAGTTCAAATCCTAAACAGAGAAAGTCCAACCCCCTCCCCCTGTCAGGCAGCGATGAAACCAGCCTTGTTCCACATACACTGTGAAATATGTGTCTGCACAGACTGAAATAAATGCCTGACTCATCCAAATCTTTCACAGATGATCTGAGTCAAGTGGTTGATTTAGATCATGAAGGTAAGATGTATTTCCAGTAAGGTAACTGATCTTTTTAATAGGATTTATGTGCAGACTTGCTAAAAGAGGAAAGAAGAGTAAGTGGTGTTCTCTGGGATGTGCAGTTCACAACCAAAGGAATTGAAATGGCAATGCAAACCAATTAAAAAGATTTGTGTCTCCCTGCTGCTCCATTTATACCTTGTTCAGACTTAAAGAGCTGAAACTCTGATAAAAGGCTCTAACGGGCAGGTGCTCGGGGCCATTGAGTTAGTAGGGCTGTATCAACACACATAGCTGAAATCTGTTGACCCAGAGTTTCCGCTAGAGCCACTTCCCAAGAGGACTGTGAATTAGTCATAATAATCGCAGTTGATTTACTTCTCCATCTTTCTTCTAGAAGCCAGGTTGTGCACTGGCACAAGCCCTGGAGTGATCCTTCACACTATCAACGGATGTGAGGGACTCACTTGAGCAACTCTATTTGTGATCCTTGTGGCACCATCTTCATTCACTGGGCATGGAGGATAGCTGCCAGTGTTTCCACAGATTTGTTGTGGCACTAGTGGGAGGAACCGCTGGGGTTGTCCAGTCCAGCTTCCCTCTCACAGAAGGCCTGTCACCCACACTAGATCAGGGCAGCTGTCATTTTGTCCATCTGAGTCCTGCAGCGCCCAGGAGGGAGATAACCCCACCTCCCCGCTGACCCACTATAGCTGCTCCCCCTCTGCGGGAAGAAGTGTCTCTTCCTACCTGATCTCAATATCCCAAGAGGCAGCTTGTGTCTGTGGCCGCCTGAACCTCCTGCCACCGCTGAGAGGAGCTTGGCTTTACCCATCATCTTGGTACTTGTCTTTCCTGTAGTTGCAGGCTGCTCTTAGGCCTTCTGTTGGCCAGACCCAGCAAAGCCCAGCTGCCCCCACCACTCCTCCTTGGTCGTGTGTTGTAGGTCCAGTGTACGCCCACTGCTGCCCAACTTCCCTGGCACCAGGGCTGTAGTGCAGGGAGCCCTTTGGCACAGTTGGCATTCATTGAGCATGAAGATGAGCTCTTTCTCTCCCTCGATGGATGTGGCACTGTCATTGCTTAAGATACCAGATGCAGATTCATCAGCGTGACAGTGGCAAACTGCCACCTTATCCCATGGGCTTTTAAGTGCCAGGCTGACACCTGAGGGCCACATTTTCAGTCCTGGGAGTTTTATCCAGGCTGTCATTGAAGCCTATAATGACAACGATCTAAATTTTAAGTTGCAGAGAGAAGGTGATTCATGCCGCTGAGACACATGCTTTGTCACCGGTGCCAAAAGTGCTGTGCCATCTGCCCTGTGATTACTTGGCACTGTCAGAGAGATCATCCAGTGATCTTTCAGTGATTGGAGTTGCTGCTTGGATCAGTTTTGGCCCAAGAATCATCAAGATAGTAAAACTTAGGTGTTCCCTTTCAGGCTGCTCTGTCCTTTATAGCCAAAACTGTCAACTTTTTTGAATTCTGCCAGTTAACAGGTTCACACTAGAACTGATTGAACTCCAACAGAAGCTCCCTGCCTCTTGTCATCCCAGAGAATCACTTGTGAAGAAGAACCAGTCCCTCGATGAAGAAGGTTCTGCGTTTGTTTCAGGGGTTCTGGCTGCTCCTTTTCACAATCACTATAAGGAATAGGCCTCAGTCCCTGCCTTTTTATTAGGGATGGATGCCACAGCCCACACCCTTACTCCAGGCATGCCCCAACCCATAGGCAGTGAGCTCACAGGGACAGAGGTGCCTGCATGCTCCCTCACAGTGCCATGAGCTCATCTCATTTCAGGGACTTCCCTCAGGCACTGGGAGCTATTTGGCTTATTCTTGTATAGTATGGAAGTAGGCAATTTTACAATAGGTATTTTCCAGGGCCAAGAAGGAAAGAAGACTACTAGATGGGTAAGGAATTGGCTGGATGGCGGCATCCAAAGGGTTACAGTCAATGGCTCAATGTCTAAATGGAAACCAGTAACGAGTGGTGTCCCTCAAGGGTCCATATTGGGACCAACACTATTTAATATCTTCATCAATGACATACCTAGTAGGATCGAGTGTACCCTCAGCAAGTTTGCAGATGACACCAAGCTGAGTGGTGCGGTTTACACGCCAGAGGGACAGGATGCCATCCAGAGGGACCTGGGCAGGCTGGAGGAGTGGGCCCATGTGAACCTTATGATGTTCAGCAAGGCCAAGTGCAAGGTCGTGCACCTGGGTTGGGGCAGTCCCCACTCTCAGTACAGACTGAGGGATGAATGGATGGAGAACAACCCTGTGAAGAAGGACTTGGGGGTACTGGTGAAAAAAAAATTGGACATGACCTGGCACTGTGTGCTTGCAGACCAGAAAGCCAAGTGTATCCTGGGCTGCATCACAGGAAGCATGGCCAACAGGTTGAGAGAGGTGATTCTCTCCCTTTACTCTGTCCTTGTGAGTCCCCACCTGGAGTACTGCATCCAGCTCTGGGGTCCCCAGTGCAAGAAAGACATGGACTTGTTGGAGAGGGTCCAGAGGAGGCCATGAAAATGATCCGAGGGCTGGAACGCCTCTCCTATGGAGAGAGGCTGAGAGAGTTAGGTTTGTTCAGCCTGGAGAAGAGAAGGCTCTGAGGAGACCTTACTGTGGCCTTTCAATATATAAAGGGGGCTTATAAGAAGGATGGAGTTAAACTTTTTAGCAGGGCCTGTAAGTGACAGGACAAGAGGCAACGGTTTTAAACAGAAAGAGCGTGGGTTTAGATGGGATGCTTCATCCCTGGCAGTGTTCAAGGTCAGGTTGGATCGGGCTTCGAGCAACCTGATCTAGTAAAAGATGTCCCTGCCCATGGCAGGGGAGTTGGACTGGATGATCTTTAAAGGTCCCTTCCAACCTAAACCGTTCTATGAGTCTATGATCTGATTTCATTTTGGGAGTTGGAGACAGGAATTACTTCATGTCTCTGAATTTCCAAGGTGTAACTTTCACGTAGTCCATCTCACTGAACTAGCTCTATTTTAAAGTACTTTCTTCCATCTACATGTGCTGTTGAGACCTTAACCTGGCTCTGTTAGGTTGTATGGTCTCCCATACTTAGCGCAATGCCTCAGAAGCTTTTGGAGTTAGATACTTTCTTAGTCTGCTCTCTCATAAGTATGCATGGTTCATGGAGATATTGTGATGGTAAGGTCCATGGTTTGTAGAGCTTTTCTTCCAACTCATTCCTCCCTGCCCTTTGGAAAGATGTAATGATGGCTGCCCTTCTCCTAAGCAGAAGCTTGTTCCTACAGTCATGTTGTGTAGGGCCAGTACTACTGGGAGACCTTCCATGCCAGGTCTTCCTTTAATGATCTGGAGCTCAAGATGATACAGAAAGTGCACATGATGTTTTGATCTTTTAGCCAATGTCTGTGTGTCCAGATTGTGACGGACAAGTAAACTACTATATACTACTTCAAGAGAGGAGTATTTTCTCACTGTATGGGTTTAAGATTTATGAAGGAGTTCAGGTTGTTTACCCATGTGAAGGACTTCAGTCCTCACTGAGATCTGCAATTTTGTGTGAAGTTTAGTCATCCTTTGAATTGCTGGCAGCTTACTTGATGCTTCATCCTTCTCCATACCCTCCTATGAGAGTTCTGTTTCTGTTAGGGGAGCAGAGGAAATTGAGGTCCTTCTAGCAGATCACCCATATACAGTATAAGTAGGAATGTAGTGTTGCTTTGGGGTGCCTGTCTGACCTGAGGACATTGTACCGGTGTTATGCCAGCGGCGAGGCTGCAGCAAACATGCCCGGAACTGGTGCTGCTTGGAGGAGTGGTCCCACAGCTGATTCTTGTTTGAAGGATTTCAAAACCCAGCACTGGGCAGCTCTGAGAATATGAAAAATGGCTGGGGCCAGCCATAGTGTGCATCAACTACCTCTTACATGTAAGACCACTTATTCTTTAAGAATACTGCTCACACGTACATTTGCTTCCTTCCCAAGTTCCTCTCCCCTCTGAGACCTCCTATGAGAGGAAAGTAAAATGACCCTGTGCATATCCCATTTCACATACACATCTGTGGAGCTTAAGAAATAGCATTCATAAGCATGTGCCCTGTGTTTGTGCGCTTGGGGCTCTAAGTGTTCACGGAGGTTGTGCATCTCTCAGGGCTCTCCAGCTGATAATTAATCTTGCACTCCATTTATTTCAGTGTCAGAGACCCGGAGCCAGGGGTGGAAAATCTTTCAGTCTTTAAGAGCTCACTTCCTTTGTTGACTCCTATTCAGACTAAAACAACTCCATCATTTTCCAGCTATCTATGGGTGGATTATCTGGATTGCATTTGGCATGCAGCTACTCAGTGGGCACTGTGCAGAAACCGAGTTCAGAGGTGTTCATTAGCCTATCTGCAAGTGCCCCTTGAATAATATGTTGCTGTTTACTGCTTCTGGAAGGAGTTTGCTGCCTTTCACATGGTGCACTTTGCAAACTAGTAAGCTGCCTGGTGGTTGTGCATGTCCCCATTCTGCTCCCCTATGTGTGCCTTAGCATCCAGGCTGGTGGGGAGGGGTGCAGAAAGATGTTATTTCATGTACCCTCCAATAAAAAGAAGGCCAACTATATAAAAAATCACCTCTGCAGCACTGAGACCAATAGACTAGATGGTATTGGGAGACCAAATCCTACGCTGTGCTACTGAAACATCAGCTATTCTACTTTCTGTTCTCAAGTTATCAGTTTACAGTCAATTTCTGCTTAAAATTCAAAATTTCCTGGACTTCTGAAGATCTCTTTTTTCCTTCTTTCTCTCTCTTTTTTTTCTAACAGCCTCTTGAGCTTACACGAAAAATCCTCCGAGATAAGCAGAACAAGAAGAATTCTGGTCAGCCCATTCCAATATTTCCATCCTGGGTGTATGAGAGACCTGCACTTATTGGTGATTTCTTAATTGGCACCAGTTTAAGCACTGACACAACGGTACCTATAGGTATGTGATACGCAGGGAAAATTGCATTAACTTTTTATGTTTTGTACTTGTTCAGAAGTGCTGTTCAGACTTCATCACAGTCAGGATGAAAGCAAAACTTGGCTCTTTGCACTCTGCAGATGAAGAGCAGGGTTCAAAAAAAAAAACAACCCCAAACTTATTTTGTTCACAGTGTTTCTCCTGTGCTGAATTCCAGCCCCACTGTTGATCCATGGGATCTAATCTGTTTTGAGTTTCCCAGTCCTTTTTCTCTCTTGAGTCACAGCCTCCATAAAATCCTACTGTAGGAGTATCACATCGGTATTCTCAGCTGAAAAATCTGTAGCTGTACCTGACAAGGGAATATTCATCAATCTACCCAGCTCAATATCCTCTCCAGTAAGACTATAACAACCTCCCTGATTTGCTATCTCTCTCCTCACCAGAGCAGCAGGGGACTAATCTCTCCCCGTTGTATTCTAGCTTTAGGCTGAGCTGTGTATAGTTTCTTTTTCATAAATTAGATTTAAGAGCTTTTTTTGGAAGGGAACAGCTGAGTTAGAGACTCATGTTTCCGTTCCCCAGAACTGTGGAGGCTCCTACAGGAAACGTGTAGCTTCTTCCTGATATGGGTTTGGACTGTGTCTAAGGGGGACGTGAAAAGAGCAGGCTCATTCTTGGAGGTGCCCTTAAATAGCTTGTCCACCAGTACATTTCTGCCAGGGCCTTTTGGGATGTGCTGTGGGGGAATGTTCCTAGCAAGCTCAGGACCATTTGTTCTCTCACATACAGTCCTACAAATGGAGAGGGATTGTTGCCTTGTTTCATGAGATAAGCTTTGCTGTAGTTAGTGTTGTAATCACTCTGTTCCCTGATCTTCTGATGCACGTGGTTATATTTCGGGTTGAGTCCTTCATGCTTCTTGCAGCTGGTTTGTAGTTGACCGCACCATTCAGAGACCCTACAGTTTGCAGTTGACCTGCAGCTTTTGCTGGGCTAACATTTCTTTGTGTCTGTATTTGAACTGTTTTCTTGATATCTGAATATTTCAGCGGAGGGGAGGTAGGTACAGTTGTTGACAAGATTGGAGCTCCTCGGGTCCAGTATAACTGAGCCCTTTGGGGTGGAAGGATCAGCAGCACAAGCTGTGGGTGATGTTCTCTTGGCCACAGATGTCGGAAGTATAGCCCTGTCTGCTTGGTTTGCTTTGGGTATAAATGAGCAAAGGATTCTGTTTTCCCGGAAAGCAAGGTAGATGATTTTGGAGTTGACCCTAACTCAGTTTTATTTCTCTATATCTTGATTCAGCTTTGTGTGATCTTTCTTTGTTCTCTTTGAATGGTAGTATGTCTTCCTTTCAAGCTTCAGGTACTAGATTGAAATGATACGAATGGATGATCAGTTAGTACTATGGCATGTTCCAGTTGTGTTCTTTTTTTGTCTTCTCTTTGAAAACAGGTACCTTGCCATTAGCCTCCCAAGAATCCATGATTGTGGAGGACTTGCTGTATGTTCTGATCGGTGTGGATGGAAGATACATCACAGCACAGCCTCTCATAGGCAGGCAGAACCGAGCATTTTCAGTTGATCCAAACTTGGACTTGTCCATCAAAGAGCTGGTGACCAGGATTCTTCCTGTAGCAGCAAGTTACTCTGCTGTCACCAGGTACCAAGCTGACTTTTGTCAGAGGAGGATGTTCTCTTTTGAGCATCAGGTTGTGGAATAGAGAATTGTCCTTGTGCAGATGTTAACTTCCAAGCTCAATTTAAACCTATGGGGATATAAAATAAGAATGACAATTTCTTTGAATTGGTTTTGGCTACACTTCTTTTTGCTGGGTTTCTCCTGTGTGCTGCCAGTTCACTTTTTCATTCACCTCATCTTACCTTTGTCCAAACTTAGTCTTGGTAAATTCAGGCAAAGTGCAGATAGGATATGCCTGCTTGTTCTGGCTTATCTCTTCCCACTCTGCTATGAATTTCTCCATGTTTCCTGCTTTTTGCTGTCCTCTGGGCATCCAGGACTGGGACAACCTTTGTGTGCTTCTGAGCGGGAGAACCTACTGCTGCCTAGTTCCTCATAGCTACCTTAAGTAATTGTTAAAAGGTCTTAGTATAAGGTACACCTCACTAACAGCAGGTGTTTGTTATGTAGATGTCTGCATTTGATTCAAAGTCCCTAAAAGATCAGCAAAGAGAAAGAAGCATTTTTAGGATATGATTCATCCAATCTCTTTTACATGTCTCCTTCCAGATGATATAACTTGTGTTCAGAAGCATCTGTCTCTCTCCACTAACTTGTATGGAGCCATCTAAATCTGGTCAGATGAATCCCTGCTGTGGCATGTGGTGTCAGAAACTAGCAACAGTGCTTTCCCCACATGTCTCGGTGCCCATTGCTTCCTTTTGAGATCTTTTCCTGTCCTCTGATCTGTTGCTTATGCAAAGACAATTGCCTTGAAAATCTTAACCCTCATTTTTTACATAGTGGTTTTGCAAATAATTCTAGTTCCCCTGCAATTTGAGAGGAAACGTCTTCCCACAGCTTTCTGTACTAGGAAATGTGATGATGGGAAATAGGCAGGGGGACACAGAGCAAATGTGGAACCTGAAACTCCAGCCGAAGACTGGTGTGCTTCCCAACACATGATCTACTCATGTGCTTGTACAGTGTCCTGAAGATAAAATTCCTGAAAGTGATAGAAGGTGCCTTGCCTGAAAGAGTTTCCATTTTGCCGTTTACAGGTTTATAGAGGAGAAGTCTTCTTTCGAATATGGACAGGTAAATCATGCTCTGGCTGCTGCTATGCGGACTCTAATCAAGGAATACATGATACTAATTACCCAGCTGGAACATCTTCAGAGACAGGGACTTCTGTCACTGCAGAAACTCTGGTTTTATATCCAGCCCACAATGAGGACCCTGGAGATTCTTGCTTCACTTGGTAGGTTTCAAAAATTACAGTCATTACATTTTGACAGGTGCATGACAGTGGCTTCTGAAAACTGTACAGAGTAGCAATACAGGCTGGGCATGTGTCATTTTAATTTTATGTTATATTAAAGAAGAAAGCCAAGGGGAATTGTAGTTGTCAGAGCACTGTTCTTTTTTGAGAGCAGTGGGCTCTAGGGCTGAGTCTGCCCTTCAGAGCTGTCATGAGGCAAGTCCATGCCTCTTACCATCGCAATCCATGCCTTTCGGATCAGTTGTTTCCACCACTGCTGTCTCTACTCAGCTTCTTTCCAAATGCCTCTCCAGCTGTGTGTGGATATATAACCACAAACCGATTCAACCAGAAGGAACCCCTGGCAGTTTCTAGTCCAACCCCTTGCTCACAGGTACAGCAGGTTTCTCAGGGCCACGTCCAGGCAAGTCTGGAAAATCCTCAGTGATGGAGATCCCCCACCATTCTGGGCCTTTTCCCATGACCTCACCACCCTTTTTGGGAACATTTCTTTCTGTATCTCCAACTGGAATTGCCCTTCTTGTAACTTTTGCCCTTTTGATATTGTCACTGTGCTCCTCCAAGACGAGTCTCATACCATCTCCTCTAGAACCATCTGTTGGATAGCGTAGGAATGCTTTTGACAACCCCCAGCTTCATCTTCTCTCAGCTAACAAGCCCAGCTCCCTGAGGCACACAAGCTCTCCTTGTGTGCGTTGGGCACCAGCCCCCCACCATCTTATTAACCTCTGCTGGACTCTTCATTTTGTTATTCATACTGGGGACCCCAAACTGAACGCACTGTTCCAGGTGTGGCCTCACCCATGCTGGGCAGAGGGGAATAATCGCTGGCAGTGCAGCCCTGGGTGCATTTGGCATTCATCGCTGCAAGGACACACTGCTGACTCACGATCAGCTGGTTGTCCACCAGGACCCTCTGATTGTTCTCTGCAGTGCTGCTCCTCAGCCAGTCGGTCCCAGTCTGTGCCACACTGCATGAGGTTGTTGGTCACGGATACAGTTACCTCAATAATTTTGGTTAAACTCTTTGGCATGAGAGTACTTGTACATTTCATTCTGTTCAGCCCAGAGAATTCATCTGGACATAAATACCTGTTCTATTTACAATCTGGAATTGGATGATCCCTCTTGGTAGTCATGTTTCCCAAAATTTTCAGTTTTTTGGAACACAGCAGTTAGCCAACTACATTAAGGTTTACTTCGATCCAAAACTCACCAGCAGTACTGTTTCCTCTGCCCCTACATCCCTTTTGCAATGGCAAAGTACAAATGTCACTATCAACCTACCTAAATCCTGGTGTTTAAGCTATATGCATGGCTACCTCAGTGTTACAGTTGAGAACAGAAGTGCTTCTGAGATCAGAGGTTTCTCAAGCAAGCCACTGAAGTGTGTGTTTCTTCCATTACCACCTGGAAAGTGGATCTCTATACATGGTCCCCTCGGTGTAGGAGGCTTTTGGACTCTAAGCCACCATGCACCTTGCATCTACCCGAGTTCAGTTCTCCTTCCCTGGAGGGTTGGGTTTGATTATTGCTTTTTTAGATTGTGGATCATGTGGGTTTTCATTTCAGGACATTTCAGGATGTAAGCTTTTGGCTGTGTGGTGGAATGGCCTTGCATCTTCACAGGAGGGGTCTACAGCTGACATGGAGATCTGTGACTTAGGGTGGTCAGCTAATCAACTGCTAACTTCATTATGTTTAACAGCATAGCTTGTGCAATTAGTCTGTGTCAGCTTTGTGTCTTATATCTATATTTTTAAATTTTAGCTACTTCTGTGGATAAAGGTGAGTGTATGGGAGGATCAACCCTGAGCTTACTCCATGACAAGACTTTCAATTACACGGGGGACAGCCAGGCCCAGGAGCTGTGCCTGTATTTAACCAAGGCAGCCAGCGTGCCTTATTTTGAAATTCTGGAAAAGTGGATATATCGAGGCATCATTAATGATCCATACAGGTAAAGAACAGTTAAGGAATGAAAATGAAATGCAAAAGTTAAGAAATACTGTTTGGGTCTCTGGCTTCTACTTTTTTAGTGCACCCATCCCTCTACTCTGTAGAGTCTGCGTAGCATAGGGGCCTGGACCTGGCAGCAGTAGGTAGACAAGGCAGCATTGCAAGGAAGGGCAGCGCTGGAGCGTGTTTTAACTACATTTCTTGTTTGATTCAGTGGTTATACAGTCAGAGGCACTCTCACGTGCTTTGTTTTTCCAAATTCAAGGAAATTATATGCAAAAGTCAATAGCACAACAGTCCAAATATGCAGTCCACTCAAATTCCACCTTACCATGCCTGTACCTCTTTTTCTCCTCTCACATCCTCATCCTCTTCACGACAGGGGTGAGCCCTCTTCTCATGGGGCATGAGTGTGATAACTTAGTGAATCTATATTAAATGTAGTCCACTAATATGCTAATCTGATATGAGCTAACAGCACTCAACTGAAGTTTCTTGGCTTTTGTAGAATCATTTGAAGCATTTCACTGTGTTTAATAGTTTATGCAGCATTGCTGTTTCCCACATTTTCAGAATCCTAAGAGAGGCAAAACTCAAGTTAAAATAGCTAAAATTAATTCCTTCCTGATGGTGAGAAGGCAGACAAAGGCCAGCATCCTCACCTCTACACTGACAACCAAATAATGTTTAGGCTTGGTTTGTGAACCCTACAAAATTCTGTTTCTGTCATAATTGATTGCAGATTAGCAGAAACACTTTGCATAATGCTTCTCCTCTTACTACAAATAAAGGCTAATTTCAGTTCTTGATTGGAATGTATTTTCATGAGACCTTATTTCTGATAGATCATATTACTAGTTTACAGGTCAAAAATGTAATCCTCATTGTACCACTTCCTGCTTCTAAACATCTGCTTTAACTGTTCAGTGAGTTCATGGTGGAGGAGCATGAGCTGCAGAAGGAGAAGATTCAGGAAGACTATAATGACAAGTATTGGGATCAAAGATATACTGTTGTTCAGCAACAGATTCCCTCATTCTTGCAGAAAATGGCTGACAAAATACTAAGCACGGGTAGGTAAAGATATGCTTCTGATGTAAGAGGAATCTTGAGACAAGCATTACCATTCTTTATGTAAAGATAAAGTAAATGTTATCATGCTTTGCCAGTCTATGGGGTTGTCCAGCTGAACTTTTCAGAGGAGTAGAAGAATCAGATTTAAAAAGAACCCCAAATCCTATAAATAAAACAAAATGTGGGAAGGAGTCCAGCAGCAAGGGGAGCTATCTGTCTTACTGCTCTGTTTCAGGGGTACAGTTTTCTAGCAGCTAGCTAGATGGAGCTAGACAACCGAGGTTTGAACATGCTGAGTTTTAATTGGGGTGTTTTAAAATGAAGCATGCAACCTGATGGCTACCATTGTTCTCTGCCATAAGTACAAAACCCCCCAAAAGCTACTTCTGAAGTGCAACACCAGATCTTCAAAGTTTCTGGCTATCTGCAGAGATGTTTTGCCATCACTGGGAAACAAAACCATTTCTAAATCTCTCCTTAAACATCATACTAGGTGCCTAATTGAAAATTCTGCATCATCTTTTGAAAGGTGTCTAAATCCTTTCCAGCTTTCAGTAGAACTTAGTGTAAACATTTCACAGCGTATCTTCCACTTGAAGGTAGTGGTCTGAAAGTTTCCCTGTTGGATGTACAGTAAGTATGAATATGCGTCATTCATTCTTTTTGCTTCTAGGGAAATATTTAAATGTTGTGCGAGAATGTGGACGTGATGTTACCTGCCCTGTGGCTAAAGAGGTCATCTATACTTTAAAAGAGCGAGCTTATGTGGAACAAATAGAAAAAGCATATAACTATGCTAGCAAAGTCCTTCTGGATTTCCTAATGGAGGAGAAAGAGCTGGTGGCTCACCTAAGGTTTGATTTTATTTTACTAAATGCATGTTAAATAGATTGGTTCTGATAGTGAACATAAGTTTTTGAAGTTAGCTCTCTTTTCTTGAGATATTAATGTATTCTCTCTATTTCCATTAGAAAAGTTGACCTGAAAAAATAAGATTTGGGTTTTTTCCTGAAGAAAAAAAAGTGTAAAATCATAGAAATGTTCAGTGGGAAGGATGTCTGGGGGTCTCTAGTCCAACTTCCTTGGAAGGCTGTTGCCAAAACTAGGTCAGGACAGCTAGACAGCTGACTGTCTGACTAGCTCAGTCCCAAAACCCACCCTCAGGTATGGACATCCTCCCCACCTCGCTCATGACTTGTCCCTCGGCTGCATGTCACTCACACCCAGGAAGGGAGTTTCCTAGTATCTGGTATGATCAAGAAGAGTTTAATGTGAATAAGAAATAGTTTGGTGTTAAGCATCTCACCAAATATATGCCATGGTTATTGTTCATGCAAACATAGGTAGTTGGAACAGAGTAAGTGTATTAGCCCCAAGTTCCAGTGCAGGGTTTTTCTTACTACTGTCCTTTTTTAAAGTTCATTTTAATAACCTATATTTTGATTCTCGTAACACATTCAGCTGATAGCAAATGCAAGTGCATTCTAGCATGCAAATTCCAGCTTCCTTGTGCGAATCAAGCTTTTAGTTTATTACTATCTTCAGAAAACAGTAAAAACAGGAATCTTAACTATCCAGATGACCAAGACAGCAACAAATAGGTAGAAAGTTGCAGTTGATAGCTGGTTGTAAGATAGTTTGTAATTGGGCTGAGACCTGGTACCAGAGGTTCTGCTTCAAACCAGTGACACAATGTGAAAGAAAATGGTCTGAACTTCATGGGACAAACATGCCAAGTGACTTGCACAAGAAGATGTCCATTTGGAGACATAAGCTGGAGCAGTAATGGTAACTGAAGTGAATGTGCCTAGCAGGCCAGGTAGGATTGCTTTGGGCCTGCTTTTTGCTAGATCTGAAAAAGTTGTAGCTGTGACACAGGTGTCTGCTCCAGACCTGGGAACACTACGGCTCCAGCTGAGAGAGGTTGGGGGAAGACCTGAAGATCCGTGGTTCATGCCTTTGAAACTGATACGTTCCTTCCTGCCCTGTGAAAACCACCAGAGAACATGCCTTGTTTTATGAAAGGTTATGAGAGTTATCTGAAACCTGCCAGTCGTTAAGGAGATTATTCCTAGCCTTTCTAATAACTGTTATCCCTCCAAGCTTTCTTTGTTTAATAGGACTGTTCAAAAGACACTGGCTTCCAAAGCTCTGGTGGCACATGTCCTCTGTCTATCACAACGTAGTTTCAGATTAAGGTGTTGCTCAGCCTCGCCAGCTGCGGGTTGATGTCTATGACCTCCTCATCTTCGAAACAGGCTCTCTGCTAGATCATTCAGCAGCTGTCCTGTGTATATGTAATCTACTGCAGTGCAAGTGCAGGGGCAGCTGGTTGAGGAGGAAGCTACTGAGCTTCCAGCGTGTGTGTATGCTTTGAGGGCTGAAGTGGGATGGTTGTGATCAAACCCCAGGGACCTGTGACAGATAACCACTTCTCAGTTAAGCGGGAGTACTGACTCTCTCTCCACCATCCCAGAGATGGTTGGAAGGGACCAACCACCTTGGCACGTCTCTAGCTCGACCTCCTGCTTGAAGTGGGATTGTCGCCAGCATTAGGTCAGGTTTTTATTTGGGTTTGCACTCTAGGGTGTGTCAGCAGTAAGTATCTTGCTCCCCTACCTGTTGTGTCCTCAGTTAACCACTGACACTGTCATGACTTCCTTGTGACTGGGGGAGTTTTCTTGGTTCAAGAGAGTAATGACAGTCATGGAAACAGAGGGGCTGAGCATCATCCCAAATTGACAGTGATCAGGAGTCTGCAACCACATTATGTTAAGGCTGTGCTGGTCCTATTTTTGCTCTGAAAACTGCAGTTATCATGTGCGATCTTTGGCCCCGCACTAAGTTAATCCTCAAACTGTCCTCTGAGCTATTTCCAAGCTCCTGGCCCACTGCAGTTAACTGTCCCTGGTGCCAAGTGAAAATTAAAGTTTATGCATCCTACTGTAGCAGAAGTCAACACAATTACCTGGAATACTTAAAAAATCAGCACAGATACTTGTTCATTCAAAGGAGTCCAAGATTCTGCTCTGAATTGGCAACTGCCTCTTGGATGGATCTGCACGCTGTGGAGGTTGGCGTGTTGTTCAGGATAGCAGTATGAGTGAGCCTTTGCCCAGCAATGTAGTGCATATGTTTGTTTTTTTTTTTCTAAGGTGCATTTTTCAAGGAAAAAAAGGAGCAGCAGCAATCCTGATCTGACTGCACAAAAGCATCCTGACTGAGGTGGTAGGGAGGAGGGGACACGCATAAGAGACTAGTCTCCAAATTGGTTATTTATGGCTATGTGTTCTCTATGAAGAGGAACATTTTGTGATCAAAGCCAGCAGGCTGGCTGAATTGATTGCTTTTGTTCCTTTAGGTTTAATATGGATTAACTTGGGCTTTAAAAAACATAATCAATTGTCCCTTCATTTTCTTGAGCAGATCTATAAAACACTATTTCCTGATGGATCAAGGGGACTTTTTTGTTCACTTCATGGATCTCACAGAAGAGGAACTTAAGAAGCCTGTAGATGACATCATAACTACAAGGCTAGAGGCTCTGCTTGAATTAGCCCTGCGAATGAGCACAGCCAACACAGATCCTTTCAAGGATGATTTAAAGGTAAGAATGTATGTAAGCAGAAAACAACTGAATTTGAGCAGAAGGCCTGCCATGATTTGGGAAGATCCGTGTGCCTGTAAGAACCTGCTGAATGTACCGTGAAGGAAAAGATAATTGATGGCTGTCCTTCTGTAGACTGTCTCTGGGTTAAGTCCTCTTTCATCCAGATTAGCAACTGCAAGCACCCACCCTGGACAAGAGACTGAGTTTTCTTGCTGGTGTCTGAACAGAGAAGGTGCTTTTGGGTGGCCTCAGGATGGGGTGGAAGCAGTAGTCTGCCTCTTATGCTTATTCTCAGCTTGGGTGCTCACTTTGGAGTACAAGAAAATACCTGATTAGAAGTCCTGCCTATTAATGATTGCATATTTTACAGATAGGAAGCAGCACAGAGGCTGTGCCTGGGGAGCATGAGATCTGAATAGACCTTACAGAGGCCGAGGGCAAGGGAGAGCAATCAGCAGAGTAGCATGTTGTATGCTGATTGTTAAACACTACAGCCACGCTGCTCCAGTGTCTGCTGCCCCATTCCAGATCATACCATTCACTATTGCTTCCTAGGTTGGTCTGATGACTTAAGAGCTACTCTGATAATTTGCATGTCTGCCACATGTCTGTTGCTACGCAGTAGTTGTGAGTATCCTGTGGCTTCATTTTTTTTCCTGCTCTTCCTTTATAGATTGACTTGATGCCCCATGACCTCATTACACAGCTCTTGAGAGTATTGGCCATAGAAACGAAACAGGAGAAGGCCATTATCAGTGCAGATCCCACAGAGCTCACTCTGAGCGGTCTGGAAGCATTTTCCTTTGACTACATTGTTAAGTGGCCTCTGTCCCTTATTATAAACAGGTAAGGTATCAATCCACTGAAGGAAAAAAAGGCAGAAGCTTTTGCATGGGGTTGAAGCACGTTTCCACACAGCAAAATACTGGAAAGCCTGTATCTTTAAAGTGACATTTTAAGTTGCTGACTAGTAAGGTATGCTTTGGGGTTGCGGAGCCCTGCTTGCTCCACTTGTAGACTATGGAATATGGATTGTCTCTTCAGTAGAGCCCTACTAGACCGTGTCTAAGGCACGCTTGGAAAGTCAAACTTTCATTTCAAATGGTGGGAAGACATAGGACAAAGGATGGTTTCTCAGCCTGGTCCCTGGTTTTACTTGTGACTGGTCACCCAGTTTTCATTTGTCCATGGCTTTCTGAAGAATCTCCCCTGAGAATATGAACTCTCACAAGAGGGTTTCCATGCAAGAATCAAATATTTCTCAAATGTGGAGAGCAGAAAAAAATGCACTTTCTGGTATCCCTGGTTGCAAACTAGAAGGATACAGGCTGTTGCTAGAGTTGCTATAGCAAGCTATTTTGCATTTAATTGAGTTATGAGGGACTGAATGGTTCATTTTTCTGCAAGGATTTGCCTCCTGTTTCCCTGGAGAAACACTGGCAAACCTGCTGCTGTGAGCCAGGGCAAATGGGAGAAGCAGTGTTACATGAACAGGGTGACAGATGTTGAATTGTTAAATGCCAACAATTAGTTTGTCCTTTAATTTCCCCTTTAAAAAATCAGTTTACACAGTGGGACTTTTCTAATGACGTGATGTTTTTGCAATTATGTCTCTTTCTTTCAAATTGAGTGTATTAGCTCTGATGATAGCTATGGAAGTGAAAATACTGTTTGGTAAGGTTTCACGAACTGTATCGACTGGAGCTCTGTAGACACCTACACTGAAGTATCTGAATGCAGACCTGAATCCAGTCCCTGAAGCTATAAATAAGCATCCCCATCTGCTTCTGACAGTGCATTGCTGTTGGGGTAATGCTGCCTGTAGCTTGGTTACAGCTTTTTCTTCATCTTTTTGGAGAATCCTGGCGAATTGTTTTGGTGATCGTAGCCGTCTTAGTGCAGTGGGTACATGACTGCAGGCTTTCAGGCTTCCGTCCCAGCATCTTTGTGAGTGACCTTTCTGCAGGTAGCTCGAGGGAATTGAAGGAGGCTGGTGATGTACCCGCTGGCAGGAAATATGGAGGAGGGACTCCTTGGAGAGAAATTCTTTGGGATGGTTACAAATGTGATTTTTTTTTCTTTGGTTCAAATTGTTTCAGTGCGGATTTGTGGGCATCTGAAGGCGTAAGGAACATATTGTGTAAAGTCTCTTTGCCTTTGAGCAGCCTCAGCCTTCGCAGCTTAGTCTGTCAATCAGAACAGGGCTTAATGTGGATGGGTTTCTCCTTTCTTTCCAGGAAAGCACTGACAAGATACCAGATGCTTTTCAGACACATGTTCTATTGCAAACATGTGGAAAGACAGTTGTGCAACGTTTGGATCAGCAATAAGACGGCCAAGCAATTCTCCCTGCACTCAGCTAAGTGGTATGGCCTTTTTTTCTGCTGGATTGGATGTGAAGGTCTGGTTTTCCTTCTTGCTAGTTAGATATGTCGTGACACGGATCAGATAATTTTGACTTGAAAAAGATCGTTACAAATTTCTTATGGGTTGAGAGGTGTCAAAATATAACATTTTAGGTTTTAGTAGGAAGTGTCTGCTCAGTAATTTTTGTGCTGCTTGGCTCGTTCCTCTTTGTTGGCATGAAGTTTTGAAAAGGAAGAGATGGTCTTTAGGGTTAGCTCATTCTACACTGAACAGTTACAGCAGAGGACATCTATACACATATCGTCATGGTCGTTACTTTAGCGTCAGCAAGATTAGTAAGGGCCCCAGTAGTTTAAAAGCAACATCCTTCTCTTCTGGCCAGACCACTAGCAAGGACTCGTGACCTTCACACAGCTTGGCTAATGTTTGGGGTTTTGGTGTGATACAAATTGAATAAGGTAAAATTGGTGGGGTGTTTTCCCAGGAAATCATTCTGTCTTGTTCCATCTGTGAGGGTAGATTTTCATCTTTGGATCTGCACTGCAGGTGTTGGAGGTGCCTGTTTGGAGACTGAGGCAGATCCCAACATTGTGAGGTTGTACCTTCTGCCTTGCCAGTGGCACTTTCTTGTCACAAGGTAACCTCAGCTGCCTTGGCGCTGACCTCAGCCAACATGACTATAGCTCTGGTTCTCCTGTAATTGTAGAGGTATTAGCGGAAGAGACCTGTGAGGGTCTCTAGTCCAACCTCCAGCTCACAGGATGACTGTGATCAGCAGGGGACAGGGCAGCCGTGGTTGAAAACCCCTAGGGTGGGTATTCCCCACCTCTCCAGTGACCTGTCCCAGTTTGCTGAAGTCAGTTCTTAGTTTGCCATCACAGAGCTTGCATAAATTAACATTGAAAGAACCTCTATATAATGCCACCATTCATTTTTAAGGTGAAATTGCATTAAGTACCCTAGGTAGCAGGTGATTTGATTAAATATTTGGATTCTCTGAACATATTGATGCAAGGCGCAGAATATTTCAAAGTGTTCATTTAACAAGAAAGGCTGGAAAGAAACATGAACCATTTATCTTGTTATATTTTGCCCTGCTAACAAATGCATGTCTCACTAGATAGTAAAATTGCTTTAATATATAATATTAAAATTTTAGTTGTCTATAAGCAAATATTCAAAGTAATTGTCCAGTCTACAATAGGTTCAAAACTCTGACTCTAGTAATTGAGGGAAAGCCATTTGAATACATGGAAAATAATCAGAGGTGGTTTGCATTAACTTTATAATCCCTCTCACACTGCAGCAGTGAATTTGCTAGGACAGAAATATTTAGCTCTGCTTGTGCTAGGTGCAAGCCTGGTGATAGTTCTCCATGGCATTTGCTAGCTCTAAGTTGTGTGGGTGTGATTTCTCCCCTAGGTTTGCTGGTGCTTTCACACTGCGGCAGCGGATGCTGAATTTTGTACAGAATATCCAGTATTACATGATGTTTGAAGTGATGGAGCCAACATGGCACATTCTTGAGAAGAACCTGAAGTTGGTGAGTGTGTGTGCTCGAGAGAAGTTGGAATGGAAGTCTTAAGTTAACAAATTTAATATAGGGAAAAAACGCCTAATTTCAGTTACTGCAGGTGACTGTTAAACATTTTGTTGGAGGCACTTGAAGTATCTGGGAACTGTTGTTCTTATTATACTGCAAAGAGTGCCGCTGTTCTACATCACCTTTCTGCTTTATTAATCATATATCCCTTTCCTCTGCAGCATCCTCCTATCTATGCCCAGCTCATACTCTGCACCCTGTTATGTAAAGGTGGTGTTTTGCTGAACATAGCCTTACACAGAAGAAAGAAAACTATGGAAAAGGAAGAAGGTTGCAGGGTGCAAAGATCATAAACAGGTCCAGACATCTTCAGTTGATTCCTTGGCTGACTTACAGTGCTCTTAAAAGCCAAGTCTGTGCTTTCTCTTCGTGAAGCTGCCAAGGACTGGCATGTTAGGACTATCTGTTATAAAACAGAGCCTTCCTTTTACAGGTGACTATTCCACATGTATATTCCCACTGCAGGTGGGCAAGGCTGGCGAACTTTTCCACTCCAGGAGTATAGAATCATAGAATCGTTTAGGTTGGAAAAGACCTTCAAGATCATCAAGTCCAACTGTTAACGTAGCACTGCCAAGTCCACCACTAAACCATGTCCCTAAGCACCACATCTACACGTCTTTTAAATACCTCCAGGGATGGTGACTCAACCACTTCCCTGGGCAGCCTGTTCCAATGCTTGATGTAATGTTCTGAGCTGTGGGATTTTCCAGGTGTGTTACAGAATATTTCTGGTTCACTAATCCAAGCCAGTGACTTCTCCAGAAGTTAACTCTGCCCTAGCAAAAACTGCAAAAATCAGTTTTTATCTCCTAAGGGCATGTGAGATGCCTTTATTATCTCACAGAGGAACACATTTGCAGCTAATGTCCCACCTGCCTGTTTTAAACCAAGAATGAGAAGTCATTGGGAGTTTACCTTTCAGAACAGTCTGTTCAAGAAGGCCATAAAGGTCTTCTCATGTCTGGTTTGATTCACATCAGATTTGTTGGTTCCATCCACAACAACAGAGAAAAAAATCTGTCACCAACAGATCAAGAGTTATTCTCAGCCTGTGCAGAGCAAACCCTTCTCTCCCTTCCTTTTTTACCTGACTGTGGTAAAGATCTAGACTTTTGGGGCTTATAGAGTTACCGTGGAAGTTCATTAGACAAGTGAAGGATGGTGCCTGAGCACTGGCAGATCTAGTGAAAGCCACAGCAATGCTGCAAATACATGTCTTCCTTGCCATCAGCCTGGGCCCAGCCCATAGCTTCTTCATTCCCTAGGAACATGTGCTGGAGCCAGGGCACTGGTTACCTCACCTCTCAGCACCAGTGGTCCTGCCTGGATTCTGCTGGTTTCTGGCATACAAACAAGTCTTTGTGGGAGGAAAAAGAGAGGAGAGATGGCATCTTGAGTTACTTCTGTACTGCTGCCTAAAACAAGGGCAGAGACATAGGCTGTCTGCTCCACATTACCTAGCAAATGTCTCCATTGGGTCCCGTGTGGTCCTAACATACAATCATTTTGTGTTCTTCGAGTTTCAAGTGTTTGCAGCAGTGTGGGGAGCCCTGAATTGTAGCTGTTATCATAGCATGAAGCTGCAGGGATGCGTTGCATGGGCTGGGGTGTGACGTGGAGGCCTGTGAAAGTGCTTGACAGTACAAAGCTTGGTGTAGTAGTGTTGGAGGGCTTTGCCAAGGGAGGGAATCTGACCTGCTGCCATCTTCTCCATGCCAGGAGACAACTTGAGAAGGCACTTAGGAAGTGCAGTCCCTGCGCTTTGTATGACGGTTGTCTTGGCGTATGACACTTGGCACAGGTAAGGGTTGTGCCAGGCAGTGAACTTGTGTTTAATTAGAGTGGATGATCAGTGATCCATTCCTCAAGCTTGCTTATTTTGCAGCATAACCTTTGTGATGGCTGTAGTAATTTTCCTTATCCCAAGGGACACTGCATTCCTCATGGTCCTTCTCAGCTTCCTTACCCACTGTGGTGCTGCTGTGTTGGGGCTGGTGTTAGTAGCTTGGTGCCCCAGTTACTGTGAGAGAACAGGAGGCAGATGTACATCACCTTATTATTCTTCCCTCTGGTAGTCATCCTGTGATTGGATGCTTCTTGGTTCTGCATCTTTTTCCTCTTACACCATGAAAAACATTTATCTGATGTATCAAACAGCCCAACACTCCTTCTGCAATCTGCATTAAGCCACAGCAGCTCTCTTCGTAGCTCTCTGATGAGCCTTGTGTATCTTCAACATCAACTGACCCTGTCTTAGTTTCTACTGTGTACTGGGCAGTTGTTCTGGGGTCAGCTAACCAATACTTTTTGATGCCCTGTCATCCTTTTTCCTGGAGAATTCACAGGAGGTATCAGATTTAGGATTGTGAGCATCTCTGCATATTCTTGGTGAGGACTTCTGAAGAAGAAGAGGTTGTATGTCAAGCTCCTGGATGATGTAAGAGAATTGTACTTGCTTCTTAATTTTGTTGTAAGTTTAGGTTTGCAAAATACAATACTCAGTTTACTTTACTTGAATTGAGGCACTTGAACAATTTATCCTGTCCTGGGTTCTTCCATACTGATTTCAGGTAATGCCTCCTTTCAGTGTCTGTTGATTCCAGATGTTCTAGAAGGGACTATTAAACGCAGTAGGCACGCAGTCTGTGTTGATGGCATCCCCTGTTCAGAAGAGACAATCTCCTGACTCCAGAGTTTTTGAGATCCCTCTCTGCTTTGGCTCTCAGCCATTGAGTTTCTCTGCTCTTTCAGAGATATAGCAGTGTTTAAGCATTTTTATTTCAGTTCCAAAAAGGAATTTGCCAATTTATACTGTTTCTTGGAGGAGCCCATTCCCAAGAAACATCTATAGACCAAACCTTTTTGATAGCCCAAGTGGGCAGAATTTTTCCCTCATTGTGGAACATCTGTGAGCCTCTTTAGCCTGCCAGAGATGTTGAGATAGCAGGTATAAAGTGACCTTGGTGGCACTGGGGAAAGGTGTTTCCATGGCTGTATGGCAAGAAGGAGATCTGTCTGTGCCTTCACCATACGCTTCTTCATTTCTGAAACCTTGTGGGCTGCTGCAGCATTTTGTAGAGCATTTCTACCATTGCTCTCTACATGAAGGGCTTCTCCAAGTAATAGTGCAGTAGTAACGACTCAAGGATGCCCGTGGTATGAATATGTACACAAGTAGTCACCTGAAACTGGAAGTTTTTTGGCAAGTTAGCAAAGTCTTTGAGACGTAATCCAAATGTATGTTTGCCTCCCATCCTCATCAGTGTCCTTCAAGGCTTTTAAATCTCTGGGAGACAGACCATGCCCTCTACCAGTGCCGGGGCAGGAAAAGTCTGGCTCTAGGCATTGTTGTAATATGGGCACCTGTGAGTCGAACATCTCAACGCTGCCAGCTAAAGAAGCTGTTTCAGCAGCCACCTTGTTATGCAGTCCTTTAAAAGAGCTGCTCACCAGGGATGACATATCCCCAGCTACTGGGTAAAATCTTCCTTGATTTAAATAAAAGCATCATTTATTTCCAAACAGAGGATGGATGCAGAACTGGCGCTTTAACCTTCGTAGCCTACAGACTGGGGTAGTTTTTTCCTTTCATTTGCATTTTAGGGGGGGAAAGGATGATCCTCACTGGTCTCATGTAGTGCCTTATGCTGTTTTTTTATTTGTCAGACTTCTCTCTTGTGCATTTCCACTTGAAGTTAAGGTGGTTTCTTCCTAAAAATATAACTAGTATCTTCATCTTCACAACAGCATTGTCTTCATCAACACAACTAGCATCTTCATTGCATTAGAGAGCAGCATTTTTCCCTGTTCTGTACTAGTTTAAAAGGTTGGGGGGAGTTGGCATTGATCCTGATGGAGCATTGTGGATACCTTGGCAATTTTAGTCCTATGGTTCTTTCCTAAGCTTGACTTGTGTTCTCAGCTTCAGCACATCCCATAATTGTACAGAGTGAGAGGGGGTTTTTAATCTATCATTTAAAACTCGAGACTGAAACAGCCCATTGAAGTAGCAGAGCTGGATAAAAATCTTACAGAATCCTTGCAACACTGCATGTCCCGGTTCCTTATTGTGCTCCTAAAACATGTTTCTGAATAACCTGTATGTTTTAAGTCTCGTAAACTTACTGACATTTAAAGTTCTTTGATTTATTTTTCTCTTTTCCACTTATTGTAGTTGACTTTACTGAGATTGTGAAGGTGGGAGTGGGCATGACAGGCAGATGTAAAAGCAAAGGAAGTGCATGTTCATAAAGCAGATAACTCCATCCTGAGCCTCCTTTCCAGTGGAGGGTTTGGATGATTAAAGAAAGCATAATTTGGTTGAGAAGGTGATGTGACAAGTCAAAGGTAAAAAGCCTGTGAAGGGCTGTTGAATGCAATAATGCAAATACAGTCTCCATTTCAGGATGTTTCTCGAAGCTGGAAGGTACATGAGAAGTATCTAACATGCCCTAGAGCATGTCTGAGAGGTCACTGTCAGAGGCAGGATGCTGGGTTAGAGCTTTGGTCCGGTGCAGCACAGCAGTCCTGGTTTGGTTTTTCATTATTGTACTATCCTGTCACAGGCATCTAATATTGACGATGTCCTGAGCCACCACACAAGCTTCCTGGATAACTGCTTGAAGGACTGCATGCTAACCAACCCAGAGCTGCTGAAGATCTTCTCCAAGCTGATGTCTGTCTGTGTCATGTTCACAAACTGCATGCAGGTATGTACAGCCTCCCCCTGTTGACCATGCCACTGCCAGCTGCTTTGGGTGCCAGCTAGCTATGACAGTCCCTTTTTTCAACTCAACCCCTCTTGTCCTCAATGCATGTGGAAGAGCCTCTCTTCCTCCCGCCAGCAGGCTTTAGAGCTTGACTGCTCAGAGCCTCATCCTTTGTCCCAAATAGTTTCTGTGGCTTCTCCCTCCACAAAATTCTCTATGCTCTTCTTTTTCAGTGTTGGGATCAGGTTCATTTGAACAAATTACCTCTCTTCATCCAGTCCTGCAGCAGAATTTGAGGTGTAAGTTGTAGGGCTCTGTAGTTTTTAGCATGCTCTTTTGAGGGTCAGGCGAGGACTAGTGATTGGACCCATGGAGACTGATCTCCATGGGCACACTCTAGCCAGCATCTTGGGGAGCCCATAGCTTTAAAAAACCCCCACCTTCCTTTGGGTTTAGGGAGCTTTTTGTATTAACATTGTAAATTTAATCTCAGAGTTAGCTTTCATGCAAGTTAGCTAGCTGCAGGGCTAGCAGAACTGAGTCAGCCTCATGCTTTGCCATAATTGAAAAAATGGGATCTAACCATTTCCCCAACCCTCTGCCCTTCCAAGAGGTTCACCCAGAGCATGAAGCTGGATAATGAGATGGACCGGCTCACCTTAGAGCATGGCACAATGCTGGGCCCACCAACAGAGGAGGAGCGTGCTGAAGAGACTGCAAAGAAGAAGCTGACTAACAAGGTGGGACACGGGATGGACAGCTGGGCCCTTTCCTCTGTGAATGCTGCCTGGGTTGCGGTCTGGTCAGGGTGGCTGTCCTACCTCTTGCAGATAGGCCTTCCTAGTTTCTAGAGGAAAGAAGTTTCTAGAAGTTTCTAGAAGAAAACTTCTTCCTAGTTTTCCCACCTCTGGCCCCAAAAGCAGAATCTTTGTGGAATTGTGGGCATTTTTGAGGGCAGTGTGGAGCGCTGATGGTGTTCTCAAAGTCTGCTTTGAAGACCCTGTCTCCCACAGCAGTCCCTGCACTTGTTTTTAAGTTCTTAGTTGTATTTTCAGCTGTGCAGTGGGTACCCATATACAGGCTTTCTGCAACTCAAGAACTTTCTTATTTCCAGAACTAGCTTTTTGTGATGGATGAGCCAATAAACTGTCAGGTGTGACTCTTTGCAGCCCATCCTTTTCACATCTGGGATATTTGTCTTGTCCATATTTCTCTATCTAGATGCACATGTACTAAGTGATTTGTTTGGCGTGCTCTGTGGTTAGCAGGCTGCCTCCTGTCCCGCTGAAAGCCCCTCTCTGGCACACAGCCAGTAGGGTCCTGCAAGGCAATCAGAGTGCTCCAGAGGTTACAACCTGTCTTAGAAGCAACACTCACTTTTTGCTTACTGGCTTTTCATCCTGCTTGAAAATAAATAATGACAGCATATATTTGAGGACAACTCTACTGGGATCTACTCTGGGGTTCTCCCAGATAGGCATAGCAAGGTTTTTAACTACCAAGGACCTTGCAACTGTTTTGAAAGATTTATTTTAGTGGCTGAGCAACTGTTAAGTTTTATGGCAGTATTTTTGAGCAGGTTAGGAAGTAGGGAAGGAATAATTGCATCTCTTTGGCAAGTGCAAATCAGCAGACACATGGGGCCACTATGCCTTTGTCTTGATAGCTTTTAGCAGAGCATGCTGACAACCTCCACCTGACATCTGGCTTCGAAGCAACAATCAACAAGTTTGATAGCAATTTCTCAACACATCTGCTGGACCTGTTGGACAAACTGAGCATTTACAGCACCAATGACTGTGAGCACAGCATGCTCAACATCATCTACAGGTGAGCCAGTAGTTTTCTCTTTGTAACTTCCCCTCCTGTGGTTCACAAATTCAGCTCAGGAAGAATAATTGCTGTTTTAACTGTGCATGTCTGCCCCATCAATGAAAACACTGAAATCACAAGAAGTACTGCTTTGCATTTCAACCCAAGGCTTTAAAAAAACCCCCACATTCCTTTGAATTATGTAAAATTTGTCTATTAATGTTGTATATGTAATGCAAGTGTTAGTTTTCTTGGGGATTGTCTCACTGTGTAGATAGTAAATAGGCTGATGCCTGAATACAGCGTAAGTATTCCAAGATGAGAAAACCATGCAAGGGATTGATCATAAGTGGCTATTTTGTTTTAAGTTCGCATCTTGTATTTATTTAAATAAGCACCCCTTAATATGTTTTTATTGTGGTCTCACCCATACTTACCAGCTTCTTAGAAATCAAAATTCCTCCAGTAATACCTAAAAGTCAGGTACACAAGATATACTGCAGGAAGAGAGAGAGAGATCAGGAGATCTAGGTTTTGTTGCTAGGTTTATAACCTCTGTGTTTCTTTTTTAATAAAATGAGATGCACAAGGCCTTCTTTGGAATGATTAACATTTGTTTTTGCTATAAAAGCATTACATATTTGTGTTGCTGGGCTTTTTAAGATCTGTGTTATAGATTGGTGTAGCATGGAGGGACCTGCCCTGGTACTTCTAGCTTTGAAGAACCACAGATAATTCTCTAGGAGCATTATCCCCAGTTGAGCACATGTGCTGTGCAAGCAGAATGCTTCTTGCTCCGATACTGCTACCAGCACTTTAGGAGCAAAACAGAAATAACTGCAACTATGGAGTTTGCTGCTGGGAGCAGCTTTTAGTGTTTGTGGCTGGAATACGTTTTTCGAGAGTTAAGCACCCATGAAACCTAGCAGCCTGCAGATTGGAAATGTTCAGCTGAGGCATGCATATAACCACAGAATAAGAAGGCAAGCAAGGGTCAGGAGTTGCCATCTCTTAATTCTCAGAGTCACCTTGGTGGAAGTCACATGTAGGAGCTGCTGGTCACCAGCCACCTCACACCTGGCAAAGATTGTAACACTTCAGAAATGCTGCTTGCAGACTGTTAGGCACATATGAAAAACAATTCATTTTTACAGTGACTTATTTCTTCCAGTGAAGAGGCAGGATATATATTGCGCATAGGCATAATTTTAAGAGGTTAGGATTCTCATGAATATAAAATATTTCAACACCAACACTTTCTTAAGTGCTTGTTCTGTGTCTGTAAGCCTACTAGACACATTTGCACTGTTATGGTGCATGTGAGCTTAGAACACTTGAGACTTACCTTCTTTGTCATTGCTGTCAGCTAGGGCACAGAAAACAAAGCCATCCTAAACATCCATTAGTTTCTTCATGCTGTATGTAAGCTGGTGTGTAGCCTTATTTTCATGTGTAAGCAATTGTAAACAGCTCTTACAGGACTAGCCAGAAATTAAGGTCATTTTTAGGTGTTTCCTTTCATCTTTTTCTGAGGAAAGCCCTTGGTTTACCAAAGAGTACTCCCTACTTTTAAGAATATTTTCCTCTAAAGTTGTAATGAATTTCAGTGGTAGGTGTGCTAGAACCAGTTGTCAGTGATATGTAATTTTGTTCATAAATGTGCCTGATAACTGTTTAATCACGTACATTTTCTTTCTTCCCTTGGTGCTGTAGGGATTCGTGCCCCAGTCCCTTTCATTATTAGTACAGAACAGAGTAGATCCTTATTTAGTTCTTTTTAACCACATAGGACTAAAGGGTACTCTGAGCTTCCTCCTAACTGTGCTTTGTCCTCTGTTTTGTTTTGTTTTATTTAAGTGTAGTCTTACTGCACCTCTGTTTTGTTTGGTCTTTGTGAACTGTACTTTTTGTTGGTCATTCTCATCCTTTAACTTAATCTTCAGGAAAACCATAAGAATATTAACCTGGAACCATTAAGTTCTGTTTGCTGCCCTTCTGTACTGGATGTCTTTTATGGCTGGCTGATAACCCTTACACCTCTGTTGAGATGTGCTACACCTGAAAACAGAGAGAGAAATGTTTCAGGAATGTTTTTTTGAAGCAGGTTGTTGTCCCCTCCTCATGCCGTTTCTCTTGAAGCTTTCATTGTCCTTTTCTAACAACATCTGACAGGGCTGTCCAGGATTCCTGGTACCAACCTTTGCAAACACTATTTTGTGAAGTATTCTAGCAGGAGACTGGGCTTCCAGTTGTCCTTTACTTCTGAGAACTTCTTGACCAGCAGCTACCATGCATGTACACAGCCCCTGGCCTCCTGTGTTAGCATCTGCTGCTCTATCTGAGATGTGGTCACACAGCTGAGACCAAGGTTGAACACTAAAACCTGTCATCCCTGTTACCATGGGTGCTTCCAGGAGTGGAGTCTAGCCCACCAGCTCCCACAACGCTGTAGAGAATTACATGTCTTGTCGTCTTCCTTGTAGGATTGTATTCCTTATTTAAGGAAGACAAGGATACTCACAGGCATCTGAAAGGAAATGCAGTGCCACAGGACTGCTTGCTGCTCTGAACTCTCCTGCTTTCATTCCCTGTCAGGGTAGGAGCTTATCTTCCTACCAGCAGAACTGCCCTTGTTGGTTGATACTCAATCCCTGAAACAGGACGGTAGGTGGGGACCCCTTCTCCACAGTCCTGATAACTCTGATTCTCTCCATTTCTGAAGTGACCGGAGTCAGAGGTCTCCTTCTCATCTTGGAAACTCATAGAATCATAGAATAGTTTGGGTTGGAAGGGACCTTTAAAGGTCATCTAGTCCAACACCCCTGCCGTGGGCAGGGTCATCTTCAACTAGATGAGGTTGCTCAGAGCCCCATCCAGCCTGACCTTGAATGTTTCCAGGGATGGGGCATCCACCACCTCTCTGGGCAACCTGTGCCAGTGTTTCACCACTCTCAGCGTAAAAAATTTCTTCCTTATATCTAGTCTGAATCTACCCTCTTTTAGTTAAAAGCCATTCCCCCTTGTCCTGTTGCAACAGGCCCTGCTAAAAAGTTTGTCCCCATCTTTCTTATAAGCCCCCTTTAAGTACTGATAGGCTGCAATAAGGTCTCCCCGAAGCCTTCTCTTCTCTAGGCTGAACAACCCCAACTCTCTCAGCCTTTCTTCACAGGAGAGGTGTTCCACCCCCCTGATTGTTTTTGTGGCCCTCTTCCTGGCCCTGCTCCAACAGGTCCATGTCTTTCTTGTGCTGAGGGCTCCAGAGCTGGACGCAGTACTCCAGGTGGGGTCTCACCAGAGCCGAGTGGAGGGGCAGAATCACCTCCCTCGACCTGCTGGCCACGCTTCTTTTGATGCAGCCCAGGATACAGTTGGTCTTCTGGGCTGCAAGCACACATTGTTGGCTCATGTCCAGCTTTTCATCCACCAGTACCCCTAAGTCCTTCTCTGCAGGGCTGCTCTTAATCCCTTCATCAACCCCCCTGATACCGGGGCTTGCCCTGACCCAGGTGCAGGACCTTGC
>NW_008825613.1:2070579-2078721 GCF_000699105.1 Pygoscelis adeliae
TGTCACTGGTGCCCACGTGAAACAGCAGCAGCGGATAATAGTCAGTGGACTGTACGAGGCTCGGTAGCCTCTCGGTGACATCCCTGATGCGAGCCCCCCGTAGGCAGCACACCTCTCTAGAGAGTGCGTCTGGTCGGCAAATGGGTGCCCCCGTACCTCTCAGAAGAGAGTCGCCTACTACTATCACCCGTCGCCTTTTCTTAGTGGCGCTGGTTGTTACACGGGGGGCAGATGGGGCTGCCTTACTCAGCTCCAGCGCTTCACCTGATGTGATGGGTCTTTCCTCTTCAGTCTGCACAGCGGTGAAGTGGTTCTTCAAAGACTTTATTTGTGGCTGTGAGTGGAGACCCCAACTGTACAAGTGATTGCTGTTCCTTTCGGGACTAACCAGGACAGCTAAGTCTCTGCAAATCCTTTTAGGAAATGATGGTGCAGCTTATCAAGGCCTTCTGGACATTTTATGTCAACCTTCATCTGCCTGGGCATCACTGTTTATCATCATTGGACTTGTAGATTGCAGGCAGGATCCATCTGTAGAAAAATTGGCAGGCTAAAGGGATTAAGCTCTTACGCTCCCCTCGCTGTCATCACTTCCGGTGTCACAGTAGCATACAGAGTCACGCTAGATTTCAGGGATCGAGACCACAAGCAGTTGAGTCATCCAGGCAAGAACATTTACTCCTCAGTGCTCCAGCCCTGCCTCCTTCCTTATCAAGCGCTTACATTTTTATCATTACCAGTACAAGTTCTAACAGACAGGCTTTTTTATGATGCTCCATCCAGGAGATCTTAATGGCAACTAACTCCATGATCCAGCTGCTTGGACATCCTTGCAGGTGGCACAGGGCATGGCCAACACAGTGTTGAAGATGAAGTTGCCTGCTCTTTTAATAGAAGAGCATCATGACCCCGCAGTCCTTTAGTCTTACAAAGAACGTGTGGAGATCATCCCATCGGTGGATCACCCAGCTCAGTCCAAGGCTGGAGTTGGTTCTCAGCTTACTCAAGAAGTCAACAATGTCAAGTCCTTGACTAGCCTTTACACCATGCAACAGCAGAAGTCCTGCGGCCTTCCATCATGCTTTATCATGTGTGATGCCAGACATTGATGTAAGGCCTTTTCTGGTAGTAGCTCAGGTGGTGTCTGCCTTCCATCACTGCTCCTACACTTAGCATCAGAGGTTCATCCCTTTTATCATTGCCTCCCCACCCTTGTGTCAACTTTATGCTTCTACCAGGACGGTGGGACAGGCTGATGCTGCACCATAGAAACTGGCTGTGTATCTTGTTCAGTTGTGGGTCCATGGTGCCATAGCCAGGAGCTATCCTCCACCAGGTGCTTTTGTGTTTCACAGACCGCACACAAGTGTTAGCTGTGGCAGGAGATGACTCCTGAGCTGTGGAAGCTCTGGAGCCAGTTCTTCCAAATATGGAGAGGTTGGTTTTTACGAGTACTGCCTGCTTCAGGAGAAAGAAGTATGGTGATTCAGGCGGGTTGTGAGAAAACAAAATGCTTCCGTCAGCAGTTTGCATTGAGAATGGTGACCTAAGCTGCAACCAGCTGTTCAGAAGAGGGTCTGAGTTCTTTTCCACCTGGTATTTCCATGCTCCAGTTCTGTTCAAGGCTGCAGAGGAAATAATGGGTCTTTATGCCATCAGGACTGTCATCACTATTAAGTCCCCCAGTTTGGACTGTCTGGGACCACGTGAGTCTTCACCAAGATGTTGGACATAGCTGGACCTTTACTGACAAACCAGATGTCCCCATTTCCTTAACTGAAATGCTGTATGTTAACAGGCCACGCAACAGAACATGTCTTTCCATTTCTACAGGCTGCTCAGTAATGTTTTAAAGAGTGGAAGTCCCACGATGAATGCCCAGACGTGACATTTAGCTCTCATTCAGTCTGTAGAGATTATTGGATCGAGTCCTGGACTCCATGGCAACAGGAACCCAAGAACCAGAGCGGAGACGGTTGCCATCTGAAATAACATATTTGACAGAGAGACGAAATAGTTTATAAGACATACCGGTCTTTTCTTATAAATGATAACCTTTTTATGTGACTGCTTTTCAAGCGTGATAGCCAACATGTAAGATAGATAACAAAATATCCCTTTTATTCGTAATTCTGGTACTGTGCTTTTATTTATTTGATCCTGGTTAATATTTATTCAGTTTACAATACTGAGTAACTGAGGCACAAGCATCGTATTTGTAGCACCAGACAACAGAAGACGGAGATCCAGAGGGTTTCCTTCAAAGCGGGGAAGCTCGCACGTAACTCACAGATCTTCAGTGTGCTGAAGTCCTGCTCAGGACTGCCTTGGCTCCATCAGTAGCAGTGCTGACAGAAGGTTGGCAACTGCAGAAAATCTCCGGAGTCACTCCTTCACATCCCAGTAGTGCAAAGGAGAAGAATTACAGCTTAGAGGACTTTGTCAGAAGGATTACTTAATTCCAAATGCTTAGAAATCTTTCCCATCAAGTGCTGTTAGCATTCATCAGATACCCTTCTCCAGTTTGGAGGAAACAGCAATCATTGAGCTTAGAGTAAGACCGGTAGGACGTACAAAGTGTTGCAAACCCCGGTGAGTAAAAGTTCCGGCCACAAAACAAGAAACTGAAGTGTAAGCAGAGTTTGAGGAAACACCATACAAATTCCTAAGAAATAGTTATGAAAGATCGTTTAACCCTAAAAACATAGCTGAAAGGGAAGCACATCAAAATTCAAGAAGTTTGGAATAAAGCAACTTTAGAAATGGAACAAATCCTCAAAGCAAGGATGTAAATGAGTCCTGGCCTTATATTTGAATCAAAGTTTGGTAAATATGCCCGCCTCGGTGTCAGGTTTCCTTTGTACAACACTTAAAGTCAAAAGAGATGTAAGCTTTTCAACTAGGAGAGAGCAACAGATAAATTCCATCTGTCGAGGCTCTGTTTTCCGCAGTCACCAAAAAATGTCAAGGAACAATTTGTTGCTGTTTGTGTAAGGTTGTTAAGCAACATGAAACTCAAATATTGTGCCCATTCATTTAGTATTGGAGCAACTGAATTTGAGAAATGGAGAGAGTAACTTTTGTGTGATTCACAGGCTTATATCGACTATTGCTTATTGTTCCCAGGGCACATGTTTTTAAGTTGTGCTTAGTTGGCTTCGTAGTGCAGAGATCTGCCTAAGGAAGGTCACAGCAGGCGTGGAGCTGGCTGGTTTTGTAGCATCATTTTGGATTATCAAGGAGACAGGATTGTGATATTGCTGATGTTGCCCGCTTTGGAGAGGCGTTTACAAGTATCAGCAATACTTGTGATTTTGACTGATCATCTTCCAACCAGTTACTCGTCTTGAATCATGAATCTGCTTGAAGCATACTTGTGTTAGCAAGGAGGTGGTGGTAATGGAAACTGCAACATTTTGTGGTAGTTACAGTGGATAATATGGTGGATTTCATACGGGAATTAATACCGGAGTTCAGCAGTGGTGAACTCTGGTATTAAGCAGTGGTGGGAAGTGGCTGAGAAGGTGCGGAGACTGAGGAACCCTCACCCCTGGTGCCTTGTCCCCAAATTACATGTCTCCAAGGTTGTGTGGTCAAACTGTAGCTCCGGAGAAGCAGCTATTAGCAATTGGTCCTTCCCAATGTATTTTATACACCTGTAAAGAACAGGTGAAATTTAGCCTGTTGTCAAGGGACGAGCACAGAAGAGGTGTCACCAACAACACCTGTGGCACAGTGCAGACATCCCTGTCTCACTCCGAACAAGCTGCTGTGTCTACCAAGCCCGGGGCAGTCCCGTGCGGGGATGGCAGGTCTGGAGCTCGCTGTGGTGTGGCCACATTCAGCTGATGCCCTGGGAAAGGTTTCTCTTCCAGGGGCAAGGCTGTGCTCAGTGGGGTGGGCAGGGGGAGTGCAGCCGCTGTGAGAGGTCCCTGCTGTGGCACAGACACCCTTGCTGCACAAGCAAGCATCCTCCGCTTCTTCCCACAGCGAGACTTGCTTTGCTTTGCTTCAGATCCCTCATTTCAACCCACTTTGTCCTAAAATTCATCTGACCCTATAAAAGGGTTTATGTATTTTTGGATCCCCTTGCTGCCTGTGAGCGCACTGATGAGCACGTGCGCTGCGGCACTTGCAGCACCAAGCTCTCGGGGGCCCTTGGTGGCACGTTCAGCTTGCTGCGTGCCGCTTTTGGGAGGTGTTGAGCCAGTGGGCTGCTGAAATTTCTGGGGTTTTTGTCTCTCAGGTTGGACTTCAACGGGTTCTACACAGAGCGCCTGGAGCACATGTCTGCTGAGCGCAGCCAAAAGGCAGCTCCCCTGCTTCCCCGCCTGGCCGTACCTGCCCAGTGAAGCCCTGCTGCTGCCCCTTTCAGCCGCCACCTCTTCTGCACCAGCAGAGAACCGGACACTCACTCACTTCGAGCTAGGAGTACTCAACCCTCTACATTCACAGTGCGAGCTGGAAAAGAACTGTAAGGGTTGTCCCAGACAGGGGAATATTCGATCTCCTGAAATGTGTGTAATGGGTTTTCTTTTCTGAGAGACTTTTGTTAAGTCCTTTTTTTTTTTTTACTACATTGTAAAATGATGTATTTGTGTGTTGTAAAATAAACTAAAAAAAAAATCAGGGTTATTTTGTCTGTTAACAGAACCCAGGAAGCAAATTAGTCTTTTAGGTGACTAAATTTTGGTCGGCTCACAGAGATCTGGCTCAGCTGCCATGCGGCATTATTTTGGGAGGAGAACCTAACTGGGGGGTTGCTGGAATGAAGCTGATCAGCTGCTCTAGCCAATGAGATGGGGTTCACAGCTGATGAGCAGGTACATGATGTTCATATCATATTGGCCGAGTCCTCAGCAGAAGACTTTCAGGGTATCTTGCAGAGTTGTGCAGCCATAAAAATTGCTTGAGGCAGTTTGGGAGCGGGTGTGGTAGAGGGTGGAAGAGAAGAAAAGTGTCTCCCAAGAACAAGTGGTAACCAAGACATGTGCCAGAGACCCAGAGGCCTCAGTGGCAAGTGTGAGAACCTGGGGAGACATGCAAGGGCTGTGGATACAGGGCTGAGTGCTCCTGTTAATGACCTGCCCTTCCTCTCCCTCACCTCCTCCTTTGCAAGGACCTTCTAGAGTGCGTTAGAGGGAAGAGCCAGGTTCTCTTTGCTCTGGTGGCCTATAGCTGGTCCTCCAGCTTGGCAGAGGGAGAGAGACTCAAGGAGAGGATGGAGACCACCAGTCCTGGGTCTGGAGGACTGAATTCCTTCATCTGAAGGTTGAGGTTGAGGACGGAGACCTCAGCCAGCATCATCTGGCTCTTCAGGGAAAGGACTTGTGCAGTTCATGGGGAAGGGAGTTTCCTCTTCCCCCCACTGAGATGGCCTCTCAGTCCAGGGAGGCTTGGAGAAGTTGACCTGCTATTTCCATTAAGTTTCTGTGGACCTACAGGCTTCACAGCCTGTCCCTCGAGCTCAGGGTGGAGAGGCAGAGGGGCGCAGGTCCTTGGAGGAATCTGCTCGCCTCTCAGTGCCCAACATCTCGGGCTTGAGAGACTCCCCTGGCACCTCACTGTGTCACTGTTGGTCACACATTTTTTACACCAATGAGCAGCATGGTGGCTGTTGCAGGAAAAAAACTCCGTTCATGCAATTTAAATTAAATCAGGATTGAAGCTGTTTATAGATTAATAACACATAATTAACCAGAAAGCATTGAGTCTCAGCAGAAGTAATAGATACTTCTGAAATGTTAATTTTTAAAATAAACAGCAAATTTCTAAGCACCCATCTATGAGTAATCCCAAGAAGTCCTGCTCACACCCGCATCTGCACACATGCAGATGGTTATGTGCACCCCTCTTGCAGCTTTTCGGGGGGGAAAGGCACCCCTCTGCTGAGAGGGGGGCTCTCCTCCTTGCACAGCCCTTCTGTGGGGACGTGGGAGCTCCACCTCTATGGGATTCTGTGCTGCTCCCTGCGACCCGCAGGTCCACACCCGGGCGAGAAAGCCCCCAGGAGGTCATCTACACCCCGGGGCTGGGTCTCCCCTGCTTGTTGCACCAGGTACTGACAGCCCGCTAGCTGGATGCGGCCACCTCACTATGCCTGCCCCAGGCAGAGGTGGTGATGCTGGTGGGGCAGCATCATGCCAGCCTTTAGCTCCTGCTGTTTGCATGAGAACACATTGACAGATAACTTCAGTTACCCCAAAAATTGTGGCCTGCATGTGGATGCCTGGCTGGCTAAGCAGTTACTTTAAAGGCTTGGGGTGCTTGGATAGGTCTCCACACAGCTCTACCC
This sequence comes from Pygoscelis adeliae, assembly GCF_000699105.1. Lineage (NCBI taxonomy): Eukaryota > Metazoa > Chordata > Aves > Sphenisciformes > Spheniscidae > Pygoscelis > Pygoscelis adeliae. The sequence continues at coordinate 2,076,875 of NW_008825613.1, forward strand.
ACTCTTCTCCAAGAGCAGCCCTCAGTCTGGGCCAGACGCCCTACTGCCAGCCCTGAGCAGGAGGTGGATGTGTGTCTTCTCCCCTCACCAGAAGCCACGAGGTGCCAGGAGAGGGGCAAGAAAAGGTCCTGTGTCTGAACCCAGCAGCCCTACATTCCACGGCATAGCAATCAGGTACCTCCTTGCCCAGAGTCGCAATTTGTCTGCTCTGTGTCTCCCTGGTGAGCTGGGTTATTTGCTGTGCTTCATAGACAGTGGGTTGGTCAGTAGCTCCTTCAAGGCCATCTCAGCTCTGCACACCTTGCAAGGGTTGCCATCGTGGTGGGGACAACTCTACTGGAGATGTTTAGATAGTCATGACCAGACATGAATAGGAATGTCAAGGGTCAAAGCATGGCGCTTTAATTTTTTTTTTTCTTAAACAAACTTGTCTATTTAGGAGGGAATTACAGAAAAGCTGTGGGGAGAAAGAGGGAAGACACTGGAGCAGCACTTGGCTGCAGTGGTTTCTGTGCCATTTTGAAGGAAGCTTGTCCCCGGTGACGAAGCACTGCGACAGCCGAATTCGCTGTCATTAAATGCAAAAGTTAGATGCGGTGTTTCCTGGCTGGTCCTGGCCTGAAACACCAAGAAAGTATAAAAAAAATCAGCTTGCGGAAGGAGGGGGTCTCTCTTCACAAGTTGCCACATGGAAAAGACAAGGGGCAATGAGTTGCACCAGGAGAGGTTTCATCTCAACCTAAGAAATACGTTACAGTGAGAATAATCACTTGCTGGAACAACCTCCCCAGGGACGTGGTGGAGTCCCCATCGCTGTAGGGTTTCAAGATCTGACTGGACAGGGTGTGAGATAACCTCATCCAGGCTCCCTTCCCCATGACAGGTCGGACCAGATGATCTTCAGAGGTCCCTTCCAACCTGGGGTGTTCTGTGGACAAGGGGGAGACAGCAGTCAGCTCTGTGGTGGAGCAGTGGGCTCAGGGTGCAGTCCACCTCCCAGCTCAGCCCCACATGGTGGTCCTAGCCCCTCCAATGCTTTGGGATCAGGGAGGGTCCCAAGTGCCACACTGATATGCTCTGATGTCCCACGGTCCCCCCAGGCCCCCTGACAGCTCAGCCCCTCATGGTGACTCCAGCTCCTCCATCATCTCAATGCTCCATCATCTCAACGCCTTACCGGCACCCGACAATGCCTCCCAGGTCCCACTGCTGCCTTCTGGTAGTCCAGCCACCCTTAGCTCCTGCATCACCTCAGGGCCACCCCAATGCCCCACAGACATCCCCTTCATGTCCAACGGACACTGCTCAATGTTCCTGGCCCCTCCGTCACCTTAGAGCCAGGTGGGCACCTCCAGTGCTCCATGGACACCTCCCCCAGTGCCCCATGGGCACCCTCTCCATACCCCACAGACAGTCCCCAGTGCCCCACGGGACACTCCCACTGCCTCCTGTGGCAGCCCAGCCACCCCAGCCCCTCCCCCCTCTCAGAGCCAGGGGCGGCTTCCCTAATGTGCCCCCTGCCACCCCTGATGCCCTACTGTCACCCCCTCAGTGCCCTGCGGATCCCTGCAGTGCCCCGGGACATGCCACTAGAGGCTGTGGACCCTCCCTGATGCCCCTTGGCCTCTCCCCAAATCCACACAGGCAGTCCCCAATGCCACCCGGACCCTCCACCCCGATGCCACATGCACACCCTCTGATACCCCACAAACCCTTCCCGATGCCCCACGGACATCCCCGGCTGCCCTGTGGACCCTCTCCAATGGCTCACGGACACCCCCCGATGCCCGTGGACAGTCCCCAATGCTCTATGGACACCCCCCGATACCCCACAGACCCTCCCCGCC
>NW_008825613.1:2079105-2089506 GCF_000699105.1 Pygoscelis adeliae
AGGGGATGGATACGAAGAAGGAAAGGAGGTAATGCGCAAGGCAGGAGCTGGGTATGGGGTGGCTTTTTGGGACAGGTCACAGCTCGGCAAGGTTTCGGTTGCTTTGTCTGCCAGGCTGAGCCCTGGGGTCACCAGGGGTTTAGGCGAGCATCGCCGGCATCGCCTCCCCAAGTTCACTCGAGGGCGAAGGATGGAGAAAGGGGCTTTGCGGACCAGGCTTGCCTCCCTCGGCCAGCTCCGCTGGCAGCCGGCCCCATCGCAGAGGGACGCTTTTGGTGACCTCTGCTCCCTGCCCTGCCGTGCCCCCACCACCACCCCGCGCAGATGGGGCGCCCGCCATTATGTAAAGGCACCTCGGCGAGGAGGCTCCTGCAAGTGAGGGGAAATTTGTCACCGCCAGCCTGCGGCGTGCTGGCGGGGGGGCCTGGTGACTCAGCCGGCCGGGGGGGCGGTGACAAGGCTCCTGGCTCCCGCTCGGGCACCGTGGGCGAGGTCCGCCAGGCACCCGCAGACGGAGCACACAGCTCTGCTGCCGCCTTGCCGAGGGCTCCGCTGGCCCCGTCTAACCCCAGGAGCATGGGCATGGCTGAGGCACGAGCTCCCAGTTCGGGGCTCCTGGGGAAGGTGAAGAATTTATCACAGAAATGTCTCCCTTCTGACATCAAAAAAAGATGTCTGAGCCAACCCAGACACAAGCCGTTCTCCAAAACACAAGCCCTGGCAGCTGCCAGACTCCAAGTCACAAACTGTGGCATCAAGATGGGGAGCTGAAAAACCTCCATCTTTATGCACCAGGGTCTCAGTAGAGTTTTCCAGCCTTGAAGGGACCTGCTCGCCCATGGGTGATGCTGAGTGCCCTGTGGGCGCCGGGGCTGGTGGGGCTGGAGCATCCCTGGAGCCCATCAGGGAGTTGCATTCCCAGAAGGTATTTCAGGACTTGCTATTTTGGGTCTTGCCTGCACCTTCGTGTTGGCCACTTCCATTATCCCCCAACTCGATTGTTTCTGGGCATCCTGACTCAAAGCCCTTTGACTTTTTCCAGGCACCACTGCCAGGCTGGAGAAGCTCGCCCATGTCGAGAAGTACGAGACGGTGATGCCGCGCAAGGTGCCAGCACCTCGGGGGAAGAGGGACCTCTCTGCACCACCGGTGAGTAGCGTTGCCTCCCAAATACTGGCTCGGCACAGCTGCCCTCGCTGCCTTGCAGGGAGTCCAGGCTGGGTGTTGCAATCAGCAGGGACCCTTGGCCCACCACTGGGCTTGGAGCTGGACCCCCTTGGCCCTGTGCCAGAAGAATGACCTGGTGCTCATTTTCTTGCATTGCTTCCCTCCCAGAGGATGGAGATCTTGAAGTAGTTGATCAGATCAGCTTTCCTGGACTGTTTTAGGTCAAAATAGGAACTGCAGATAGCTGGGTGGACTCTTGGAGGGGGGGGCCTGCTTTCTCCAATGTTTTCTTCGGAGACATTACCCAGCAGTGCCACCTCTTGCAGCCTTGCAGTGATCTTGTGACATCTGGTCTTTGCTCAAGGAGGGATTTGCAAAGCCTCATTGAGCTGTAAGTACTTTTCTTGCTGTGTTTGCTGAAGTTGGGTTTTTTTCGTCCTTTGGGACAGGAAAATAAGAATCAGAAAGTTGCAGAAACCCACATGAAAGAAAGCCAGTGTTATTTTTCCTGGGAAACCTTGTAATTTGGGGGAAGGAATGGGGTTTGACTCAGGATTTTTGACTGCTTGGGGTTGATGTCCATAAGATGATAGCCTTGACCTCAAAGATGCTTTCCTCATTGCCTTAAAGTGAAATTCAGCCAAATACGTGGATTCATCTTCTAGGACCAAAAAGCACCAACTTTAGCACCTGATGAGATGGAGGGGCTGGGGACATTTATTTCCTAGTAAACTCTTCGTACAGCACGTTCATCTGTGATTCAAACCCTTTCTGATAAACTAGCTTCAAAAACACTCCCTGAAAGCATCTGTTTTCTCTGCTCTAGAAACCTAAACTTGTCCACGAGATAAACATTCCCCAGGCTATTTAGAGACACCATCTGTGCCGGGTGTGCTGGGTGGCTCAGCACTGATCCCCCTGGAAAGGGGAGCTCACCCATCTCGGGGTCCCTATGCTTTCCACAGCACAGGAGAAGACATCTGCCTTGAGCTGTGTACTTTGGGACAGCCATGGGTGGTGTCTGCTGGGTGGCACCTGGATTCGGTCTTGGACTGGGCGGTCCTTGGACCTCCCAAACCTGCTGTGTTGAGGGTATGAGGGCTCCCGCCTTTCAAGCCATTTTCCTCCTTTTTCACAAAAGTTCGATTTGCTCTCCCAGTAACCTTGGTGGGGAAGAGGTTCTCAGCAAGGCTTGACCACCACCAAGCCCCTCTTTGAAGTGGAGACAGGTAGCTGGACGGGCATTTTCTGTGCCAGCTCCTCCTGTGGCTTTGCATTAGCAGTCTCTGGCTGGAATGGGCATGGGCCAAGAGCTGGTTCCTGGGTCAGAGCAGTTGGGACACATGCGGTTGGTCCCGCAGAGCATCTGCCAGGTGAGGTTTGAAGCAGACCATCTCCCCTCTGGCTTTGTTTAAATCAAAATGTTCAGCCCTGCAGACAGGGTGGAGGCCTGGGTCCTGCAGCACAGGATCTCCTGGGATCTCCTGGCTGGGATGCCAGCCTTCCCACAGGCCATGGTCTTCTCCTCCCACCTGCCCTTAGCAGAGGCACGACAGGGCATGTGGCAAACCTGGGTTCTTCACGGAAAGGGACCTGAAAAAAGAGCAAGAAGGGCCTTCAAAAAGATTTTTAGTTTTATGCTCTTGATTGCAGAAGTGATATCTCTTGTCCCCATGCTCCAGCATTTCAAAAAGAGCTGTATTGAAACAGCAGGGTGGTTTCCAGCCTGTATAAGACCCAGGGTTGCAAGCTGCTGGCTTCTCCCCAGCGCGCCTATGCTTGCACATCCCTGCTGATCTCCCCCACTACATCCCAGAGCCAGTTGATGCAAAGAGGCAAGTCCCTTGCCTGGGTGGAGACAGCCCAGTTTCTGCTGGCCCAGCCTTGGGCTCTGCAGGAAGCAGCAGGGTGTTGCAGAGTGAGCAGCGGGGCCGGATGGAGCAGGAGCAAGGCATGGTGGTGGCCCAGTGACCCATCTTCTTTTCCTCCTCTCTTGTGCTGCACCTCATTTGACACATGCATGGTGCAATGAGCCCCATCCCTACTGTCCTAGCGAGACCCGTTGCCTCTTCCCACCCACGGAAGAAGTACCCTGTGCTGGAGTGGGACGGTGGCATCATGTCCCGATCCTCTGCAAGCTCTTTGGGTGTCTTAATATGACCAGCTGGAAGAAATCCCTCCTCTCTGTGTGCTGTAGCCACGGCTTTGCTTGCTCAGCATGGTCATGGGGTTAGCAGGGCTCAGGCAGGGACAGGGCTGAGCTGCCTGCGCTTTCAAAGCCTTCCCATCTGGAGCCCTTGCAAAGCCCATGCTAATAAGGAAGGGAGTGATTCAGAGAAGCTTTATCAGGATTTTTTTTTTTTTTTAACTTGCCCTGCGGTTGTCTCCAAGAGACGGTCTCTGACCCACCCCCCCCCTTCCAAGTGCTTTCCTGCCATTTCTTAAGACCTCTTCTGGCTCCGGCGCTGCCAACAATAACAAAGCATCGCTTTGTTGGCAGACATGGGATGGGATGGCCACATCAGGCGGGAGACGCTGTTCATAAGAGAAGAATTTGCTGGGGACCCATGAGTGCACCCGCATGCTGGCAGTGTGCCTGCCTGCAGCCGGGGCTGCCTGGCCACCTGGTAGGCTTGTTGCAACCTGCTTGGCATGCAGAGAGGATGTTTTGTGGCCAGCAGGCCGTCACTTCAGATTGGAAATGCAAACTGGGTAGAATTGAGGGCAACCGAGTGACGGGCAAACCCTCTTACCTGGCCCCGCTGGCGCTGAGTCAGCAGGACTTTCCGCTCAGCCCCAGCTCCTGCGAGGTTGCAGATCATCCCCCTAGGAGCGCTGAGCTGTCATATGACAGCAGGTGCTGTCATCCTCCCCAGGGAGAGGCCGCACACCTCATCTGGGAAGAATGCTGGCCCTGTGGGAGATGCTTGCTTTGCCTTCTGCTCAGCTCTACCCCAGGATCCCATAAAAGCTGAGGATGTGCCCTCAGGAGAGGTCTGCCTGCTGCGGTGGTGGCTGAGGAGGTCCCTGGTGCCAAGGGTACAGCTTGATATGGGGCACCATGCAAGGGATCATCATCTTTCTCAGTGGCCCTGGTGGGACAGGACCCCTGGAGGTCTGTGGCCCAGCTTCTGCAGATGGAGATCACAAGACATCCCAGAAGGAAACACTTCTTCTGGAGGGACATCTCCATCCTGGGGCTCAGGGCTCAGCTGGGCTGAGCCACAGCCACCCTGACCCAGCCACAGTGACTGGAGGTTGGACTTGAGATGCCTTGAGGTCCCTTCCACCAGCTCAGGGGATCTGGCACATGGTGATACTAAAATCTACTCTCAGTAGCAGATGAGAACCAAGAGAAGGTTATTCTCTAACCGTGATGTTGCATGTTGGATCAGTCAGAGATAAGGAAGTCTCTGCTGATGAGAGCCGTTGGGCACCGGGGATCTTTGTGGTTCAGCCCGTGAGTAAGTGCTGAACTCAGTCTCCATAAAAGGAGCTTTGTGATTGATATGTAGGAAACCTCAGTTTCTGGCATGGCCATCTGCAGCCATGTGTCAGACACGGGAAACCAGACTTTGCTGACTCTGTTTCATTGCTGGTGACCTGTTCTTTATCTCAGGATGTGCTGGGGATTTGCGTTATTGCCCACATGCTTTCTTTCTTCTCTTCTGATTTTCCGTGTCTTTGCTGGATGCCTCCAGGGTGAGCAGCCAGGCTCCCCGTCCTGCAGCCACCTTCCAGCGGGGCACATGCAGACCCCATCCCCTTTCTGGGCAGGTCCTCTCTTCTGTAGCTCTTGCTCCTGGTGACGGTGGGTCTGTGCTGTTGTCTATCTTTCATACAGAGCATCTACCCAGACCGCATCCTCTACAGTGTCCGTGCCGAAGGCAGGGACTACTTCCTGTGGCTGGAGAAGAACAAGTGAGTATGGGTGGGCACAGCGGGACGGCCTGGGGGGAGGCTTGATTCCCACACTTGCCGTGAACATCACTTCTCCAAGGTCCGGTGTCACCACACCAGCTATCTAAGCCCTCAGCCCAGACCCTCGCTAGCAAAATATTGCATTTTTCCCCCCTCCTTGCCAAACCCACCCGGGGAGGTCATGGGCCCACCGCACCGAACCTGACCAACCTCATCCCCAAAGCTTTCCATCCTCTCCCCAAAACCGGGGTCGCTGCTGACACCCCTTCCCCATCCTGCAGGGAGCTGCTGGGGCAGCACTACACCGAGACGCACTACTCGGCCGACGGCACAGAGATCACGGAGAAGCCAGACATTCAGGTACGGGGGCTCTGGGGAGAGCAGTTTTCCCACTCCTGTGGGGTCCCGCCATGCTGACAGCTGGTGCAGACCCCCTTTACACGTCTCCTCTTGGCTGCAGGATCACTGCTTTTATCAGGGCCATGTGCGAGGATACGCTGACTCAGCAGTGAGCATCAGCACCTGTGGCGGGCTCAGGTAGGACCTCCGATTCCCCTGGGGCACTGCGGCTGGCCGGAGGACAGCATTGAGCCTGGCCTTGGTGCACACCACGGTGCTGCTCCTGGCAGACACAGTGCTGTGTAATGGTGAGCCGGAGTGACCAAGCCCCGGCCAGCCAGAGCTGTGCTGATGGAGGGAGAGCTCAGCTTTCCCCTGAGGAAAAGAAGAAGACATCCCTTTTCCTGCTGGCAGTGGGAGTGCTGACCGCCCTGGCTCGGCGCCCAGCAGGAAAGGCGCATGGTGTTTTGCAGCTAAGCTTGCTGGTTTTTGGGGGGGTTGACTCATGGCACAGGATGAGACTGGAAACCTGAGCATGACAGGAGGTCGGGGCAGGAGTGCCCTCCCTGGGCAGCAAGGCACAGCTTGTCCCAGATCCATCCTCTCTTCCCAGGGCAGACCGGACCAAACTCCCCCCGAGTGCTGCAGCCAGTGGCACAAAGGTGTGCTCGTGGCGATGCATCAGCTGGCAGGCAGCCGGCATCTCCTCCAGGCCATGCCGAGCTCCTAGAGCTGATGGCTGAGTGCCTTTCTAAAACAAAAGAAATGCATACGGTGCATCAGGCCAGCTGTGTCTCCCTCTACCCACCGGCTGCTGGCTGTGCTGGTGCTCATTCCTCAAAAGCTGCCTTGGGTCTACCTGCATTTAATGGCAGAAAGCATCCTTGCAGAGTAACCCAAGCCACCAGGTCTATGCAAGGTTGCTCAGTTTGCCATGGAAGATTCGTATTCTGCTGTTCTCTTTCTTTTAAGATCAGCTGGCAGCCAGACATTGCAAGAGAGTAAGACAGAGAGGAAGGGGTCCCTCACAGGGGGATGTGTGAGGAGGGCAGGTGGTCCCTGGAGCACTGAGGGACCTGCAAACACCCATTTGCAGGAGAAACACCTGCTGGAGCTGTGTGGCAGCCTCACTTTGATAGCAGGGGTTGTGTCTGTGGAGACCTTGGCTCGCACAGCTTGTGCATACATGGGACACTTGATATCCTTGTGTAGTAGGAGAACAAGATGTGCGAGGGCAGGACAGGAGACAAGGACAATACAGACAGGGCATATGGCACACCTTACAGAAAGCATCTTGAAGGCCAGAACTGCTCAGCAGAAATGCTGTGTTAAACCTGGCCTGGCAGCGCTGGGCAGTTCTTGCTCAACCCTGGGAAATTTCTGCTGCCCAAAGTACAGGATACTCCCCTTGCTACCAGACACAGATGCAGTGTCACGGTTTGCTCCCTCCCAGTCCAGCAGCCAGTTCCAGCCTCCCTAACAGTCCTTTTGTTCAACTGGTGCTTCTGCAGCCTCTGAAAGGAAATGCTGTGGACATGGTTCCTATTGCTCCCCATCTCCCGGCATGCCCCAGGTCAGCTCAGTCCTGCAGCACCTCCTTCATGTGCTCTTGGGCCAGGAGAGGTTGCAAGGGAAGATGCATCCAGTCCCTTGTGTTGCTGTGAGCTCCTGCACCCTATACCTCTGCACAGCAATGTGGGGCTTCATGCAATGCCCAAGGGCTGCTTGGGGCTTTGCATTGAGTGTGGTTTAATGCATGTGGCCAGAAGGACCTGACTATCATGTCCCACTAGTGGCCTGTAGCTCATCCAAGCTGCCTATGGGAACCATGAAGGGGTAGGGTGGTTTCCTAGCTGGGATTTGGCAGCTGTATTTTGTATCACAGGCACTTGCAGGGGCGCCTGTAGGGTCTGTCTGTGTCCTGCCAGATATCTCCCCAACCTGACGCCTGCCCTCTCTCTTGGCAGTGGGTTTTTCCGAGTGAATGAGACCACCTTCCTGCTGGAGCCCCTGGAGGAGGATGCAGCCGGCCAGCATGCAGTGTACAGAGCAGCTCACCTGCGGGGGAAGCGCGGCACATGCGGAGAGTCTGGTGCCACCCTGGAATATGACCACGAACCGAAAATTCCTGCAGCCATGAAGCTCTACCGCTGGGTTAAGGATTGCTTTGCTTCTCCTTCCTGTAGCTGAGTTTGCAGGAGCCTAGGTCCTGTGAAGTCCAGGAGAGGAGTGGGGCCATACTGCATCTCTTGGAGATGCTCCTCTCCCACGCATTGTTGGTTGGGTTACCCAAACACGGGTTGCTCCCAGTGGCCTAGCTCCTGGTGGGAACAAGTCCTCAGATCCTGTACCATTAGCAGGAGCATCCTCCTACCCCATGAGCTCTGTAATGCCCGCAGAGCCTCTCTCATGCCTTATCCCAGTAGCAGGCTTGGCTTTTTCCTTGTGCGTTGGAAAATGTCTGAAACATCCAGCAAAGTAACATCAGAAAGCAGAGCTAGAAGACCTACTAGCCTTGAATAACACTGGAAGATGCCCCAGGATCCAACACATCCCACAGGAGGGTCAACCACAGGGCTCGGCAAGCTGCAGGGCTGAGGCCCTATTTGCGCTCACTTTCCTCTTTCCTTCCAGAAATCAGCTCCGTTACACAAAGGTCCCCGATATGTGGAGCTGGTCCTGGTTGTGGACAACGAGGAGGTAAACATGGGGGGGGGGGGGCAAGCTGGTGCCTGCGTTTTCACTGTCATCCACTGCAGTGAGGAGGTTGAAGCCAGCCTGGAAATCTCTCTGTGTCTTTCCCATAGTTCAGGAAACACAAGGACTTGCGCACAGTGCAGAACCGCATGAAGGAAATTGTGAACCACGTTGACAAGGTGAGCCCAGGGGTCTGGATCTGCCCTCCCTGCTCCCACACGTGCCCCGCAGTGCCAGCACAGGCCTGAATACGGCAGAGGAGAGATTGGTGTGGGTAGGGAGATGGGGCTGGAGCCGATCTCAAGCCCATAGTTGGGCTGCCATAGGGTGACCAACTCCCTTGGCCAACAGGGTGTGCAAAGTGGACATGACAAGCAGCACAGCCCCGGGTCCTCAGGAGCACAAGACGGCTGCCTCCCAGCTCTCTCATAAGGGAAGGGGGGAGAAATTTCTTCTCGTAACTCCTGGGAGCACGTTCCATGGGCATTCTCAAGCTGGAGTGGGTGGTAATGAGGGGAGGGTGATGGATGCAGTGCACAAAGGCGGGGCGATTTCTGCTTGCCTTGCTTCAGCCTCAGTCTTTGGTCAGCAGCGTGGGAGCAGCATCCCAGCCTTCACTAGCCAAGAGGGAGCCCAGAGGTCCCAGGGTAAACCCTGTCTATGTGGTCACCCCAGCTTGTGTTATTTATTGAGGGGGTGACAAAGCTGATATTGCACAGTGAGGTGGGGTCCTGGACTTAGTTGTGGTTTCCCAGGGGAGGTGGGACCTTCCCTATGCTTGTGCAGCTCAAATCCAAGTGCTCCCTGCGGGCTGTCTCCCACACCAGCTTTATCAGCCTCTTCGCCTGCGGGTGGCCTTGATTGGCTTGGAAGTATGGAGCCACAAGGACAAAATCATGGTCAGTCCCAACCCGGAGGTGATGCTGGACAACTTCCTCCACTGGCGGGAGGCAGAGCTGCTGCGGAGGAAGCCGCACGACAATGCCCAGCTGATCACGTAAGGATGGGGGGCCACCACCTCACCATCCTGGCAACCCTGCTGCCGCCCAGGCCGCATGGCCATGGTGGCATCTCAATCCCACAGGGGCATAGACTTCCACGGCACGACCGTAGGGCTCGCCAAGAAGCTTGTGATGTGCACCAGGGACTCGGGCGGTGTCAACCAGGTGGGTCCTGCTGCCCGGGCATGCGCCGGGAGGGCAACAGTGGTCCCACAGTCTGCACTTCCTGCACTGTGTTTTCCAGAGCAGGTCTCACCTCCACTGGTCTCCAGCTTTTCCCCTCCGCAGCCTTAGGGATGGATCTGGTTCTTGGCATCTCCGACCCTTGAGTGACTTATCCACAGAGAAGTGTTGGGGCCGCAGAGGAAAGGTAGCTGTGGAAACCCAGCTGGGTGCCTGCAGAGGGCTCTGATATACCTGAGCCCTGAAGAGCCTCCCAGACCAGCTCCGTGGACACAGGGCTTCTCCCACCACCTGTGAGATGGCTGGGACTTGGTTTGCAATTGCTCCTCAACCATCCTGGCTGTGCTCCTCATCCCTCCCCAGGGAGGGCATCCTTTGCTGGAGTGGGAGTGGTTGGCCATGGGACCTGTGGCTGTCCAAGAACCACCACAAAGCATTGTTTCAGGGTAGCCACTATATCTAAGCTCACTTACACCTCTGAGAGCCCAGTATGGAGGTCTTCAGAGGCCATGGGACCAAGTCCAGCTTTTGTCGTCCTTTACTTCAGCGTGGCAGCATTAGGGAATGAATTGCAGACAGCAGCGAGACCTGGCATTGAGCAGTTGAAGAGCCCCAGTGGGCCCCATGGAGATGCTGTGGAGAGCATTTGAACCATGCTGCACTTCTTGTCCCACAGGACCACAGCACGAATCCTATTGGTGCTGCGTCCACCATGGCTCACGAGATGGGGCACAACCTGGGGATGTCTCATGATGAAGACATTGCTGGCTGCCGCTGTCCTGTCCCCAAAGCTGATGGAGGATGTGTCATGGCAGCAAGTGTTGGGTGAGTGAAGGAGAAAGGGGAATATCCCTGGCCAGCAAATATCTCAAGATGTCCTCCGGCACTGTCCTGATGGGGTGAAGCCTGTGAGATGGTCAGGTTTGGGTGGACACTTCACTTGAAGCTGCACTTCAAAGGTCTGTTCGTGGCCCTCCAGCTTCTCCCTGGGCTGGTGAGTGCAAGGGCCCTCGGGCTCTCATCTCCGCTCATCACTGCCTGTTTTTGTGCCCCTTCAGCTTGGTTTACCCCAAGCTCAGCAGCCGCTGCAGCG
>NW_008825613.1:2089710-2106907 GCF_000699105.1 Pygoscelis adeliae
GGCCGGTGTGCGGGAACCAGTTTGTAGAGCGGGGAGAGCAGTGCGACTGTGGCACGCTGGAGGTAGGGATGCTTTCTGAGAACCCGGGAAGGAGGGTGGGCGGCAGGGGCTTGAGTCCTGTCATTCAGACTCGGAAAAGCTTGTGCAAGCCTTTTCCCTGGACATGGTGCTTTGCAAGACTTACCTTCCTTATGTTCCTGATGCTTCTGCCGAAAAGTAACTTGCGGAGGATATTCGTTAACTTGGATGTGTGTCCCCCTTCATGTAGCTGGCTGTGATTTTTAGCAGGAGTGTGCCTAGGAAAGCTGGACAGCCCCCCAGCATATCCTCCAAAGAGGTGATCCAAAGAGGGGAACATCATGGCATGTTGTTCTTTCAAAAGCCGTGCTCAACTTTTCCTCATCCCTAATGGCCCATTACTGCATCGCAGGGAGGAGATTTAAGACAAATGGCCAGGTGATGTCTCTGGGATAAATGAGAGGGTCACAGCCCTGCTCTGGGATGTGAAGGGATGCTCCCCCAATGCAGAGAGCACAGAGATCGGCCTGTTTTCTCCTTCCTGGAGATGTGCAAAGGGTGCTACCAGACAGCAGAGGCCCAGGTCAGGCCCCATCTTCTGAAAAAAAAAATCTCTTCTGGTCCTTTGGTTTGGTATTGGTAAAGGGGGTAAAGAGGTGACAGGACTGGTTCACACCTGGGATGATGCTGTGGTTTTGCCCCATGGTTCACCCCATAGTGGCTACGCTGCCATTGGCACCTGGTGATGTGGCAACTGGGTCCCCCCTAGAAAAGGGTCTTTCAGGGGACTTTCGGGATGGTTTCAGTCCCTTCCTGTCTCACAGGAGTGCTTCGACCGCTGCTGTAATGCCACCACTTGCCAGCTGAGAGAGGGAGCCGAGTGCTCCCAGGGGGACTGCTGCCAGGACTGCAAGGTACTGCTGCCGTTTTGGGGACCAACTTGGCAGGGAAGGGAGCTGGCGGGTGTGCAGTCCTGCCCCGGGCTCCTCCAGAGCTTCCCGGTAGAGACAAGGTGTGTCCATAGCCCGCTGGAGAGCCTGAGGGCCCTCTGTAGCAGCCTGCCCAGAGCCAAATGAACCCAGTGGTTTGGGGGGGAATCACGCTTTCCATTTAATGCTCTCACTACATGCGACAGTCAGCATCTTGGGTGGGAAGCGGTTGGGAAGGTGAAGCAGCCTCTGTTTCTGGCATCCTGGAGCCCAGGTCCCCTGGCGCTGTTAGGTTAGGTGCAGGATGAAAGGACTGGGCAATGTTCAGAAGCAATCAGTGTGGCCCATTCCTGATTTGGGAAATCAACCTGCCTCTTCGGCTCCATTCATCTAAGAGAAGGTTGAGTTACATTCATTGGTTCCTGCACACAGGCATAAGAAATGCCTTGATGTGAAGAGATAGGGCTGGAAGAGGACCCCGGGGCAAGTCCAGACTAAAGGCAAAGCACAAGGTGTTGCCTACAGGGAGAGACTTAACTATGGGAAGACCCAGTCCAAGGCCTGATGGTGTCTGTCTTGTGCAGTAGCTCAGTCAATAGCAAATGTCTTTGTGCCAGAGCGACACAAGCTGCCGTATCTGGATCTGTGGGGTGCCGGGAGATGTTTTGAAGACCAGGGTGCTGCTGGGCTGTGGTGCCTGCGTGGATCTGGGGATGTGAGAGCATCAAGGCAGTGCTGACATCCCCTTTTCTGTGCAGTTAAAGGTTGCTGGTGTGCTCTGCCGGCCCAGCAAGAACGACTGTGACCTGCCCGAGCACTGCACTGGCCTCAGTGCCGAGTGCCCAGAGGACGTCTTCCAGGAGAATGGCATCTCCTGCCAGAATGGCAACGGCTACTGCTACAACGGGGCCTGCCCCTCACATGGCGAGCAGTGCCGCACGCTCTGGGGCACAGGTAGCTGCTCCCCCACGCTGCCCACCCTCCTTGCCCCACATGATGGATGATATGCCTGGAGCCCCGGCTCCTCGGGCCAGGGCATTGCTTGGTTGTGGTCCCCTCCTGCATCCCTAGCTGGAGTGCTATGGCTGCTGACCCTAAAGCGTGGCCACTGGTGCCGGCACCACCGGCTGGCTGCAGGCTCTGGCTCCGTGTGACCCTTTCCATATGTCCCGCAGAGGCCCAGGTGGCTCCTGATGTCTGCTTTAAGCACAACAGTGAGCAACACCTTCACCTCCACTGCCTCACTGAGTATGGGAAGCAGCCCTGCAGCCCCAAGTAAGGAGCTGGGACGGGGGGTGACGGGGTGGTGTCCATGTCTGGTGACAGCACCATGGGGCTGAGCGAAGCTCCCCAGCCCCGTGCCACCCCCGCCGCTGGTGCTCATGGCTGCTTCTTCCACAGGGATGTGAAGTGTGGCACGCTGCTGTGCCTGAGCGACAACACCAGCCCTGTCCTCGGCGGTGGCTCCTACTCCCTCTTCTTTGGCCGCTTCAAGTGCAAGGCGGTCATTGCCAGCAGCGACGCCAATGAGGTGGTGGCCAAGCTCAGGCTGGTGCCCACTGGTGCCAAGTGCGGAGAGGAAATGGTGAGCGTGCTGGCAGCTGTGCTGGGGTGGTGGGGGGAGGTGACCACTGGCCATGGGGACCCAGGGCAGCCTCAGAGTCCCCCTGCCTGCCCCCAGGTCTGCTACGCTGGGCGCTGCCAGAACCTCCTGGTCTACGGCAACAAGAACTGCTCGGCCAAGTGCAACAACCATGGGGTACGCTGTGGGATCGTCCTCTCCCAGGGCAGCCGCGGGGCCCGGGCGGTGGTCCTGGCCCCTACAGCGTGTCCACCACACTGACACTTTCCTCCCTCATCTCAGGTGTGCAACCACAAGCGCGAGTGTCACTGCGAGCCAGGCTGGGCAGCGCCCTACTGCGAGCAGAAGATTTCAGGGGTGGCGGCAGGTATGGCATCCCCTGTGTGTGACCGGCACCAGTGCCCTCAGCCAGATGTGTGTGCTGGGGAGGGATGCTGGGGAGGGGGTCGGCACCCTGCCATGGTGCTGGTGGGCACCACTCCATGCCCATGGGGCGTCCCTGGCATGGGAGCACCGATCCTGATGCTGACCGGGTCTCCACAGGGAGCAGCAGTGTGGTCTTGGCGACTATGCTGGCCGTGCTGGCACTCTCTGGCATCCTGCTCGGCAGTGGTGTTGTGCTCCTCAGAGGCAGGGGGATGAGGCACTTCCAGAAAGGGTAATTTCCCCCCCTCCTCTGCCCCACAGCAGGGCTGAGCCACGGCCACACAGGCTGAGCTCAGGTGTTGCCTGGAGCAGCCCCCCATTATCCCTGTGCCCCACAGGAGGACCTCCAGTGGGCCTGCTGCTGGCCTCGCCAACCCACTCTTCCAGGAGGGTGGCCGGACACGACTCCCCCGCCGCCAGCTGTCCCGTCACGACATCGGCGACCCAAACCTGCTCAGCAGCACGGCGGCCCCGCGGGATACCTGGGCCCTCGGGCCCTGCCACCCAGCCCCGCAGGTAAGGGAGCTGAACAGAGCCCTGGTGTGGGGCAGCCTTCGTGGCATGGGCAGGAGGGCGGCCCCTCATCCTGTATTTTGCTCACTCTGCAGCTGCCAGCGCCAGTCCCCCAGGTGACATCTCCAGCCTCTGCAGGACGGCCCCTGCAGGTAACCACCCTTCTGAAAGCCACCGCTGCCCAGTGGCAGGGTGGCCTGTCC
Organism: Pygoscelis adeliae; assembly: GCF_000699105.1. Taxonomy (NCBI): domain Eukaryota; kingdom Metazoa; phylum Chordata; class Aves; order Sphenisciformes; family Spheniscidae; genus Pygoscelis; species Pygoscelis adeliae. The sequence continues at coordinate 2,093,382 of NW_008825613.1, forward strand.
TTTCTGTGGCCAGGAGCCACTCTCAGATGTCCCCCCAGCCTCCTCTGGCCTGACCAGCTCCAGGTGTGTGTGGCACATCCATGGCGTGGCCCAGGCGGCTGATGACTTGGGGGAGCCCCTTCCTCTGCCTCCTGTCCCCCTCCGGGTCCCTCCTTGGTGCCCAGGCGAGGGACTCGGGGCTCTCCTCTCCTCCTGCCAGGCAAAGCCGAAGCCACCCAGCAAGCCTCTCCCGGCACTGAAGAGCAAAGCGCCGTGCCATGGTGAGGGGCCACCAGGACCAGCCCTCCCTCACCCCTCACCAACACCCCCATCGGTCTTTCAGCGGGGCATCCCCCCAAAGGTGGCCCTGAAGCCACCCCTGGCCAGGAGGTGACCAAGGATGCTCCATCTGCCACCGTGGCTGAGGAGTTGCTGGCTCTGGCGCTTGGGTGGCACAGCTGGGGAGCCACCGTCTCACTTCCACCCTTACTTGAATCACTCACCAGACCTTCCCCCGGGAGGTCACCAGTGTTTACAGATATTTGAGTTGTGCCTTAACAGACTTTGTAGCCTCATGGTTGGCTCAGGGAGAGCCGTCAGCTGGGGCTTCGTGAGAAGACCAGGAGTGGGGACAATGCCAGCTCTGGTTTTGAGGCCAGCCCTGAGTTGGTCTAGGCTCTCCTGCGCCTTGGGAGCTGCTGCCTTCTCTCCCAATATCCTGAATGTGTCCTGCTCCTCCTGCCCCTTCCCTGCTGGGGCTGTGGTGAGGAGCTTCCGGCATCACCTGCTGGGCTTTCCAGGGCAGGAGGAGTGCTGCACTGCAGGGACCATGCCCTGGAGCCACTGCCCCAGCTGGGGACAGTCACACAGGGGGTCTTGCCAGGGGCTTTGGCAGGTCCAAGCCAGGTTTGGCCTCCCCACTGGGCTTTTATCTCTGAAGTTATCACTTGAGTTACTGTTATCCTGAAAGGGAATTTCCTGGGAGCCTTTTTACGGCAGCCACTAACTTAAGACCCTTATGTGACCATTTTGAGCCATCTGTTGTGAAACCAGGCCTCCCCATTTTTGATATAATTTAGGTTGAAGGCTTTTATACCAATAAAGACTGAAGGTAGTGGTGTCATGGGGTGTCTCTCAGCAGAAGGGGGCAGCACAGGCAGCGGAGCAGGAGGGCAGCAGGGCAGGAGGGTGGCAGCGAGGGTGGCAGCAGGCAGGGAGCTGCCAGGGGCTCAGGGTGGATCTGGCATGTGTGGAGCCAGTGGGGAGAAGGGCTTGAGCTGAGCTCCCAAACACTGTGCCAGAGCCACGGGGGACAAATGGCAGAGCTTCCTGCCAGCTGCACGGAGCAAGGTTGTCATAGGGGCTGCAGGATGCTGCAGCGAGTCCCTGTGACCCCCCCAGCCCCAGCTGCCAAAACAGGCCCCAGGCTCACTCTCTGACTGAAGACCAGCCACCATGAGTCCCACCACCACCTTGAGTCCCATCATCCTAGTCCAAAACAAGCGTTCATGCTTGCAGGCAACATCGGTGCTCAGGGACCAGCCCATGGGCCCCGGGGACACCAGCCAGTCCCCAAAGACACCGCTCGCACACAGCAGCCATGCCTGCTTGGGAAATGCTCCTGTACTGGCCGCACGTGAGCAACAGGGCAGCTCAGGTGGGGGCCCAAGGGCCACCAGGGCTCAGCTCCCACCATGAGCTTTGGAGGATGATAGCAGAAACACAGCAGGACTGTAAGTGCTGTCCCTGCTGCTCAGCACCATCCCCTAGGTTTTCTTTCAGCCCAGGCTGCTCATGGGGCTCCTAGGGTGGCAGTCACTGGGGACATTCAACTAGATGCGGTGTTACTGTGGGATGAGAGGCATAGGTGTCCCCCCTCCACATGCCTACAGTGATACTGGCCCTAGGACACATAAAGCCACCAAGGAAATGGTAACAAAATAGTTTTATTCTGCTTTATCAAAAGAACTTAACACTGTGCATGTAAACTTGGAACATATGTGTCTTCCTTAAAGAAGGTGCGGATCCAGTGGCAGACCCCTTTAGTCACACAAGCACACAGGCCTTTTGAACAGAGAGAAAAACCAGTTCAAACCATGTTCCCAGTTGCACCCGTGTTCCCGTTCTGCAGCTCCCAGCTCAGAGAGGAGCAAAGCCCAGACTGGGGTGTTAAAGTCATGGTGATTCCCTCCTCCCACTCACGTACTCAGGCTTCTGAAGCAGTGGCTGGGGAAGCAGAGAAGGATGGAGGAGGCTTTTGCAGAAGGCACTGAGCATCACGCACACGTTGCTGCAGGACTTCAAACCGCAGGAGCATCCCCAGGTGTCCCTCAGACCACATGGGTAGGAGGTGGCTGATGCATACCCAACCACAGCAGGACGACATTTAGCCAGAGTGACAGCCACTAACGGCAAAGCCATGCATCCACCTGGACGGCTGCAGGGAGGCCCAGCAAGGCTCAGATCCAAAGGGAAGTAGCCCTTCCTGCAGTGGCCTGGGAGCCTTTCCTGCTCCCTGCACGGGGATCTCGCTCTGATCACTGCAGGAGAGCTGTGAGCTGCCTGGTTATTGCTTCTAGTGGTTCCCCTCGTGCCCTTGCTTCTTGTCATCTCCAGGCTGGCAGAACCTACCCTGTCCACCCAGCCTGATGCCCAGGGTTTGATGCCAGCGCTAGGTAGTGCCCAACCCCAGTGAATACCACATGGAGACAAGTCTACATCTCCTCCAGGAGCGCCTCTGTTCTAAAAAGCCTGCCTTAATCTCAAAATTCAACCAAAGTGGCCGCTGCAAGCCAGCAACACTGAGGAGGTGGAGGGTCAAAGAGATGCAACTCCACTGGCTCCTCGAAGCCCTTCCCACAGGAGAAATGGGACCTTGCAAGTCAAACGGTACTTCCAGGACACATTTCAAACACCACAGCTATGAAATACACTGCCATCCCCTCTCTGCCCTGGTACCCTTCCCATGGAGAGGGCACCGCAGGGTCTAATGAGGCCAACGCTGTGCCTGCTCGCTCCTCTCCTGCCATCAGTCATGGGTTTCAGTTCTGCCCTGCCTGCTGGCTGAGCTGCCTTCCAGCATGACATGCAGACATCCTTCCTGCTCCTCTGCCCACTGGGGTCCTTTGAAGGGTGCTCTTCACCAGGAGGGCACTGTTTGCCCAAGCCTTTGGCAGGTGAGGTCATGAGCACTCCCCCATGCAAAAGCTTGGCTTAGTGCTCCCCAGGCTGGGATCTGCAAGGCACATGGCTGTGCCACAACCCCTGTGCACCAGGTGTGTACAGCAAAAACCGGAGAAACCTCTCCTGGCAACAGCAGTACCCTTCCTCTCATCCTCAGAGCACGAGGAAGCATGCTCACCCATGACCTCCCTGGAAGCCAGGACTGGTGCTCAGCACCTTCAGCTGGCCTCTCACTGGGGCAGGGTCCTGGTCCCTGGCTCCTGCCATGACTGGGTTTGAAGAGGAGCTGGTATCCTGGAGCAGAGCACCAACTGGGCCTTGGGAGTTTACAGACAGGTGGAGGTGAAACTGCTGCAGTCCCACAGTCATGTATTACCCAAGCTGGCCAGCAGCGGCAGCAGGAGAGGCAGGGTCAATACATCCCTGCTCTGCCCCAGAGGTGGAGGAGAGGCAGCCAGGGCATGAGCTGAGACAGTATAAGGCACTGTATGTTACCAAACTTCCTTGAGGAGAGACACTGCCATCCTCCAAGTCAGGCCACACAGCACTGGAAAGCCTGAAGCCCACACAACTCGTTTGGGGAAATCATTAGCGGAGGTAAAGTTCAGACCATTTGTTTTGGGTTGAATGTTTCACCAAGGCATGTTCCTTCCCTCGCCATGAGGCTGCAGATGGTGCCAGTGACAGAAGATCTCAATGCCAGCACCAACCAGCCTGTCAGCATCAACCGGCCAAGCACCCAGAGTGTCACCACCAACCGGCCTGTCCGGTGAACCACACCAGGGCTGAGCGCTGCACATGGCTGCACCCGAGGGGACAAGAAAGCAGGATGAACGTACAGATATTTCAGGCTGGCAGACGAGAGGCGGTCTCTGAACATATAGTGGGTTTGGAGGCAGGCAATGCTGCGGTGCTACCAGCTGGGGAACGGCGCTCCTGCTCAAGCTCCTGCCAGTTGCTTCCTCAGCCATCATCTTCTGGGATTGTCGCAGAACACGAGAAACGGGTCCTAGAAACAAGCACGTCCTCACAGGCAAAGGGGAGGACAGAGGAAAAGAGGAAAGCAGATCGTACCAGCAGATTTCCCCCGAGCACATCTCTCTCACCTTGCAGTGGCACACGGGGAGCAGGGGTTGGATATATTACAATGCACACCAGGAGAAAAGATCATCCTGCCAGCACAGCTTGTGAGTCAAAAGCCCTGCAACGCAGCAAAGCCTGGCCAGTGATGAGAGGACCAGTGACAGACTCCCCACCACGGCTGTTCAAGGACACACGAGGCAGGTCCCATTTCTTCTTGGAGCAGTGGATTTTGCACTGGGGAACAGCAATGCCTCACCTACTTTGTAGCTGAGGTGTCAAAACATCTGATGTGCTGCAGAGCGGGGTCCCTTCACTCTTCTCTTCCCCTTCACTTCGCCAGCAAGGCAGAGCAGTGGAAATTCAGCCCCCTTTCCCTGGTGAAAAGACCTACACAGGGAGGCTGGGGTCTGAGCAAAGATTTCCCAGCCCTGTTCCCAACCAGCTGCTCGGAGGTGCTCCACGCACTCTGAAATCTGGTTTATGGTGCAAAGTGAGACCCAGCCACCCAGCTGAAATCTACTACAGTCAGTCACAGGCAGCCAGTGTGATGCTCTTGCTTGGAGAGGGGGAGTTACAGAAGCCCGTTAGAGATTGCTTGCTCCGAGTCGTTATCTAGTGCCACTGCCTAAAGGAAAGAAGAAGATAATGGCTACGTAGATCCTATTCAAATAACCTATTCCACACCAAACCACTCCTCAGCAGGCCTTGCCCTGAGCAGGAACACGCAGCCTCCGCTGGCCAAGGAGAGCCCACTCCACTGGAGTCCTTGAGGAGAGTTAGATAGTGCCGGTAGAAACCTGCCTTGGAGTCCACAAAGCAAAGCTTCATCGGCAGGACGAAGGAAACCTCTTTGCTTGGCCTCAGCGACGAGCACTGGGAAATGACCAGTGGGCAGCAACATAGCACTCAAAGCCACATCTCCTATCTCCAGAGTAATGCTTGCTAAATAATTGCACCTACTGCGGAAGGCTTTCCTGGTGTCTGTCTTTTAATATTCCAGTATAGGTATGTTAGTACAGGATTATCCCTCATTTGGAAGCACCAATTTAATAGGGGAAGAAATGGAAGAGGCAGAGCACTTGCAATGTGTTGCTAGAAGAAAATCAACCCAACTGCCACCTATACACAAGATGTCCACACATGCGCTGCATCCGCCCCACCAGCACAGGGCAACATCCCCATTCACAGCTGGGCTAGCTGTTGAGCGGTACCAGGTGTCTTTCTACCTCTGTCAGCCAGTGCTTTCCTTTGCTCTGAGGTGGCTTTCTCCAGAGGCCTCTGGGGCTTCCTGTGAAGGAAGGCTGGTTTCTTGGGCAGTCCTCAGATTGGCTTGCTGGAAGGCACAGGAGTCCAGAAACACGTTGGGGATGCTGTCACCAAAATACAGCTTGCTGTTCGCAGCTATCGCTTGGTATTTCATTAGTTCCAGATACTCGGGGGTAAGTTTCAGCTACAAAAAGAGAAACCAGAGACTGTAAGAGACAACCTTCTGGGTCCTGCATCATTAGATTTCATGTCGGGCAACTGCCTCCTGGGATATGGGCTGTTAAATCAAGTGTTTTTCCAGTGCTGCCCACCTGAACCTAATCTCCTGTGCAGAGGAAAAGAGTAAGCAAGTCCTCTTCTGACCAGCTTTCAAGTGCTCACCTTGTTGGAATCAGCCAGCTTCTGAGCAGTGTAGTACTCCGCATCAGCTTTTGCTTTCTCTCTTGCTAGGAACGCAGCGTCTAACACAGCCACAGAAGATGGACAGGAAAAGAAGCATTAGCAAGTGAATAGCCCCATCACATTTGAGCACCTGAGCCTTTGTCCCATGGGGACTAGCTGACCCAGGTGTGCCCGTGACACAGCGACACAGCCTGGCTGGCCGTGTACCTGCACTGCTGGCTTCTTGGAGGAGTACCTGCAAAGGGGAGGAATGACCCCAGTGCATAACCTTGCGCTACTGCACCCTTTATTATTTTTGCAGAATGGCGATGCCTATCAGCTCAGTTCCGAGGTTCCTCTACCTGCCACCACCCTGAGCTGGAAGATGACCCCAGCAGCACGCTAGCACCACGGTTACCTTCAATCTCAGAAATTCGCTTCTCTGTTTCCTTCTCCATAATCTTCTGTTGATAGTGAATCCTGGCCACCTGAGCAGCCTTCTCTGCCTCTGCAATCACAACAGGCTCAGCTCAGACATTCACTTCACAAAGCCTGAGCATCAGCACCCTGACCCCAGCACCTGGTCGCAGAATCTGCCACACAATCTGCCAAAGAATCTGCTGCCTCCCTTTCTGCTCGGATCCTACAGTGCCAGTTTGTACTCCAAGCAATACAGTTACAGAAAGAAAACACAGTGCTGATGTTTCTAGAGTTGCACTGGCTGATGTCCCTTTTACAAGTGATTCCCCTTGGCACAAGGATATTTAGCTTCAAGCCCAAGCAGTTTTTCTGGCAGAGCTGTTACCTTTTGGCCTGCAGGAGCCCCACCGTAGGACAGAGGTGTTCGCTGCTCTGCTGCTATGGGGAAGGAGGTAGGACGTAGGCTGCTGCTGTTATCTAGCAGCACAGACATTCATATTTTCTAAATGACTGCTGCAGCCTGGCTGTGCTTCCTTCAGGGAGCTGTCAGCGATGCAAGACAATGTCCTACCCTGGTTTACTGGGGGATATAGGAATGGAAATTCAGTCTGGTCCCTGTCCACTAGTACTCCCAACTGGTGACATACCAATGAGCGCTTTCTTCCGGTCTGTCTCTGCCTCCTTCTCTACCACCTTCTGCTTCTGGGCTGCGATCAGCAGCTTGGTCTTCTCAGCCTCCCTGCAGGGCGAGAAACATTATCACAGGGAAATGGAGCTGGGGAGCAGCTCTGCAAACCAGGGCGTAAGAGGCCAGGGGGACAAGAAGCCGACCAGTTGCAAGCATCAAGTCCTCACAGCCATGAGGACCAGCTCTGTCTTCAGCTGTATGAGCACATATGTAGCCAGCAGGTCAAAGGAAGGGATTATTTCCCTCTCTCCATTTGGCACTGGTGAGGCCACATCTGGATGCTATATACAGTTTGAGGCCCTCAGGACAAGGAGTGAGTCCAGTGTAGGGCTACTGCTGATGTGGGGTGGAGGCCAGGGCATATGAGGAAAGGCTGCGGGAGCTGTGCTTGCTCAGATGGAGACGAGGAGGTGAAGGGGGACTCAATAGCATCTCCCCATGCCCAAAGGGGTTCTGGAGGCACTGGGGCCGGACTCTGCTCAGAGGGGCACAACGAGAGCCCCAGAGGCACCGGCACAAGCTGCAGCACAGGAAACCCCAGCCGGCCCCAAGGAAACAGCCCGTCCCTGTGCAAGCAGGGTGTCCCTGGGACTGGGCCCTGAGCGGTGAGGGATCCCCATCCCCGAGGATGCCCCAACTCACCCAGACACAGCCCACAGCGACCTACTGCAGCTGTGGCATTGGCCCTGCTTTGAGAAAGGGCTTGGACAGGAGATCTCCATGGGTACATATCAGACTAAAATCTGTCTGTGCTTCTGTGAGTTTGCTGGAGGGGAGCTTATGGGTGAGACATCAAGACCCCTGAGCCCTGAATTCAGTTTGCAAGTCTTCTGCAGGTTCTCTATAGCACATCAGTGTCCCCTCTACATAAACGAGTACGAACATAGCCTTGATATGGACTCTGTGCATGCTAACAACCATCTTTGTGAAGGGCTGAAAGGCTTCAAGGTGAAAGAGCCATGGAAACGGAGAAACAGAACGCACAAGTGCACCTAGCAAAGCACACACTGACTAGAGTCCACCTCTCATCTTCTGAGCACCAGGTAAGAGCTTTCTAATAGCATTATACCTGTGCTAGACCCTCAAAACCAATGCACACAATTTTATGTACAGCCACTCACATTAGCTCAAAATTTCTTCGGATGGCTTCTGGGATTTTGGGTTTTGTAACACGCACAGCCTATGGAAAAAAAAGTGAACGCATTTTAAATTAAACATTTTGATGCAAGCTGCCTAACCAAGAAATGTCTTTGCAAAACCAGCTGTAGTGCTCTGGATATCTCCACATCGATGCAAGACCACACATAATGGTTCTCAATCCTCTTGTACAACACAGCTGAGCACAGCCACTCTCACAGAGGTGCCTTACAGTTGTATGTCCTGCCTTTGCACCTTTTACGGCACCTAAGTGATCAAGTAAGGCCTGTGGAATAGACTGCTAAAGAGGTCCACCACCTTTGTTAGAAGCAGCTTAGTTCTCCACCCCAAAGACTCTTCAAACATCACCAGACAACACTTCCCAAAGTACTGCTCAAGAAATGGGCTCACAAACCCAATGAAATTAAATTGCAGGAGCGAGACTTGCAAGACAGAGGCAGGGCTACGAGCTCAGGAATGGGTTTTCCAGGAGAAAGACTTGCAAAAGCGACAACACAATGAGAGACTGTCGTGGTTTAACCACAGTTGGCAACTGAGCACCACACAGCCGCTCGCTCACTCCCCCCCAGTGGGATGGGGGAGAGAATCGGAAGGGTAAAAGTGAGAAAACTCGTGGGTTGAGATAAAAACAGTTTAATAGGTAGAGCAAAAGCCGCACACGCAAACAAAGCAAAACAAGGCATTCATTCACTACTTCCCATGGGCAGGCAGGTGTTCAGCCATCCCCAGGAAAGCAGGGCTCCCTCACGCGTAACGGTTACTTGGGAAGACAAACACCATCACTCCAAATGTCTCCCCCTTCCTTCTTCTTCCCCCAGCTTTATATACTGAGCATGACGTCACATGGTATGGAATATCCTTTTGGCCAGTTTGGGTCAGCTGTCCTGGCTGTGCCCCCTCCCAGCTTCTTGTGCCCCTCCAGCCTTCTCAGTCGGTAGAGCATGGGAAGTTGGAAAGTCCTTGACTAGTGTAAACACTACCTAGCAACAACTAAAAACATCCATGTGTTATCAACATTGTTCTCACCCTAAATCCAAAACACAGCACTGTACCAGCTACTAGGAAGGAAATTAACTCTATCCCTGCTGAAACCAGGACAGAGACATAGCAGTGAAGACAGGGGAGAGCAGCAGGGCATGGGTGGCAGCTGGGAACTGCTGTTGTTTGCAACTGTGGATCATCAAGAGTGATGTGCATGGCGATGCTGACACCACAACTCGGGCACATGCCAGAGACAGCCGCTAAGCTGCTCTGCGGAGGACTCTCTCTAAAATATGAGGGAAACGCCTCCAGAGGCAGGACCAGGAGCTACTGCTGCTCAGCTGGCATGTTGCGTGACTCATTACTGAGCTTTAGGAGATGCAGATTGACAGTCCACGGCTGTACAATTGCTTCACAACCCTCCTGCTCCATCTCCACTGTAGATCTAGTGCTGAACCTAATGCTTCTCTCTGGGGTCAGTAAGTCTGCAAAGAACCGAGGGGCTTCCACAGAGGGGAATGGGATATGGACACGTCCAGACAAGTCTTCATATGCAGTGCAAAAAGGGAACCGTTTCCACGTGACAGGCACCCTGGCCCTGGCAAACACACCCTGCCTGGGGAGAAGAAGCCAGCCTGTCATCAAAGCAGGACACTCGGGAATCACAGAATGATTTGGGTTGGAAGGGACCTTTAAAGATCATCCAGTCCAAGCTCCTCCCACCATAGGCAGGGACATCTTCCACTAGATGAGGTAGCTCAAAGCCCTGTCCAACCTCACCTTCAACACTTCCGGTGATGGGGCATCCACAACTTCTCTGGGCAACCTGTTCCAGTGTCTCACCACCCTTATCGTAAAACATTTCTTCCTTATCTCCAATCTAAACCTACCCTCTTTCAGTTTAAAACCGTTGTTCCATGTCCTGTCGCTACAGGCCTTTGTAAAAAGCCCTCTTTACACATTGAAAGGCTGCAACAAGGTCTCTCTGGAACCTTCTCTTCTCCAGGCTGAACAACCCCAACTCTGCTGCTTCTCTGCTGAAAGCAGATTTATGGGACATCAGACCAGAACATCCTTCAGTGAAAGGATTTTTCTAAGCTTTTACCAACTCCCTAGAAAGGTACCGCATGGAGAAAGCTCACCTCACCAGCCACTGCAGGGTATGCAGGGGGATATTCTTTCTACCTCCATAACGCTCCCTGCACCAAAACAAAGATCAGTTTCCAGAAGTATGGCTTTTCCAACATGGGCAAAGATTCCTCCGTAACCAGGAAAGCCGCCAGGTCTTTGAAAATCTCCACTAGCTGCTGCTTCTTCAAGCCAATGGCTCAATCTATTTAACAGTGAAATCTATGTAAATCTACTGGATGGAAATACTACTGTGCACTGTCAATACTGTTAATAATCAGATGTTAAGGCATTGGGAGATGCTGGGACTAACTGGCTGAGCCACAGCTGTGCAAAAAAAGAGCATGAAGGAATCAAAAGACAAGCTGACTATATGACAGCATCTTTTCCCTGTGGCCATGAAGTCCAGCCACATCCTGAGCTGCACTGGCAAAAGCTCAGCAGCAGGATGAAGGTAATTTTTATTCCAGTGTGGGGAATCCAATATAAGGGATACCAACAAACTGGAGAGTGCAGTTGAAAGCCACTGAGATGGCAATGTAAACGCTGCAGAGAATGGGAACAGGCTGATGGTATGGCTGACGGTATGGTACTTCTCCTCTCCTGTTGATCCTCGTCCTTAAATATGGGTGTGACATTTGCCTATTTCCAGTTATTAGGGACCTCCCTTGACCACTGCCATCTTTCAAAGAGAGTGGCTTCACGATGGTGTGGGCCAGCAACTCAGCACCTTGGGATGCATCCCACCTGGTTCCACAGACTTGTATGTGTCCATCTGCTCAGTTGTCCTCTACTGTGGGTAATGCTTCACCTCTGCAGACTCTGCCGCTAGGGTAAGGAATGAGGAGGCCCAAGGGCAGAAAGAAGTCAAACAAGGTGTTGAGTACTTAAGCCTTTTCCATGTCCTTGGTCACTATGTCCCCTGCTCCACAGCTTCCTTGGCCGTCCTTTTGCTGTGGATGCCCCTCAGAAGCCCTACACAGCCATCATTAGGTCCAAGTCTAGCTGAGCTTTGGTTTTCCTAACTCTGTCCCTGCGCTCTTAGTTCAATTAGCTTTATTCCTCCCAGATCATCTATCCCTACTCCACCTTCTGTGAGTTTCCTTTCTGCTTGTTCATCCACACCGGCCTCCCGTCTCACCTACTTGACTTCCCACACTTTGGGGTGTCCTTGGCAATGACATGGGGCCTCGTGGCCTCCTTTGCTGACCATGGCAGTCTCCCACGGGACCCTGCCAAGCACACCTCGCACAAACTGAGTTCCGTTCTCCTTAAGCCCAGGCCCATAATTCTCCTGTTCACCTCGCTCCTCTGAGGACCTTGAACTCACCACCTTACAGCTGCTGGCACCTCACGCTGCTACCAGACTTCATTTCTCAACCAGTTCTTCCTTGTTTCTAAAAGGTCCAGCAGAGCATCTACCCCAGTCAGCTTTGCTCACCACTGCCAAAACCTGCGTTCAACACCTTTCAGAAGCATCCAGCATGGCTTTCACCCAGCCCTATTGCTCTTCCAGTGGACACTGAGGTGGTCAGAGACCCCCACGAGTACTAGGGTCTGTGATCAAGAGGCTTCCTCTGGTCTTCTAGAGGCAGTTTTATCTACTTCATCTTACTAACTGGGTGGTCTGCAGCAGAAAAGTCCCATGTGGTCCTCCATGTTGGTCTGATTCTTACCTATATTGGCTCTTATCTCAGCTGTTCATCATCCATCCCAAAGCGAAGCTCCACATGATTTGAGCCTGTCTTTTGCAGGCAGCACAACCCTGCTGCCTCACCTTCTCAGCCCGTCCTCCCTAGAGAGCCTGTACCCATCCACAGCAGCATGGCACTCACGTGAGCTACCCCACCAGGCCCCAGGACTGCAAATGCGCATGGATTTCCAGTTTCTCAGGTTTGTTTCCCAAGATGTGTGTTTCTGTCCAGACACTTTAGACAAGCCCCAGGGCGTGCTTTCACAAGGAAAGTGCAGGAGCCTCCCCTATGACACTGTCCCTAGACACTTCTTACCACCCACTGGCCTCCGCTTCTCTTCAGGCTGTGGCCACCATTCCAGTTAGGAAATAATGTTTTGCATCAGGCAACTTGGAGGACTTTTAAAGGTTTCATATATATTAGTTTTAATAAACCTAGAAATAAATGCTGTTAATTCCCTCTAACAGCATCTTTTCCATAATGAGTTGTTTTCTGTGTCACTTCTTTCAAAAATGAATTGTCAGTGATCTCTGAAGTACTCATGCGTGCAAACATGCTCTTCAAGAGGAAAGCGTTATGCCCAAATACAGAATGATTTCCCTTAGAGCTCACAAAACAATTCAGTTCAAGGTACAGTTAAGTTAATCTGGGTTACACAGCTGCATGTGGAGAGTTTAAAGAAAGCTCAGCTCTTCACCAAAGGAGCAGGGTATTTTCTGACAAGAGACACAGCAACATGGCAGAGTCGTATGCTGAGGTACAATTTTACTGGAGACAAGGGTGCAGCTCTGTTTTGAAAGGGAACAATAGGAATGCGAAGGCAGGATCATGCTGTCTCTTAAGTACTTAACCATTTTCCTCACTAGTTATGGGACCTCTTCAAACTGCTGGTCTGGTGAGCTCAGTCCGGGTTGATGCAGGCAGGATATCCTTCAACTTCTGACCAACAGTGAAGACTGGGCATGCCAAATCAAGATGGGATAGCGTACGCTCAAGATCAGATTTAGCTCTGCAGTTAACATCTCCCAGCAAAGAGCTGTGAGCTTTGCTTACACCCTTCCATACTCCGAGATCAAAAAGGGCCTTTACATTTTGATGATAATTTTGATCGATAATGACCTTTTGCAGGAAATCTCTCTGCGATGTACAGTGCAAGTTAACTCGGATATTTGGAAGACCGGTGCTATCTCAACTTCTTTGTGATAAGACACTGCCTGTGGTTCACCCTCATCAAAACAGAGCAAGCCTACGCACAAATGAGCCACAAAGCAGAACAGTATTTATCATAGCATTTCATGTGCTGTCAACGGGAGGCTTTCCCTCCCTGCATGCAGCCATCCAGCCTAGCTAAATGTGGCAACAAGAACGGCAAAACAGATTTGGTTTCACTCTTCCCTACAGTGGAAATCTCCAGAGATTTCCATCTTAGCCCTTGTGAGCCTAAGGTATATTTTTCCCAGTTGGTCGCCCTGAACTTCAACATGACAAAAAACCAGCATGTCCCATAGCCCAGCTAAGATTAAACATGATTTTCTAACATTAAGTGTAAGCAGAAGATCACTTAA
>NW_008825613.1:2106956-2108927 GCF_000699105.1 Pygoscelis adeliae
TTCTGGTACAAGTGCAGAAAAGATGAAGATCTCTTTTGGAATTACCTGTAGAAACTGCGCTGGCACACTGGAGTGCTCAGCTCTGCAGGGGTGCCAAAGGTAAAGAAAAACATTTTCTTGCTTTTTGCAAATTAAACCCAATACTTGCAGGTCTGTGGCCTAAAAGGTCCTTTTCTCTATCCTGCAGGTCTTCCCCCAACATAAAACTAGCATTTAGAGGTGGTCGCTGTCATACGGACAGTCTTCAACGGACAAACCTCAACTCAAGGCTCAACTATTTCACTTTATGTGGAAAACCAAAGCAAGAAATCTCATCAATCTAGTGAAAGGTGAGCAAATTAGAGGTGGAAAAAAGTAATCTTTGTTAGGGAATGAACCTACCTGGATAGTGAGACCTGGTGCCATGACATTGAGATCCTTCTGCAGGGCCAACTTCAGATTCTCATCTATCTGATCTGTGTTTGGAGGACAAGAGAGAGACCACTTAGCTTATCATCATTTCTCTTACAGCTTGTGTGGCAGAATGTCAGCTGGCCTTGAAGAGCAGGTATCTCTATGGTGTAAGATAAAGATGCTTTCTGAGATCATTCAGTACATTGTTTCCCTTCCTATACCCCCTGGAAAACGTTCCCAAGGGGAGAGCCACATGCTAGTGTCTCTAGAAAGGTTCAGCTATGGATGAACTCATGGTATCTGAGCTGAGGACAAATGGCTTTCAGCATCTCAGCAGAAAAAGCACCCAGAGCCTGCGGTTGAAGTCTATCCCTTCCTAGCCAGAGCCACACCAACCCCGCTGCCAGCAGCAAGCTCTGCCTTAAGTCTCTAGGGACCTGCAGGATCCAGTACTTGCTACTGAAAAAATGCATTTTGTCACTTCCAAGCTCCAGCAAGATCTCTGGCCACAGAAATGGCCAGTTACGAAGGGATTAAGCTGCATGTACTACCAGGAAACTCCTCTCTGACTACGGATATTTGGCAAGTCTGAGTACAGCATTGTACAGATTGACAGTCTCTTAATATTAAAAGTCTGACAAACTTTTATCTTCCATAAACCAATTTTCCCCTACTCTGCCACTCAAGAAGGAACGTGATGCTGTTATGTCTTCGGGAGCACAGGTAGGTACCAAGAAGCAGAACATTCAATTTGCTAATTCCTGAACCACTACTACCCCCTTGTGAAAAAACTAGAGCATTGCAATCAACTGAGAGCATGTCCCTTCCAGCTCTCACTTGCTAAAAACAGCCGAAGGAAGCTTTTAAAGTAAAAAAGTCAATTCAGCAACAGAACAGGGGCCTAAAAGTAGTAGACAAGACAAAACCATCAGCATAGTGAAGGCAATGGGCACGACTACACACACAAGAGCAGAGTGGCTACTTTGTGCGTCCAGAATTCAGTCCTAAGTGGAAAAGGACCGAAATAAAATTCCCACATGCAGATGTGGAAAGACAAAGAGATCTGAATCGTTAAAGGGTAAAGTTACACGGGAAGTGACATATGGATGAATAAGGAGCTGGATTCTAGACTGCAACTCCAACACAGAGGCTGTTTGCTCACAGGAGCCTGCTGTAACATATTCCACAGAATAGGGAGATTACACAGCCCTTGGTAGGTGCATCCAGCTGCTATCCACTTACCGAACAGCTCAATGTATACTTCCTGCAGGGTATGGGCGCTGCAGAACTGATTCAGCTCATGATGAATTTTATTGAAGATCAAGGTCTTATCGTAGTCTGCAGTGTAGTTTCTCACAATATCGTACACTGAGGAAGTAAGAGAATTATCACAGGTCACGACTGACACGTACTGCTTTCTGCAATGCCACAACTGCAAAACAACAGCTCAGGGTATCAGGAAAGTAGTGCAGCACTGGGACAGGCGGGTGGGGGATCTCCATCCTTGGGAGTTTTCACTACTTGGCTGGACAAAACCACAGCTGCCATGCCCAGCAGTTAGTGAGAAGCCTGCTGTAA
>NW_008825613.1:2108977-2109792 GCF_000699105.1 Pygoscelis adeliae
GCAGAGGTCCCCTCCTCCAGTGCTGCTGGGATTATATGACTTCAAAGAGCAGAGTAATTACAGCAAGATATACTGCACGGTCCTGTTTTATGATCTTTGTAAACAAATGAAACAGTAAAGCCTGTCCAGGACCTGCATGCATAGTAACAGATACTACTATAAAGTGAAAACAAGTATCATTCCCACAATTATAACATGAATTCACCCTTCAATGCCTCAGTAACGCTAGCATTTTGCATTAACATATGGTGGTGAAAAAGCAGCTGTGTGGGTCTTCGGTTTGGCAGCTAGTGAAATAAGAAGGTAAGAGGCTCCTACGCAGGCTTTGCTTTTGTACTTTTCCCAGGAGCTGAGCTGGCAAACACCTGGGGGCTTTGTCCCATGTGTTTAGTTTCACAGGTGGTCTCCCCTTCAGCAGCAAGACACAGGACTGCCTGAGCACCCGTCATGTTTCCAAATGTACAGCGGAGAAGCAATCCTAGAATTTATTTTCATCTTTGCAAATCTGTGGCTCTTCAAAAAGCTTGCAGATACATGCATGAAACTAACTGCTGCGGTACTGGGAACCATAAGGATGACAAGACACAGAAAATGGAAGTCTTGCAAACCAAGATAGAGAGGCTACAGGAGGAGTGAAGACAGTCACAGTGCTGCTTGTTGAAACAGGACGGGAAATACCTGCATACGGTGCCAATTTATTCACAACTTCTATTCTGTCAATGTAGATCATAACACCGCCACTGTAAGTGAAAAAGAGAATTAATGAATTATTACTGCAACTGTTAGCAGTGGTCCATATTTAAAGCAAAGTCTCT
>NW_008825613.1:2109832-2117895 GCF_000699105.1 Pygoscelis adeliae
GAACAACTCTGACTTCTTGAGCATTTTACAATTAGATGGTAGCAAACCCCAGCTTTGTACAGACCGGTCCCTCTCTGCATAAATCAAAAGCATGCTCCAGCAAGTCTGCAACGCACTTTCGCTTCACTTTGTTACCTCCTACTTAGCTAGCAAAAGGAAAACGTTTTTGAACAGGAATGTAGCTGCAACTATCAGAAAGGGGGAGTCTAGCACAATGAAGGGAAGGCAACAAGGACAGCAGACGACACTTGCAAGCAGCAGAGCAGACACAAACTGCAGACACACCGCAGCTCTTCTAGGCAGCAAATACATTTTAAATAGAAAAGCCCTTAGTTTAAGTTCATGCATTTACTAACTCCAGCAGGAACCTGACAAGGCCCCTGTTAGAAAGGAAGAAACAAAGCATGTAACAGACTTTAAATCACGTTCCCTGCACCAATGTCATGTTGCAAACAGCTTTCCAGTAACACCACAACCATGCACATGCACCCAGGCATGTGCACTGTCAAGAAGCTCCAGACACCTCATCGGAAGAAGCCTGCAGGCAGCTCCTTCCGCAAGGGATCACATGCTGCCAGACTGGCAGAGAAAAGAGGGAATCAGAGGTAGGGGCTGATCCCAGCCTCTGCTCTTACTGACATGGCTTTCAGCAGGTCATGCCCACCCCTGGGTACCTGTGGCACCAGAGAAAAGCACAAACTCTACAGTGAAGAAAAAAAACCACCTTAATTTTCAACAGCTCGTAAGTCTCTCGAGAGTGTATTTTTAAAGCACTCTTGCAATTTTTTCCTCAGGGCAAAGGCAAATCACAAACGAGAAGCTTTAGCAGAAATTCTTTAGAGGCAGCTGATCCCCAGAAACAGACCTCACACATTTCCAAACTTAGTCTCTGTGGTGTTTTAACTCAAACATATCCCCCATGAAAAACTCTGTTTCTTATTTTGCAGATCTTAACCTCTGGCAGTTGAAAGCTAAGTCTGCAGAAAAGTCACCTGAACTTGCCCGTGTCTGTGCTCTTTTAGAAAAGGTCTCTCAGGCACAGTCTGCGTGCATTCTGCAAACCTGCCTGCTTCATGGCAAGCTATGAACTAAAAACATTGGTGATGGACTAAATTTGCCTGCTGGAAAGGACAAGCCAGCAGAAAAGATATTTGTGGCTAGAGAGAGACTTATTTCCCAGTGAGATACTACTATTAAGAGTATTACTCTCTTTTTCACTCAAGATTTCTCTTTAGGCCATGGTCATTCTTGCTGGCTCTCCCTTACGAATGGTTACTATTATTTTTAAATAAGAGAGGCTTATGGATCTTTTATAGGTATGTCAGGCTGCATAAGCAGTTATAATGGCATGGTGTATGTGTTTTTCTCCATCTCATCTGTTCTGCACTCTAACTGTCCCACCACATCCAATAAAATTACTATTTATCATTGCAAGTGACGTCCAACAGCATTCCTCATGATCTTCTGAACTTGCTTTCATCCTCCTGATTTGTTCCAGTCACCTTATGACATCTCCACCAGGACAGAGAAACCCAGCTACCATCTTGAGGCATTTTCCATATATCCTGGTGAGGAACCAAAGCAGAGCGTGTGGGCTTCTTCCACCAGAATGTCCTCCACTGCACATCCTTACGTTGGGGTCCTTTTGGCATTTGAATTTTATGGGGATTTTAGAAGGAAAAAGAGAGCACCTAAGACAATATGCCTCCTACACAGGACTCATCCACAGCCCCTCATCACCTCACATGCAAGAAAGGCTGGCACCTCAGACCAGAGAGGACTGCCTGCTGCCCATCTGACTCAACCAACACTACCCACAGCAACCCTGCCAAGGATCTCAACCAGCATGGGTCAACAGGGTGGGGCACAAGTGAATTGTATCTGTCCTGTTGGTCAGATAATGGCTTTGAGGAAACAGGTGCCACTCAGAGCCCAAATATGCTGGCCACCTATTTCCCCACTGAGGGCTTAAGGTTAAGCCAAGCCTACAAAGCACTCACACTGCGTTTTCCTTCCATCCAGCCATCCAGTTGCTGGAGCCATCATCATTTCACATTGTGCAGTGGGGATGGCCCTCTGGACCTTGCTGCTGTAAACCCAGGAGCCAAACTGAACTGTAACACTCTGATCTTAAAGTGAGCAACTCAGACAAGACCTCCTCTCAAACAGCCTGGTCCAGAAGATGTTAGTAAACTCCTGGGGTGCAGAAGATACTGTCCTGGGCAGTTTCGGGACAGTTGCTCTGGCAGAGCATCATGCACTGATTTGGGGCGATTCACACACCTTGTTGACCTGGAACTGCCCTTTGACACCTACGCTGGCTCAGACAGTGCTCTTTCCATTTTGACAAGCCACTATCACTCTCAAAACATCCTCGTTTGCCAAAGCCTGCTTCTAGCCAGATGCAAGGCAGGGTGACTCCCGTGGGGAGATTTCCAGTGCTTGCAACTCTCCACTGCAGTTTCCACAGCCATTCTAACACTGGCATTTGCAGCCTCTGTAGGTGCTACTCGCACCCCCAAGGTCCTCGCTGCAGAGCTGCTCATGAGGCTGGTCAGGCAGAGCAGCACTGAGTTGAGCAGGCTCTCTGGTCAGGGAGGGAGGAATAAGAAGAAATCCATAGGAGGTCTGAAAGGAGGATCAACACATAGACTATGTGCACCTGGGAGAAGTTTAATCATAATTAGGCAACAATAGTGCCTAACTTTACAGGACAAGGTGAAAGTGTACAGAGGACTAACATACACTAGCAGGCATTTCAGTAGACCTTAGAAAGCCTCATACATTTCAGGATTTTAGCTTATGCCGGGCCAGGAGAAGACAAGGGAAAAACTGCAGGACGTTGCCATATAAAAAGGGGCTGTAAAAAAAGGCAAAGGTTTTATGCTTATTGCTAGAGCTGACCAGAAACAAGACCAGATCAGGTTAGGCAATCAGAGCATGTAAAGATTGGGCTTAAAGGTCAGATCTGGCCTGTCTAGAGATAGAGGGATTAATGCAATACATCCACTTGCAATATTCATGACACATTTTTCCACGTGACTGGCTAACAAACAGGGATCTGTCCCAGAACAGCATTCCTCCAGTGCTCCTTCGTGCTCCTGCCAACGATCTGCAGCATGAGCACAAGACGACTCTTGCACCTTTGCAAATAAACATCTAATGCTTGAGCAGTATTACTGCTTAGCATCCTGACTATTTACTGTTTCTTGGCATTGTAAAAACCTGTACAATATTTACACGATTCTTTCCAGTTAAATTTATAAGAAAAATGCTACTTACCTAATTCTCTCATGCAATATTTGCATGACACCATTTTCAACCCATTTATTGTATTCCGCAATTAATACACTCATGAGTATATTACTTCTCGATTAATTCTTTGAGTCAGTCCTTTAGAATACTTTGCTCTTCTAAAACTAGTTTATTGAACTGATTTTCCATCAGTTTTTGGAGATCAGCAGACCTGCCATGAGGAAGCTGCTGAGCTTTCCAAGGAACCGTGCACACATTCTTTTTGGGGAAAGCCAGAAATCTCAGACACCAGAGGCAATTCACATCTTAGAGCAGATACATATTCTACCTGCTGTAACGAAATGGTTTTCTTCTCTGTGGTGACAGCTGTTTTATGAAAAACAGTCATCTGGTGCCAAAGTATTTTAAAATCTAGATTTAACATATTCACTTAATGCTGTCAAGTGTAAATGGGACAGGTAAGGCAGAAATTGGAGATGGGACACCCACACAGCCATTCAGAAGCTTCCTAATTTAGATAAGGATACAGGGAACAGGAATATGAATATGGTGGAAAAGAAACCCAGCCTTTAAAATCTGACAGTTTAATATACAATTACAGAAATTTAAACTGTTTAGGATCTTTTCTTGTAACGAACTTTGAAACAGGATAGTGAATTTCAGATTTGATCCATTTGTTATTTATAAGCTAACATTTTATTATGGAAATGTGGATTCAAAGCTTTGGCATGGAGCAGCTGCAGACTTTGATTCCAAATGGAGCAAATTTAAAGGCTCCTTAAAAACGGACAGGGCTACTGGGACCTTTGGTCTGAAGTGTATTCAATTATTAACTAAGAACTGCTTCAGCTGTTTGGAGTTTTAAAGCATGTTTATTACCTGTAACTTCACAACCACCTATATTGCACAACTGAATCCCGCAATGCTGAAATATAACAGGAACTTAGTGAACTAACTATACAGAATTAAACAGAGTATTTAGCTCCTAAATCAGAGACACACAGAATGGTCAAGACTGGCAGGGACCTCTGCAGGTCATCTTGTCCAACCTCCCTGCTCAAGCAGGGTCAAAGCAGCACAGTTTAATTTTGACTGTGTTAGCATGTCTAACGTGGTTAAGCTTCAGTGGAAAGCCTTGTTTGGTCTGTTGAGAAGGCTTGCAGGACAGCAGGACACCATCCCTGGCCCAGAGATGTGATGCTGTTTTACAACGTCCAGCAGGTGAAGTATTACTCCTATTTATGCTACTTATGAGCTAAAAGTTGCCATTAAACACATTGCTAAAACTCTGCTCTGGTAACTTATTTTTAACTGTGCCATTTAAAAGATACAGATATAGAACATAATGAGTCTTACTCCTCCTTCATCTGACCACAAAGCCCTGGCTGCAGCACTGAACACTAGCATTATTTACAGACACTCCTGAAAGAGATTTGAGATCTAAAACTAAAACCAGCTAGGGCCCACAAGAACTTTGTGTTAATATTTAAGCCCAAGTGATGTCTGATGAGTTTCTATAGGAATAATTCCAAGAACTCATTTCAATAAGGGCTAAACCAGATCAAAATTAACTCTGCCTCATTAACGTTGCCACTAACATTAAACTTTTAATTTCAGCACGGTCGTTATGTGTCATCATTCAAGTCATACTGATTTTTTTTAAACAGAAATATTGTTGAGTATCCTAAAGCTAAAAGACAAGGAGAATCACCAGTTTTGCTTTTATCCTGAAGAAACAGATTCGGTCATCGCTTTAACTTGTGAATGAACCAACTCAACAGGATCTGCAACCCAGCTCAACTAGCCCTCTCCTTCTGTTACTGCTCTGCTTGTTAAAACTATACACATCTGTGCTGACAAAAGGATCAGCTTAAATATGAAGCAGGCAGGTGCCACCCACGCATAGGATTCTTCTTTACTCTTTCTCACTCTCTCTTTACATCAGGTGAAATGTCAATTCCAAAAATGCCCAAACGATTCCAGGAGACTCATTTTCTTGAGCTGTTTTTGAAATGAACCATCTCCCATCAGGAGGATTCCCACCCACCATTTACTTTTGCCCACTGCTGGGGTCAACACTTGTATTAGCCACAAGATTCAGACTAGAAATAGCACAAAGCAGAGGGCAGACAAAAGCACAAGCAACGGGCTATCAGAGTAATCGAGGGAAGAAACCAAGAAAAAATCAAGAGTATCACTATAAAAGCAAATACCCTCTGAACATCAATTCCAGCAAAAGCAAGAGCACTCCCTCCCATACCTCCTGCTCTATTATTTCCAAGTGTGATACAGGTGTGTATGCTTGGGACTTATTTTAGGGTATATGCCTTTACTTTTCAGCCTCTGTGTCACAGCACTGTAAATACCTAGTTGCAAACTACACGATAAGAGTGTATCTGCTCATGACCAGAAGAAATACAAAGGAAAAACATACCTTGTTCCACAAGGCACGTTTTTCACTTCATCAGTCTGCAACGTGGTCTGAAATAAAAAGACAACCAGTGCTCATAAAACCTCTCCGTTCTTCAGGAAGATCATGCTGTGCCCAGACTCTCACAACCATTACACAGGAACAGGGAGCCAAAAACACGTCCTCTGCCTCCATCCTGACCTTTGCAGGTGTGGGCAGAAGACAGACTTCTTTTCAACTTGCCTTTTGGGAAGTAGAATGGCAGCTGTGCTCATTTCCCTACTCTCAGCTCCTGCAGCACTAAGGCCTGCAGCTCTCCTGGGAAAAAATTAGGGCCACAAACACAGACTGACCTCCCAGAGCAAGACATCTCCTGTCCCAAGCAACACACACGTGTTGTGGAGATTCCACCAAAAGGACAAGTCCCAGTGCACAGCTGGGTCTGGCACCTAAGGCACAAGGAACCAAGGGCTTCCTAGGAGCTGCTGCTCTGACTACCACATTACTGAGCCCCTCTGCAAACACCAGTTGCCCAAGTCACCCCCATCCAGCAATATCCCTACTGCTCCCAGTCACCCTCTTCCAAGATGAGAAGATACTAACCTGCACGGATTTGAACATGGTAATGAATGGGAGCATGATATGGTAGCCTGGTCCACTCGGACTAGTTAACAACGCACCACCCCTACAGAGAGAAAGAAAAACGGGGAAAAGGCTCAAGCAGCTGGAAAATAGTAAATGCTGGCTTTGAAAGCGAGCGGGTGCATTCAAACTACCAGGGGTCACAGCTGTGGTAATGCACATTATGTTACTCACCTGCACCAAATTTGCCACCAATTCCCCTACAAAAGAGCTGACTACGTATGATACTTGCCTGCTGCAACTCGACAATCATTTGCTTCAGTGCTGTGAGCAATTAACTTTTACAGGAGGCAGATACTGCTAAATTCTTCCATCATTGCAGAGAGCTTCAAGAATACAGATCTTCCTCTCTAAATAGTTCACTGGTAACCATGGAAAAATCCAGCAGTTGAAGCAACACCGCCAGTTTGGATTTCCACAAGGCATTCGGCCCAGTCCCTTACCCAAAGCACAAAGAAAACCCGCAGCCTCTTGTGGGGACTAGCAGGTGGTTAAAAGACAGGAGACAGAGCATAGCTCTAAGCGATTGATCCTCATAGTGCAGTAAGGTCTCCTGCAGCGTCCCGCAAGGGCCTGTGCTGTTCAAAACACTTGTAGTTAAAGGAAAGAGCAGTGCAAAGGAAAACTGGCCCATAGTGGTGAGTGTGAAGGGTAAAAAAGACGGGACAGAAATATAGCGGGTACGGCAAAAACCACAGAAAGGCTGATGCTGAATTTCTCTGTTCCTTTATTCAAGTTTGAAGCAAAATCTAGTCAAGAGGTGGCATTTAGTGACTGTGACCACTCACTGTTATGGACTGACAACAAGTTGCTCTATAGATGCTATTCAGGGCAGCTATGAGCCACAGGTGAAACTCAGCCCAGAGCCAGGGAGAAGACCTATTTCAAAGCAACAACTAAACGGGTGCTTTGGCTGGCTGGCAGTCTTGGGACAGAGATGACAGCCCTTGATGTAAGAGGGAGAGATCAACAGATGTGAAAAGACTGGACGGGCCGAGAGCTTTGGTCCTCTAAGCTTTGAAATCCAGATTATGACCCAGAAAAGGGGAAGAAGGAGAGGGAGGAAAAGTAGCTGAGGATTCAGAAAGATCAAAACTCGTAACGGTTCTGCACAGCGCCAGGCTATCCAGGCCCACATCGTTTCTGGTGCAAGAGAGCAGAAACAACACGGTCTGCCCACCTCGGGGCGAAACCTGGAGAGAAACACAGGAGAGAGCAATCACCTCCCGAGATGATCTGGGGCCAGGGACGAATCCCAGCTGAGAAAGAGAAATCTAGGGAAGGCTACAGAAGCCGTCAAGGCACTGGCAGGGAACAGTACCTGTAATACACAGCCAGGTGCCCCTCGTCAACCTT
Organism: Pygoscelis adeliae; assembly: GCF_000699105.1. Lineage (NCBI taxonomy): Eukaryota > Metazoa > Chordata > Aves > Sphenisciformes > Spheniscidae > Pygoscelis > Pygoscelis adeliae. Next base: position 2,117,496 of record NW_008825613.1, read on the forward strand.
GTGGATGGAGGAGTACAGGAAGAAGACGAGGAGTCCCGTGGCAGCTGCAACTACGGCTCCAGCCTGGGCCATGGTCATCCTTGCATCACCTGCGGGACAGAGACTGTTACCGCCTAGACGACGGGTTTATCCACGGTCCACATGAAGATCTTCACGCTCTCTCCTCTCTGACTGTGTCTCTGCCCCTTTTCCAACAACAAAACCTTCTCAGCTTTTGGACCAAAAAGCCAGGGAGTATCCTCAAAGCACCCAGCAGACCTTGCTCTGCAGCAGGGTGCCGTCGCCTCCTCTCCTCGAGGCTGCGTTACCCCCTCACGCTAACTACAGCGGGGGGAACGCCGCCGCCAAAGGCGCATGGCGACCTTCCGCTGACGAGACCCCCGGTGCCAGAGGAAGGGCG
>NW_008825613.1:2118318-2150115 GCF_000699105.1 Pygoscelis adeliae
GGCGGGGACCCACCAGCCCGCAGGGAGGGAGCACCGAGAGCCTCTCCACAGCATTTATTGCAGTTAATTCTATTTAAAATATATATAATCTATACATTCATATTACACACGTGAGCAGTCGTGACAAGCGGCGGGAGGGCCGGGGGTACAGCAGGGCCCCGGCCCTGAGGCAGCCGCCACCCTTTGCTCTCGCCCTTCTTTCCAGGAAAGGTTCTGCCGGGCCCCGGCCCTCAGCGCCGGCTCCCGCGGGATATGTATGGCTGGCTGCCCCCACGAGTGCCCACCACAGGTGAAGGCAGCGGGCGCTGCAGGTGTGTCTCCAACAAGCAGGTTACTTGTTTAGTTGAAAGCCGAACTAGGCAACAGCCTGTAAAATGCTGTTTGTTACTGCCAATGGTGTATCTGCTACTGACCATCACCTTTGTGATCAACTCCACTAAGGTTTACAAAACACAAGGTGATTGATCAACCAGTCCCCTCCAGCTCGTCCCATTGAAGGCTGCCAAGCCACCTCTCAGCATGCAGGCACTTTGCAGATAGCAGCACGTCGGCTCCTGTGGCTATTTCAGCCAGCTCCAGTCAAAACTCTGAAAGAAGAAGCAAGGAAACAACTGAAGTGCAGGAAACAGCTACTGAATGTACATTTCCAGGGTGGTAACCAAAGGACGCTCACTATCCAGCATCTCTCTCTTCTCAAAGAATCATGTTGATCTAACAGCTGAAAAGCAATCTCACAATTTTATGACTCAGTTTGCTCCCGATACAAAATCCCCCATGCTTACGGCAGTGCTCAGGCATGTCACAGACTGTACTCGCTTTGGAAATTACATTTTGTGCCTGCACAAAACCTTCCGCCGGAGTTCCTAGTGCACCATGGGACATACTGGTAGTTCAAGAACACAAATGAAAAAGAAAGGCTTCAAGTCAAATGTATGCAAGAACAGAGAAAAGGTTCTCATAGTTATTCATTCTTTTTCCCTCTGTTTTTTCCCAAGTGAATTGAAGATGACAAATCCCATTTTCTGCTGCTTTCCTGTTGCCTAACTTCTGTCCCTTGATGCAAGGAAACGGGGAAAGAAACCAAACATAACGAAACAGGTGCTGATCTGCAGAGCGTGATTCCACAACAATGAATAATCTTTCTGGGCTAAAACATGCCAGAGACAGATGCCGCAGCCTGGAATGAGATACGGGAGATGACAGAGACATGGATGATTAACAGTTAAGAAGCCAGTCACACGGCTTCTTGCTCGTCTCCAGCCACAGCAAGGAGACAAGACAGGAGAGAATAGTTGTGTATTACACAACTGATACCAACTCTGTCAGAACTGAACAAAGACAAACTAAACATTCATTGACCAATGGTTGAAGACCAGGGTATGCATAATTAAGGCTGTTTTCCCCACTAACATAATTACTTTGCCTTAATCAGTAGCTGATTTCATTTCCCCATATTGTTCAATCCCTTGCTATTACACTGTCATCTGCAACTCCCACTAATTAGTTTTCATTTCACCATCCCAAATAACTTAGTAACTCCAGTAAACTCTCAGTTCACTGTTTACTATTATTCATAAACATTAGAACATTAAAATGTTTATGAATTGTAAGAGCTCCATTTCATCAACCACCTCCATTTCCCTAACCCTCTGTTCCTTGTTATTTCAGCAGTTACAATTGGTAAACAGCTTCAACATTTTTATCCCACGAGAATGGAAGTTATCCCTAAGGAGACCTTTAAGAAGCTTTTTGAAAATCCAAGTTACAGCATATTAGTGGATCTTCGACTTCTTTACAGGACTACAATAAATTTGTAAGACAATCTCATGCTAACAGAAGCTGTACTGACTCTTCTCCATTATAAACAGATCAATCTACATGCCTAATTGTCCTTTTCTCATATTTATACAGGTCCTTCTATGATACAGCCTCTAAAATCAGCTGAGAGCCTCTTCTAAAAGACTGGTATTCTGTGGTGCTCTTCATTCTTCTGGTAACTGGGCTCTTTTGAGCAGTAACTTACTGGTCTCAATTAGTAGTTCAGGAACAGAGTTTCAGATTGTGTCAAAACGTCTGGGTGATCGTTATTTACTTTTGTCATTTCTTGCTATTTCAAATACCAATTTGTGCAAAGAGCCTTCTTAGGACTCTCTAAAGCCCCACTTCTGCCATAAGGAGAGCTTCAGTTAATGATCAGGAAAGGGCTCTGGAAATGGAGAACCCTGCCCACTCCAGTGCAGGGAAACAAACCAGGACTCTCCAGTTGAGAATACAATCAGCATTCAGAGCAAGCTCTACCAGCCAGGGGGCCCCATGGAACAGCCCACTCCGCCACGCAGACCACTCAGCTGACACTAGCACCAAATGCTACCTTCCATAAGGACCGGCACGTTAGCAGAGTCCAGGAGGGATGACAGACATCCTCTGCCAGACACAGCAATTCACATCATCATAAATGGCCCTATTTAAGGAGTTCTCCACACCCCAAGAGGACCCTGCTGTGGCTCTTAAAAATCAGGTCCTCAGAGATACATCAACAGACTTACCATCATGCTGTTGTTCTGCTCCTGTCTCGCCTCCTGCAAAATACTGCTAAAGAGTTCAAGGTAATTCAGATTCTCTTCTATCACATGGGCAAAATTTTCCCTGCAGGGAAGGGAAGGCATAAGATGACAGATTTAAAACACAACGTAACACCAACATCAAAAGGCTCTGCATTGGGGGAAAAACCCCCCAAAACCCAAACAAGCCATAAAACTGATTTATAGGAGTTCTCTGCAATTGTAGGCGCTACCTTGTAGGGCACAAAAACATGCCCTGAGGTGGCATCCTGCAGATCCCCACCCTGGAAGTGTGAATTTCCTCTCCTTCCCTACAGAGGAACTGCACAAACCACACTGAAACTCAGCCTTAACAGAACCTAGGAAGTGAGCTGAGTATGAGGGGCCTGAAATCACTGTCCACTCCCCATAAGGTTTACATCTCTTGACTCTTTGTACAGTGCCTCGTACAGTGAAGTCATGGTTCGAAGAGGAGCTCTGAGGCGATCCAAAGGCACCCTGCTCAGGAAAGCACCTATTACAAGGCGATCACCCCACACTACTCAGAGGCAAAAATTGCCCCACAGCAGCAGACAGAAAAGAGGAAGCAGACAAGGTTGCTCAGGGTTTCAGAAAAATCAACTGACTTCCAGCAAAAGCCTGCTTAGATGTGTATCTTCAGAACCTAGGTATTTCCCTGACCACCCAAAAATGGCCAAATGGTTTGATGCCAATGTTCACAACCCCTGCCCCAACCCCCACAAAACCAGCACTGCTGTGGATCAAGGGCTGAGCAGTCTTTGAGGGGCGTCTTCCCTTCTGTTACGCTGACTGGAAGTAAAATTGCTAATGAAGCGAAGACAAAAACACCTTGGCTCCTGACAACTCTCTTACTGAGCAAGGACTGGCTGAGAGAGGGGGCCTTAATAACCAAATCCAACCCCAAGACAGAATAACAACATGCAAGAAATGAATAGCACAGTGCTAGCTGATGGAGATCACAAGCTCTAGCTGAGAGTGGTATGTGGAACTTGCTCAGGACCAGAGAGTGGAGGTTTGTGAATAAAGAGTTCAACCTAATTCCTGATTTTTTAGAGCATTAGTAACATATGAGCTACTGAAACGTTTTTTTGGAAGGATAAAAAAAATCCCAGATATTGAACCAGATGGATTGCTTAGTACTGACCCCGACTTCAGACCTCCATTTGAATTAAGACTTCTTAAAATTAATAAGTTACTAGAACTCCAGTCATGAGTTGAACAACACTGCCTTCAGAGACAGTCTAGTATGCCAAAACTTTCCCTGCCCCGCATATCCAAAAAACACCACATGGGATGTGGTGAAGACATGCTCCTCAGCCCCCCCTCAGCACTGGAGACTCCAGTGGCAGAGGACAAGATTTCAGAGTGTATGCATACAAAATGGCTACACTGACTTCTCTGCAGTGGCCTCCTTTCCCAACAGCTCTTACCCATCTTCGGGAGTTGCCACAGATGACAGAGGGTGAGGTACATTCCCTGAGGAGCTCTGTGAAAGCCACGTGGCTGCTGGAGTTGAGGCTGTCCCTTCTAGGCTGGAGCTTACCAGTGATCGAGAAGAGCTCTGAGTCTAGAAAAAAGAAATTCATCTGCTGTGACGGACAAAGGAAGGATTTAGTCAGGCTTAATTATTTTGTATGCAAGACTTGCGATTGAACATAAGCACTGTTTGTAACATATACATACAATCTAGGCCATGCCTGTGGCTGGCAAGTCAGCTGATACAACCCTCCACAGCTGTGCTAATAGCTGGTACCAAATGTCTCTGCATGACAAAAGTCACCCGTGTTGTACATGGCATGTCTTCTATACACTGAAGAATTAGGAGGTGGTGCCATGTCCTAAACTGTGAGTCATGCACAGCAGCAACTCTCCTGACAGGGGAAAGACATACGTGTTTCCTATGCTGACCTTGAATGTAGGCATGTGGAAATCAGGAGATCACTTCAGCTGTACGGTCACTATAATTGATGCAGAAAAAGCAGTGTAGTCTTAAAACACCTTAAACTAACCTGGGAAGCACCCATTTTGCTTTTGCAGCACTAAAATAATGATAGGTTTAATACATCAGGCTGAAGTTCACCAGTCCCAGTGTACACCCTCCAACAGCGGCCAACACTAGATGTTCAGGGAACGTAAGAACATGGTGCATGGCATGGCATGGCATGGCATGTCTACCACACTCCAGCCACTGCATATGCCGTTTGATGACCTACTGGGACCAAGGAGTCTTCTACTGGGCTTCTTTTCCATGAATTTGTCTACCCCCTTTCTAAACCTGTGTCAACTTTTAGCATCTCAAATTTCCCTTCTCTACAGTAAAATCAACCATTCTGTGGAAGTTATCCCTTTATGCTCTCTTCAGAGTTTCATCTGATGTCCCCTGGCTCCTGCACTGGAAGGAAGAGCAAACGAGTAGTCCAAAAGCTACTTACGCAAGCGATTTTCAGCAAATGCCATATCTCCCTTTGTCTTTTGCCCTGCATCTGCATCACTGAGTTGTCAGCTTCCTTGATGTTATTTAGAGCCACTTCGATCTTTGGAAGTAAGTCAATGATCTTCTGCTTACAGCCCAAGAGCTTGCTATAATAAAAACCAAACACAAAGTTACTTTCCAGCTTGTGTGGCAGTATGTTTTGGCAAAACCAAAAGCCTCACCTTGGGATTCAAGAAAATTCTGTGAGAACACCCCTTTCTCTTAGCACAGCACTGTGATAGCTGCAGGTACAAAACCTGCAAGACTGGAGGGACCCCTGGAGTTTTCCAAGTCCAGTTAAGACTCAAAAAAGGAGGCAGATGACACTACTATTAATACGCACAATATAAGCTCTTCTTATTTGAAATGCAAAAATTGATGACAATGGACAGCACAGCAACTCAACCATGGTATTTTATTAATCTTCTCTGGTCTCTGTTGGTCTCTGTGGGCTGACCATACCATAGCTAACAACTTTCTTTATGCGATCTATTAAGCTTAAACCATGACTGCAATAAAACTAAATCATGCTTTGCTGACTACTGACATTTGCATAATGACATTTTTTCTGAGCTACTTGAAGAATGAATGAATTAATGAACAAATCACCGTGGTATCTTCTCAGTCATTACACTATTTCTTTTTTTCCCCTTAAGATTTTAATCCCAACCTAAACACTGGCAGAATTTGTCTCATTTTAAAGTGAATTCCTGGATGCTAACAGTGCAAGCCATTGCATTCTCCTCCCCTTCCCTATTAGCTGTACACATTAGCTATAAGTTTTAAAAAAGTAAGTGGAAATTCAACACAGACACAAAGGAGCAGAATTAATATTGCTATGAGAAACGTATACCTGTGGATGGAGATTTTGGGCTCTGATCTCTGTGGTTTTCCCCCTCCTTTCCTGCTACAAAGCTACAAATGCTGCAAGTTGCATTTGTTTGGGTTTTTTTCTGCATAAAGTACCTGAGATGGCCAAACAGCTCCTTGAGAACTCGGTCTTGGCTCTGTACTGTCTGCACAATGATCTTCACCATGTCCGTGCTGTCACTGTAGGCATGATCTGGAAGGGCCATCAATCACCACATTAGTAAAATGCTCTTCAGCGAGGAGCCACTCTGGACACAAACGCCCAGAGTCAAGGAAAGGTTTGACTTAACGACTGCAGCCAAACTGAAACACAATGAAACATCTTAAAATCTGTCACAATCTCTCATTAGGCACAGCTTTTCCTTAATGTCTCTTCTCTCTGCAGTAACGTATACAACTCCAGCACCCTTGCTGTCTAGATACTGGCTTCAATAGCGACTGCAGGTAGTTGCCAAATGCGAAAGTAACTAAATCTTTCTGCTCAGCAGTTACAATGTTCAGAACATAATAATCCCCAAACATGGGGCTCCATCCAGTATAATTAAGAGAGAAGGGGAGCAGGAGAAAAGAGACTGCCCTTGGGTTGGTGTGACAACAGAGGAACAGCAGTTCTTCCCATGTCTGGGGGGAGTAAAGCAATAGTACTGGGGGCAGGAAAAAAGGTAGAGAGTGTCAGAAGGCAGACACGTGTTCAGGGCAGTTGCTCCAAGACTGAAAACCAAAAGACAAATCCAGGGCTGAGGAACAGGACTACAGGAATTTGGGAGAGCTCTAGGCTCAGCAAAAAGAAGAAATCAGCTTAAGGTACGCCCTTGAGTCTGGTTAACTTTAATACAATCATTTGCCTTCTCCTAGTAAACAGTATTCTCTGGGTTTGAGTTCAGAAAAATTAGTCATGGGGTATGAGTGTGAAACAGTCCTTGAACCATCTCCTTCCATACCTGGAGGTCTCGTTTTTAATTGCTTGTACAGGTCTATGGCTCTCTGTTCCCTTTAAAAAGAAGAAAATGATTCATACATGTATCAACAAGCAGGTGACTCAAGAAAAAAAGCATTACAATTAAATTATGCCTTGCTGAACCTCATTCGTTGGAGCTGCCACCTTCTTCTATAGCTAGTATACAAGTATGATATTTGGAACACAGGGATGGTATTTCTGTGATGGAAACCAACTCCTCCTTAAAAGCTGTCTCTCTTTCCTCTGATTATGCATTTTCTTCTCAGATAACCATACCAATTGGAGGTTATTTTCAATTTCAAATTTTCACATGGCTCAGCTGTGTTTTCTTTCTGTGGTATCCTTAATTAAGAAACTTCATTTTTGTAACTATAGGTACTTCTGCACAACTGCCTGAGAAATTCTTGTTCCTGTTCTGCATTTTTTTGCCTGAATTTTACAGTGATATTCTGCAAATGGAAAGAGACAGCTGCATCACAAACAAGAGGACAGTGTCTCTTCTTCCCATTAAATAAATGTTATTTCTTTCAAGTATTTCAAATGCAGCCAAACACTGAAGCTTCCACCCTTGAACAAATCTTCACTGTTCTAAATTGAAAGTCTGTCAGAAACAAGTAGCAGTTAGCCATTTCTAACTCTGCTTTTGGGCCCTCACCAGGCCTCTTCTTCCCCTTAGCTGCTCTTAGATCAGCCCAATACTGCTTCAAGAGATCATGCAAGCTGCTTCTGCTTATGTAAGTCAGCATTTCTAGTGTGCTGGATAGTTATCCATCTTGAAACTCCTGCATCAGCCAAGGATATGGGGAGAGGTGCTCTTTACTCCTGCCGCACTAGGAAAAAAAGAACATTAGCATCCAGCACCGTCAGGTAAATTTGAGACATCACCCAGGATCCACGTGTGTCTTGTGGCTGTGTACATCAAACCTTAAGCTAGTGCTCTGCAGCATGCTTTGCTCTAGCCCCAAAACTAAAGAGCAGGAGACTCAATCTGTTCTCCACTTCACTCCTCATTAAAAGGAGTAGCTTTAGACCAGAATAATCAACAGCTTAGGCCACACTTTAAGCACCTGCAAATAGCTGATACAGCCTTGGGTTTGCAGTAGTGAAAGTGCTTAAAAACAATGTTTTATGGGGCAGGTTCATGATTAGTTTAAGCTGCTCTGAATGTGGGCTACTGCTGCAAGAGGTGGCTTCTCCCTTCCACCACTTCCTCCCCTGTGCACCAGTTCTGCTGCTCCTGCAACTACACATGGATGAAAAGCAAGTTAGCTGATCTAGCTCTGTACAGAGGGAGGGGGGAGAACATGCCAGGAACAGGCACGTTTCTTCCCAGAATACTGAGTCATTTAGAAGAGCTCTTATTAACAACAGATTTAGTGGCTATTTAATCTTGGTGGCTATGTGATGCCTCTCTTTTATAATTGTCACTTGTGCTCTCAGCAACAGCCCAAACTACAATAATTGCTTCCTACGTCTTCTTAAGATCAGTAATACCACTTAGCTCTTTCACATTTTTTCATACTTTTTAAAGAAATAAATATTCAACTTTCCAAACATTCAAGTATCCATGAGTTGTTAATTATCCTTCCTTTGAAAACACATTGAAGATATTTAACAGGATCTTACAATGGTTTCATAATTTTCTCACTCAACACTACAAATTTCACTCTTTTCCAATGCAAAAAGAAATCCTCTGCATTTTTCAGTTGAGACCAAGATATGTATCTTAGGCCCATCCTCTTCTAAGATGAAGTTTCACAGTCAGCGACAGAGAAGTGTCCTGTCCTCCCCAGCTGTGTTTTCCATGTTTCCCCAGGTCTAGTCATTGTGCGGCTGCAGGGTAAGTTAGGTAAGTTAGATGAGTTTACTCCTGCAACGGAATGTTAATCTTTCTTGCACAGCTAGCTTTCAGGCAGAGCAGTGTCCTATTCTAACTTATAATGCTACCAAGTGATCGTTAGAACTTCAAGAGGAATGAGGAACGTACAGCCACAAGTGGTGGGATCTTCCCTTTTACCACCAAATGGTCTTAAACCAATTGCAAACTACTCTGTACTCACAGTTTGCAAATAGCGAAGAGTGCATTTCAAAAGCACTGATGGAATCACCAGAGAAAAAAAACCCTCAGACACTGAAATACACAAAATCCATCTATGTGCAATAAAAATAATAAGTAAAGAACTTACAAGCTCTCCATGACCTCTCCTTGGCGCCTTGCGTACGGACTCTTCTGAAGCTCTACAATCTCTGTGTGCAGAGCCATGATCTGCTCATCCAGATATCCAATATCTTCAGCCTAATGGGGAAATACAGTTACAAATCAAACTGAAGGAGGAGAGCAATAAAGTAGATAAAGATCCCCAGAATACTTGTTTGGATTATGGGCTAAATCCATGCAGAGTTTAGGAGAAAACAGCTCTTTGACATGACTGCTGCTACAATAATTGAGGATACTGTTATTATCTTCTCAGTGGATGATACCACCTAGATCCAAATCTCTGACAACCACACTGGACAAGAAAAATCAGTTTCTTCATAAATCGTATCTCTTCGAGATGCACGCTGCACACACATACTCTCTGGCTCTACATACGTTCCAGCAGGGAAGATTTTTTTCTTCTACTCTTACGGTATGGACAAGAGGGTGCTTTCACATTTTACCCTCCCATATGCATTTTGGTCTGATATTTCTCCGGTATTTCACGTCTTCCTCAAAGCAATATAAAAGATACCGATCTTATGCCAAGCTCCCACAGTTAAGTTAGTTGAGGCAGCCAACAACAAAATTTCTGAGCGTGAGGAGTAGGTACGTGGAGATCTCCAGCACGGTTAAGAAAGCACTGGTCACTGTAATGGGTCTTAGCGCCATGGACTGTGGACACTGATCTGCCTTCCTGAGAAAGTATTTTGAGATATTTCAGCTTTTCCTTTCTGACCTGGGGCTGTAGGACCTGCAAATTGAACATTTTCCAGAATACACCCCTTGCTGAAGCTGCAGAAGTACTTGGTATGAGGCTATATAAATGGGATGTGACCCCTTGACCCAAAAGGGATGTCTGTAGGTCTTGCAGGTAACGAATAAACCAAGAAGAAGAAGAAGAAGCGAGAAGCCAGAGAGAAGCAAGAATCAAAGGAGAATCAGATTGTGAGAAAAATGTGAAGTAAACCCTGTTACCAAAAGAAATATCTTTATCTGGAGCACCATGACTCACCACACAGCATAACTGTATCTCTTGAATTCACAGAAGTTAAGCTGCCCGTTAGACAGACTGAGATACGACTGTGTATTAAAGAGTAAAACATTTTCCATTCCTGATAAATGGACACGGTGTGACTATATACGTGGACTGCACAGCTTGAAGACAGAACATAATTCTGATGGTCTGCGAAGTGAATATTTATCGAGGATCCTGGTTTTCTGGAAACAGCCACTGACAGCTTTGAATTATTCTGCTATAGGCAGCCTCCCTTTTATCTTTGTTGCTTCCTAACAGGGAGCAACAAGATCCCAAAATTTAAAGAGGTAAACAGATATGAATTCAGGTGGGAATCCCAGTTCCCCTAATCTCCATCATATGAGCAAGCAGAATCAAGGCTCCAACAATCTTTTGACTTAGATGAAGATAGATAATGGATCCCAGAACCTGAACTACCCAGTCTATTCCTTCATAGGGGAAAAAAATAGGCAATGTAATTTATTGTTTGTGTTTCTAATGGTGTCTGGGATTTTTATGTATTAATCACTGTGCTCTGCATTACTATGAGAGCCAATACAAGAACTGCCTGCAGGGGAGAGCAGAAATGCAAGACATCAGCCCAGCAAACAACGTGACAGTCCTGGTCAGCAGAACACGCAATGCTCTTGGCACTCCTGCAGTTAGCTACTATAAGGGAGCACAAAAAAGAGAGTACTTTTTGAGATATTTTAAAGACCTCTACTCTGAGAAATACATTACAAATGTGCTGACTTTTCCTTGCATTCCTTCTGAATGTCCCCACTTCTGAATGCTCCCCCCTCTGAATGCCTCCCCCCTCTCAAGCTTTATTCAGTACATCCAGTAGAAGAGAAGAAGAAACAGCTTTTGACAATAAACTATGATCATCCTAACTCTGTCCCTAGTTTTCACACCTAAAAGCTTATTCCTTCCCTATAAAGGTCTGGACAGAACTGTAGGCAGAACTATTCTCTGTCAAGAAAGCCTCTGTCTCCTCAACATTTTCAGTGGAGGTAAAATTAAAATGCTCATTCCCAGAAGACAGAGATCAGAATTCTAAGCAGTAGACAAATTTCAACTAGCCTTTCTTGCAGAACTAATTCTCCAAGAAACAGAAAGCCATTATGTCAGCTCAAGTGTCTATAAACCACAAGTGAAAAACATCTGTTAACTATGAGGACTACTACTCAGATTAAGAACTGGCTCTAGCTCTGCTCTAAATTTCTTATGGATGACTCTCATTAAAAACTAATTTGCATATTTACTTGCAGAATACTAGAAATTTATGTCCGTACTCCTAAATAAAGTACTGCAATTTTGAAATCAGTGTATAGTAAGTGATTGGTATTATTTTCAGCTTTAGCAATGGAAATTTTTGTGTACAGTAAATCCAACCAGGAAGACTCTTGTCCATAGCAACACCATTTCTTTTGGGCAATAAATAACATATCTCTATAATCTACTTTCCTATATAGACAACTGAGTCTAGTGACATTTGCACTGGTTTTGTTCAAATCACTAGATTCAAACAAGCTGGTGACTGGGGACTGTTTCTTTTTTAATGCATCTGCAATGATATTCTCATTCCCACAGCAGGAAGGATATGAAACACACTGAAGGGACAGGGCAGAGGCACATACGACACTAAGTTGCTGTCATGATCTCCTTCACAGAGAGATAATGAAGCTTCTTTAATATCCCCTACCTGTGCGCACTGAGAAGCCTTCTCTTCCATCTCCTTCCAGGCTTTGAGCATCTTTTCTGAAGCTTAAGAGAGTTGTTAATTTATAAAAAGATACAGACACAAAAATAAAGCATGACCTGAACTTTACATACATCAGTTGAATTTGAACACAAAGAGCATGATGCTGAACCTTCAAGCAGGCGTCATGACCCAGAGATCACAGAGAGACAGCAAAGTTGCAACTTAACAACTCCATGCTCGACCTTAACTCACGTACAAACCATTTGGTAGGATTTCATTGTTTGCAATCACCAGCCTAAAATGAGTTTGAGTCTTTAAACTCCAGCATTAAGCTCAATAACTGCCACTTTTGATTAAACACAGACTGTCCAAAACCAGTTCACCGTGTCTTTCCATTTTCCATCATCATCCTTCAGTCCAGTCATAATTTTTGACTCAAGTTTCGGTTTTTAGCCATATATCCAAACTATGCATAAATCTTGCTATTCTCATCTGAATAGTATTTGTAAGATCCAGACATTTCTGTGAGATTAAAACTGTAGCTGGTGCTTTTTCACCTCATCTCTCATCCTGACTCATGCTACCAAGCACAGCAAGATCACTCCCTTAGTGCTATTCAAAACAGTGTTTCTGCAGTCACCATGCCTGTTTGTTCTGCCATGGACGGTTAGTGGCCCTTCCACTGTATATCAAGTGCGACAACTCTGCCCTCCACTTTATGCCCAGTGACAACTCCAAATGAATCAGACTCTGAATGAATAAGTAGCAAACATTTACATCACCAGTACTATTAACACTCCAATTTTCTTAGCTTGGGGTTCTCAGTGGGGAACAGCTGACCACCTGTTTCACTGCCGCTGAAGGTCTCCAAAACCATTTTTTTCTTCCTCCTGCCATTGCTTCTGCCAAACTCTACTCCTGCATCTGCCCCAGCTAAAATATACCCATAAGGATGCTGAGGAACACAATGGCAGCTCCTGCATTAATTCTCTTTTAAGTTGGTTCTTACCCACAGTCCTTCATAGTCAGTCTGATCCTTTATAGGATCAGACAAGACACCCAGGCAAGTATTACACATACATACATATGCCATAAGCCATCTGGTCACTGTATCTCTCCAGGTCGAGGCGAATGCTTTGATGAAAGAATTCCAGTTTTGCTTTCAGTTGCTGAGATGCTGACACCATATTGTTTTTCATTTTGATTAGGTTGGCATTATACCGAAGAAGACTGAGCCTAACAAATGAAACAAGAACAGCACACGTTAGTTGAAAAGCGTATCTGGACTATGTGGCCAGTGCTGTCACATTACCTGAAGGGAATGCATAGCTAGCAAAAAATTTTGCAAGACCCTTGGAACAGGGAGTCTTGGTGGGATCATAGACTCCATCTCATGTCCTCAGAAGCTGCAGGTCCTCAGCAAGCAAAAGAGAAAGTCCTTCCTCATTTCCCAGTTGTTTTGTCAAGCTCAGTTAAACAGTCTTTGCAGTGTAGAGCATTTCTTATCATTTACAGGGTCCTGCAGTGCATGTTGCCCCTGGTGAATGCAGGAACCTTTTTTATCACTTGAGATGTATAACACTGCCCATTCTGTGATTCAATCACAGGACAAAACCCTACAAATGTAACGAACAGTTCCACTCATTCTGCCATTTGTGAAATGACTATCCTGGGCTACATTAGGAGGAATGTGGCCAGGAGGGCGAGGGAGGTGATCCTTCCCCTCTATTCAGCACTGGTGGGGCCACACCTGGGTCCAGTTCTGGGCTCCCCACTACACACACAGACATACTGAAGAGAGGCCAATGAAGAGCCATGAAGATTATTAAGGGACTGGAGCATCTCTCCTATGAGGAAAGGCTGAGAGAGCTGGGACTGTTCAGCCTGGAGAAGAGAAGGCTGAGTGGGGGTCAAAATGTACAAATACCTGAGGGGCGGGTGCGTAAAGAATGGAGCCAGGCTCTTTTCAGTGGTGCCTAGTGACAGGACCAGAGGCAATGGGAAAAAATTGAAACAGAGGAGGTTCCTTCTGAACATCAGGAAACCCCTTTTTACTGTGAGGGTGACTGAGTACTGGCACAGGTTGCCCAGAGAGATTGTGAAGTCTCCATCCTTGGAGATACTTAAAAATCTGGACATGGTCCTGGACAACCAGCTCTAGGTGACCCTGCTTGAGTGGGGGGGTGTGGGTGGGGTTGGACTGGATGACTTCCAGAGGTCCCTGCCTACCTCAGTCATTCTTTGAGTCTGTGACTATATTCAAGGTTCAATTTTTTTCAGTCATTATCAATCTCAGGCACTATGCAGTAAAATTCCTGGAGTGGAATAAGCGCCCAGCCCAAATATGTTTTATAATGTAAAAGTATAGAGCAACAGAGAGCTGTAAAACTTTGGGTAACCAGAACTCCCCCGAGACGTACATTTCCATGCAAACAGTCTCTGTATTTGCATAATACTGAATCTTCTGAACGAGGAGTAACAACTTACATGGCAGCTCTCTGGCCCTGGAAAAGCCTGCTATAATCTTCTTTTAGCCCAATCACATAGTGAACTGCTTCTGCCCATACCTTGCGCAGCTGAGGAATTGGCAGTTGGATTTTACTGTCCTGTACTGAATACAAGAAAAACATAATTAAACACAAATGAAAGGACAAGTCTAGAAAAGGACCTCAGCGCTTACAACACTCCTAATTCCTGCTTCATGTGCCTAAACTAAGGGATCAAGCCACATAAGATCTGCTCAATTTTTGTGATGCTGCCTAAGCGCATATAAGCCTTTCACATTACGGCTCCCCAGGTATTTGACAGCCTGCTACTGGCCAGGTAACAGCTCATGTTTGAACTCACAGCTACAAGAGTACTGATTTCTTTGAGCACTTTGGCCTATTGGCACTAGTGGACACAGGGCACACTGCATGAAACATGGCACAAGGCAGGACCCATGGGTGGTTTTATCCAAAAACTATCTAAAGAACTTGCCCAAGCGAGCAAAGCAAATTTAATTGCTCCACTTAATCAATTGATTGGTCACTGTCCTGACACATGTTTCATCTGAAAACGTCTTCAAATCTTTTGTACATTTCCTTCCAGATTCCTGATATAGATGTTTAAGGGGAATAGATGCAGGACTTATGTGTGTTCCCCTATAAAGACAGGGAACTGTCAGTACATTGGGATATCAATAAACATGTTGTAAACAGCCCTAGCTCCAAGACATTCAGCACAATGATGCCACACCATGAGATTCACCAGAATAAAATAGCCCAGAACACAAGAAGAAAAAAAAAAAGAAAAAAAAAATCAATCGGAATAAACCTGAGTGACAGTAAAAGGAGACAGGGAAAACCAGCACAACTTCTGCAGAGCCACGCCAAAGAAAATTAGGCTACTTAACAGTAACTGTATGTCACAAGGCATTTCCTTTACATGCAGTATCCCAGTAGATGTCTCCTGTCCCTTGACACTATTTTTTCTTTCATAGAGGTACACAAGGTCCTTCATACAGGTATATTGGGTATATGTATACCTTCATATTAGGTATATTAGGTCCTGCAGATGACTGCTGTCATTTCAGGAGACATGTAAGGGAAGCTGTAAGCAGAGAAGCACCTTTCATGCATGGTCTACAAGTATACTGATGATGCCAGGGCCAGGCAGCAGCACCAGAACTAAGAGGGACCAACCGGAGCAGATCCCACCAGTATCCATGCAGCAATAGCCAGGCTCTACTCCTAACAACTCAAGAGGAAGGAGGGGCCTGGACTTTCTCAGACACTTGGCTCTGCTTGGTGAGACCAGAAGTAGGATCAGTGCTGTGGAGTTACAGACACATTATCACTAGAGCTAAAAACTGTCAGGAAGACAGGTTTTGAAGCTCTGCCAAGTGTCTCTGAAGACCAGCCCTAACTCATAACCTCCACAGGGGAATGACAGCAGTTCTGCAACTAGTGGAACATGGCCAAACACACTGGCTTGGCTCTGTGATCAGAGCAAGGTGGATTTCCTCATATAGGGTCTGAATGATCAGCAGCATAGAATGAGGGACCTGTTCTTTCACTTAGGCAAGACACGAGAGACAGATCACAGCTGCAATGCAACTATCACAGATAGTATAGAGCAAAAAGGTAATCCTCAGGATACTGATATGGGGTTCAGAAGCTTAAATCTAGGAGAGCTGTAGGAGGGCAACTGCTCATGAACATCCAAAGCACCCAACCTCAGGAGACAGGACTGCAAGGAGCTGAAACCTGTTTGTACCTGTGCACAGGGAGGAGAGGAGGAGGACAAGAAGGGATATGTGCCCAACTTCTACAGATGCTAAACCCTAAGGTAAGAAGGTTCCTGACCCTTGGTACTACCAAAGGACATCTATGTGGGCTATCGCTCAGGTTCTGCAAACACCTCCCAGCACGACGTCACTGCAACACTCTGTGGGTGTGAAGGGGCAAGACCCTTCAGCAGAGCAGAAGGCTGTGCAAATGAAATCACAACCCCCAAGTCAGAATTTTCTTTCCAGGATGTAGCGTGCAGACATAACTAAAAGTTTCCCTCTCTAGGCTACAAAATTAGGTTGTGCATATTACCTCCCAAGCCTCCATTCACATCATGGTTCTGTTTAAGTGGGGCAATGCTTAGGTTTAGGTGTTTAGGTGGGGTAGATGCTGTTCAGTGCACAGAATTTAATACAAGGGCAAAAACCTTAAATGAATTCTTAAGTTGCTCTGTAGGAGAGTTCCCAAAGGGCGGGCAATAAATTCTCTGACCTGTTTCATCTACAAAATGTGGAGATACAGCACTGCAGATGAAACTTTGTTAGGCTGCTCTGGGTTCTTAAATGGTCCTCTTTGAATTAGAGTGCCCTTCAAGACAACACACAGAGATTTGTAAGGCAAATCTACTTTCATATTACATGAGAAGCAGTGCTTTCAGTTCCCAGCTGTCCTCCAGTATACTTACCAATGTAATTTACACAGTCAGACAGACTCCGAGAAGCAAAGGGTCCATCATAGACAGTTTTGCTTTTATCAAACAAATAGACCATGTAGCTATCCCAGCCTCTCTGGTGAGAAAAGAGAAGAGAACGTAAACAAGAGAAATCCTAAACAAAGCTCCTACTAACCCAGAGGCTCCTGGTTACATCATGAACTAAGTATTGTGGGCAGACAATCTTCTTATCAGGTGCCTTAAAAAACTGATATTGATAGATCCCACAGAAACCCTTTGCTAGCAAGTTACTTTATTTAAATATTTAGACGGAGTATAACTATAGGAATCTGCTTACATCACCTAATAAAGGAAATAATGCTAGACCTTAAGAGTTACTACACTCATAGAGCAAACTGTCTCCAGTGGGAGAAGATTAAGGCAATTTATCTTCCCTATAATTTTAAATTCCCTGAGAATGTGAAAGACATTAAACAAACAAAATAGTTCTTACTACGCCATCAATAACACACTGGGAAGCAGGTTTCCGAGGGTCCAGGCAAATCCCTGTTTCCAACAGCAGTTCCTGATTTCCAGTACTTATTCCAGTTTCAAACTCAATCCGAATCTGAAGGGAATGAAGGCTTTCCTCAGGATGCAAGAGAAATGAAACAATCTTGGCAGAGGTCATATTTAGGATGTGTACTATCTGTAAAAAGAGTACAAGTTGATTACAAGTCACTGGCTATCAAAGACAAAGGACACAAAGGCCTGGGAGGGAGTATGTAGCAATTAACATGTTAGATTGAGAGCATCAGTTGAGTTTTAATGACTATAATAATAAAGTTCAGCAGTAAAGGCCCACATAATAAAACTCAAAGCCTGGGCCTATAACTTTTAACTTAATGCCAAAAAAAATTATAATCAAACCCACTAATAGCCTTCACAAGTCATGCTGCAGCTTAATTACCTGAAAAGAATGTTGACAAGCTAGCATAAAGGCCACCTTGAGCCTTGTTGTCTCTGATGCGGGCCAGTACTGTACCCAAGAAAGGGAGTCCCACTTCCTTTAATCCCTTCATACAAAAAAGCTGTTGCACACCAGTGCTTGTCTTCTCACCACTCTCATGACCCTGTCTATAGTTTTACTGTATCTGGGCAGAGACTGTAGGACCCAAACCACACCACGATGTACAGATTTTGACAAGTCCCAATAACGGGCACAATATTTTGTGTTTCAGGCTTTAATTCCTTTGGAATCCTTCCAGATCAGGCAAAATTATTCTCTGGCTTCTACACATGCTTGCCTCAGCTAGTCTTACTCCAGCAAAGCTCCAATAATTACTTGAAGGGGAAGAGTTGGGTGAACATAATCTCTGTTCTACTCCAGGAACTGCTACAGTACATGGACATGGAGGTCACAGCATCAGTAGTGGAGTTCAGGAAAACTGTTATTAGCAAATATTAAACCATTATTTGATCTTGGCGAGTCTTTTCTGAGATGGCAGACAGTAATATAGGGTCATTCTTCACTCCGAGCGTAAAGCTAGAGATTAATACTGCTGGTGATATTTTGTCTTCAGATATGTACTGGACAGGCTGTATATCCAGTCACTACCTGATACCAACAAAACCATTCCTCACAATCCTGCAGATCGATGATGCCAGGATTATAGCTTCGCTCCACTGAACACACTTTTTGTCCTCTGAGATGCTTTCAGTAGGCCTTTAAACCCAGTTACAACCCTCACTGACCTTCAAATTCAGTATGTGATCCATTATTAGGAAACACTTTGGACGACTGGTCTCAGGATCCAAACCTCCACCCCTCTGTTGTGGATCCCAGTTCAGCATCAGTTGCAACCAATTTTCCATCGGTTCTACAATTAAACTAAAACAGAAGGGCCATAAGAAACAGAAGGCAGATATTCTACACCACTCAGTCCACTTAGGAAACTAGGGTCTCACAACCGCAGTAAGGTTACAACTCTTTGGCTAGAGACCATATGTGTGCAACATCCACTGAACAAACAGCGATTTCGCTGCAGTCACTCATCCTGACAGCGGGGAAAGCCTGAAATGGGAGGAAAGCATATACAGAGTGAGCATCCCCACCATAACAACAGTCTTCACTGACCTCAGCAGGAGCACACACCCATCCAATATAACTTGCATTACACTTCTCCCTCTTCCTGACTCCTATTCATTGAGTCAAAAGTATCTTGACACATCAGTAAGGTGTGTCAAAATGGATAAGGGGGAGAATAGTTTTTTTCTTTTTTTTCCCCTCCAAAACCCATCTGTTATACACATAAAATCTAATAGTTTTCAAAGCCTTGTCTGCAGAATAACCATCCCCATGCTGCAGAGCCACCTGGAACGTTCTCCTCCATGTTCATCCACACAAGTTTATTGTCAAGAACGTCTTTAAAGACAGTACACAGTGCAAAAAGCCCAAAACACTGGCACAAAGCCACTTACTTCATTCTCAACTCCAGTACTTTTCCTAGAAATCTGCCAGTGCCAGTGAGTTGCGCTGCACTGCTAGGCACATCTGAAGACCCAAGTGCTAAGTAAGTGACAAACGATCAGAGTCTGACTTCTGACTTGGTACAGACCAATTAATTCAGGTTGAAGGCCCTCCTGGAGGTCTTCGGTCTGAGCCCTAGCCCACAGCAGGGCCACTGTTGCAGTTACAGCAGGCTGCTCATGACTGTGTCCAAGCAAGTCTGGGCAGTCCCCACAGATGGAGATCCCCCACTGCTCGGGGCCCTGTCCCAAGGACGCATCACTAGCACGGGGAAACCATTTTTCCTGTGACCAAATTTCGTTTCCCTTGTTGTAACTTGTGCTGTTGCCTTTTGTCCTTTTGCTTTGCCTCTCTGAGAAGAGCCTAGATCCGTTGTCTCTGTAACGCCCCAAAAGATAGTACAAGACAAAATTAGATCCCCCTTTGCCTTCTCTTTGCCAGACTGAAGAAGCCCAGCTTCATGGGCCTCTCCTTGTATGCTCTATTCAACAGGCTCTGACCATCTTTGTGGCCTCTGCTGGACTTGCTGCAGTTTTCCCAACACAAGTACCAGAAGCTTCTGCTTTTGTGGAGCAGCTAACTTAAGTACTTGGTTTATGAGATTCAATACCATCAAGTTATTGGGTAGATGTTACTCATAATGGGTGGAAAGCAGTCACAGAGTTCACACTGCAAGGTGAACTGCCATCATCCCACAAACTGCAGGGTGAACTGCCATTGGAGAGCCCAAAGTATCAAAAAAGAGCCATGTGGCTACGGGCTAGTCCTTAACAGCAAATGGTAGCTTGCCAGGAGGCTTGAAACACTCCTTAGGAGAAAGAAGGAGGACCCCTCACAGTGCTTGGGACAAAGGAGGAAGAGCCCTCAGTTTAAAAGACAAGCCAAAAATTACCCCATGTAGCCACAAGGACACACTTACCCACAGAGGCTGTGAGGCTGTGGCAAATGGGTACTAAAGCGAACCTCCCCATTCATCTCTTCAGAAGCAAAGATGTGCTTTGGATCCTTCTTCTTGATTTTTTCGTGCCTAGAAGATAAAATCCTTTGTGGATATACTGACAATGTTGCTTTTGTAAAGGGTCAATTGATTATGGCAGCAGCAAAAAGCACCACAGTCTAGTAGCTTTAGAAAACAAACTCTTCTTTCAGGAGATATACAACATTTCCAAACAATCCACCCAGAACACATCCAAGTGGAAGAGAGGAGCCCTTGTAATTCACTCCGTCTCTGGAGACATTTTTACACCTGCTTGCAAGGAGGTCTGGACAGCATCAAACAAGAGGGCCAACAGGTAACAATTCACTGACCACAGAGCAAGCCTGCACAACAAAATCAGCCTCCACACATTAATGAGACAAGTAAGATCTGCAAGAATGGTGTGGCAAAACCACTGCTCTTACCTTGATCTGAGTGAAGCATGTAGTAAGCGTTAGAAACACAGCATGCTATTGGATCCAGTACCAGGGAAAGCATCACCAGCAACTCTGCCTCAGTTTCCTCACCTTGGCTCACTTCAGCTCTGGTCTGAACCTTGCCTAGAGCTCAGCCGCTCCCAGAGAAGCAGGATTTCCCAGGGCAAGTCGACAGTCAGTCAGCTGAGGCAGCTGAACACTTCTTGCTCCTGGAGGCTGCCAGCCTGCTCTCTGTCCCTGTCAGCCCTGACTAAACTGAAGCTACATGTGTGTGGCCTGCGCTTTTCTCTTCCTTCTTTTATGGATAGGGACGAGCTGTTTCTAAGCTTGTCCATTCATTAGCTTTCTACTACTTACATTAGGAAATCAAGTTTTCCATGTTGGAAAAAATGCAACAAATATTGAACGGTTAAAATAATAAAAGGCCAAGAATTAGCAGTTAAAAGGGGAACTATTGCAACATATTGGTTAAAATTATTTTTTGTTAACACATAATAATTTTTTAAGCTAACACTTGCATAAAAACTCAAATTTACCTTTTCTCCTGTTATTATTTCAACGCTAACAGAAAAGCAAGTTTCAGATTTTTTCTGTTGCAGAATCATTCTTTTAAAAACCAACCTTACATATACTCTTGGTATTGCAAGAAGTGGAAATATAAAAAAACATGTATTTCTGCCCCTTCTTCTAGCCCTCAAACAGCAAGCAGAAACCTCCATATGCAGGTTAAAGTCTTTCAGTCATCACTTTTGTAAAGTTACTTACAAACACATTAACTATGTGTTTACTACACAAAACATGCTCTGTCTTGCTATGTGTTATTTATCTTGCTAAAAATAAGTAACCTCGCAGCCTAAGTGAACAAAGGACTGTATCACTCCTTCCCATTACATTTTTCTGACACCGCTACACAGACTGGTTTATATTTTTTGATTCAGATTTCACTTGTGAAGGAATTATTATAACCAGAGGCTACCACACAATGTAATAAGCGCATACCAAAATATGTATAAATAGCCAATCGAACCGTCATTGATACTACTAAAGTATCAATGGCTTCTGCAAAGCTTAGCAGACCACCAGCCTCAGCACCTAACTAACAATAAATTTATCATGCTGGTTCAACACTGTCACCTCACCACACGCAACAGCTGTCGCTGCTATTGCCTGGCATCACCAGTTGCAGAGAAAGTGTCTTACCATGTAAATGGCTGTAGATTATGTAAGAAAGGTCTAAATCCTGCAATGCATTCAAACACCATCGTTCCAAAGCTCCAGTAATCAACAGTAACTGAGTAGGATTTATTCTCAAAGAGTTCTGGAGCCTAAAAAGGATCATAAAAAGAGACTTTGAAAGTGGTATTTCAGGTAATCTATTTTCTTGCATTTCTGCAGAGACAAAGCTGTGTCTAGGCGTGGCCCCCAGTTCCAGAGTGGCACAGGGACCCTGATGTGGCCTCACTTAGGCTGCCCGCTGGGTCGGGGCCTGGAGCACTCAACCCATGAGGAGATGGGAGGGAGCTGGGCTGGTTGGGCCTGGCTGTGGAGAGGCTGGAGCGGGGGCAGGCTGACACCCGCCCCCAACCATGGCACAGGAAGGGATGGAAGGGATGGACGGGGCCAAACTCATCTTGGAAGCGACAGGTGATACAATGAGGGGCCGTGGCCCCAGACCACCATCTGGGAGGTTCAGGTTGGACATGAAGAAACACTTCTTCCCCTGGAGAGGGAACACTCTTGGGACAGGTCCCCAGGAAGGTGTGGAATCTCCACTTTTGGAGGTTTCAGGGCTTGGCTGGGCCAAGCCACGGCTGCCCTGACCTAGTGCTGGTGACAGTCCTGCTGTGAGCAGGAGGCTGGACAAGGGACCTCTGTAGGCTCCTTCTGACACACACTTCTGTGATTCTATAAAATGTGGCAATACCACATCACTTGTATACATGAAGGGAAAAAAAAAATCTTACCAAATATTGTAATGTTCCAACAAATGAAGTGCATAAACTTCCTTGATCCAGATCCTTTGCATATCCCAGGTCTATTATTTTGTGAACAATCTGTAGACAGTTTAAATAGTTCATCAGAAGAGCAAGTTCAGAGAAAAATTTGAATTTTTCCACCAAACAACCCAAAATCTGTGCAGTGACATCCACAGCATGCACTCAAGAAGAGGAAAGCCAGAATGGAAATTCTGGAGAAAGTCCATGGCAAAGCTTCGACATGTGACACAGTGTTAAGGCTTGTTTCACCACATAAGCTGGCATTGTCTACCTATCTCAACTTAGACTCGACTTTATTTAAAGCAGCTTGCCAGTTACAGCTTGGCCGAACAGAGTATCTAGCTTTTTATCTGGGAATTTAAAGTTATTTGTTTAAAGAGTAACAAGAGAAAACAATTTTCACTAAGAAATCCATTAGGTTGACTCTCTGAACTAGCTTGATTCTACATGCAGCCCTCGAAGCCACAAAACCAGGGATATGCGACAATCTCATATCTTCATATTCTGTTGCAGGCAGGTTCTTGAATGGAAGCCAAAGTTGTTTGTTTTTAATGACAAGGATTTAAGAATAAGGAAAAGAGGATTTGTGGCTTCAAGAAGACGTAAACTTTTAGTAAATTCACAGTGCAGTTTTCAGCCCAGTTCAATGCCACAAACTACTTGTTCTCTTTTATTTCTCTCAGGCAAGACAAAGCTGCTGACAACTTCCAGAAATGACAGTGGGAACACCACTGACAGAGGCCACCTGACTTACCTTCCCACTTTCATCCTGAAGAACAATATTTTCAGGCTTTAAATCTCTGTGTATAATTCTGTTTTCATGCAAATACTGGATACCAGACCCTGAAAGACACATGTTTGATTTAATAGAAAATAAACTCACATTGATTAAAGATACACCTGATGAAAATCTAGTATCCCTGACTTTGGGGTTGATATCAATAAATTTTCATTTTAAAGCACCATTAAGAACTAGTGACTTAAAAGATTAATAAAATTTATGCTAGGACTGAACTAGCTCTGTTCCTCTGCTCTGCAGAAATGGAGGATGGTACAGAGTTCAGACCTTGTGGCATAACCGCAGGTCACATCTCTTGCCTGCAAGGCAAGAGAGAAGGCACCTGAATTCTTCTGAAACTGTAGAGTTACAAAATGAACCACAGCACGCAGACAAGCAAAACAGGTCTCCAAAATGTGTAAGCAGCTTGAAACCACTCTGCATGTCCTCTAGCCTAATATCTCGGTAAATTAACACAAGATAACAAAAAGGCCTATTTATATATGTGAGCACATTATGCCAGATGCTGATGAAAGCAAGCACTGAAATTAATTAAGCAAATGAAACAAGTGGAGTTTCCCTTTGACCTAAAACTACTGCCAAATAGTGGCTTACAGAGCTTCTAGTAAACTTCCACCACTGTCAAAGCACCACAATGCGAACCACCCCATCAGGGAAGAGACTGTCTAGCTGCAACGAAGCAGAAGCAAGGCTGGAGCTAAAACCTGATTCTTGGGCAGCCTCTGGTTAATGCTGCATGGAGCAGCTGATCGAGGTGCCGCCAGCAATGCCCCGGTCAGTATTAGCAACACTGAACTTAGGGGCTCAAGGCTTCCCCTCTGCTGGTGGCAGACCGGTGTGCTCCAAGTAGCACCACTTCTGTCACTCCCACCACTAAAAATGAAATTCCATGACTGCTTTAAGCCAAGCTACGTGTGGGCTGTCCCCAGAAGGAACACAGGTTCCCAAACTCTCCTTTTTCAGAAAAAATTTCCATGGCAGCACAAGCATTTATGGCACCGTGTTATCAGCTTGATCCTGGGACTGATCCATCTGGAAACTACTAAGAAAAAAATAATCAGGTTTTAGCCAGGCTGGTTTCCAGAACCCGCTCCTCACCTGGGTACAGGAGTGGCTGCAATAGGGGAGGGAATGGGAGCACGTGCCCAACAAAGGACAAAGAGCAGGACTTTGCCTTGTGGCAATAGTCCACACTTGAACTGCCTTGAGAGGACTGCGGAGCCACTAATAAAAAAAGAAACAAGAAATTCTGCCTGTGGGAAGGGGAAAATTCACTACTGGTCCACCCAAATAACAACACTGGCTGCTAAATAAAAGATCATCAAGCAAGTGTCTGCCACAGGACATAGCCACAGACAAAACAGCAAAAGACGACTTTTTTTTTAAGTCATGATTTTTCAATCTTGGAGATGTGCAAGTGGAAATAAAAGAAAAGGTCCCATGAAAGGCCCAAGGCAGGCATTGTATTTTCTCATCTCCATCATGGGGTATTTTAAAATTTCATAAGCAAAAGATATTCCGACTGCTCATCGTGTAAAGCCTACTTCTAACCAGCTGTGACTGTAAATTCATTATGGGATTATTTTAAGAGAAATATTCAACCAACATGCCTTGTCCACAGTTTGAACACTTTCTCCCATCAGGGAAAAAGTCCCCAACCTTCACTGACTTACCACTCATTTATACATTTAACAGCCTCTAACTTGCATTTCTTCTCCACTGCATTTTCAAATCTTTGTCAAAGACATGCCAAAGACATTCAACTTATGAAGACAACAGACCCCATTCTGCAGGTGGAAGGAACAAGGATGAAGGAATGCAGAGTTGCGCTTGATTTCAGGAAATTAACTGCAAGCTCTCTGCGCACTGAAAGGACAGAAGCCCAGGCCAATACATCCAAAATGCTTTCTCATGCCAAAATCAGCTCCATTCCTACAAGTAGAGATGGGTTATCTGTAAGAGAACTAAAAAACCAAGGAGCTCTAACTGAGGAAGTCTCCTGGAGACCCTACTTGCTAGAGAAACCATCTGTAGGCACCACCCTCAATCAGATTACTTGTCCTCCCCAGGGTGTCCAAGAAGCTGGGCTCTTCCTGATGGACAGGAAGGCCAGTTGGAAGTCTCACATCTTTTATTTTCTTACAGTGCTTTTGGTGGTCAAGATTTTGGCATCAAGCAAGCTAAAGCTCAACAGTTTGAAAAATGAGATACTTGATGAAACACTTCCGGCGACCATCAAGTTTGTACCACAGAATGATTTCCATGGATTACTACAGCCTTGGGAAATGGCTTGAAAGCCGGCACCCAAAAGTATTAAATTAAATTTTTCCCTATGAGCAGTGCTGTCACCTTGGGCTACTCCCATCCTGTACAGATTTGCTGCCTGCCCCTTTCCAAACTACAGAATCTGAAATCCACATGGTATCAGACACCTTCTGTAACACAGATCAAGTTGATGTCTGGCTAATTCTCGTCTTGTCATCACTCTGCTGACACTACCCTCCCTGTAGGCTGCCTTGGGACCCTCCCTAGGGCCATGCACAGCACAAAAGCAGTGTTGGTGGGAAAGGAGATTTCTTCTCCAACGTCGTGCTTCAACCTCTGATGGTGCAACGTAGGGCTGGTGCCCCTTGTTATGCTGCTCACCAAGTACAGTTTGGTCCCATCCATTACCTTTGCACCTGTCCTTTCTGTAGTCACAGGCTGCTCTCAGACCCTCCTCAGCCTCCCTGCAGCCAGACACAACAAGCCCATATCCTGGTGGGTCGGGTGCTCCAGGCCCTGGGCAGCCTTTGCAGGGCCTTGCCAGGACCTCCACGTCCCTCTAGAACTTGGGGCCAGGTGTGGACAACTGTATTCAGATGTGGCCTCCCCAGTGCCAAGTAAAGGAGACAATGATCTCCATCACTGTGCTAGCCACAACTGATGAACAGAATTGCTCTTCCAAAATGAGAAGCTTCTCAACATTTAGGCGCACTTATTTTGGGATCGCCTACCTAATTAACCCTTAGTTGAGAGCAAATCATTAGCCAGAAGATTGCTGCACTAGCCACGGCATAGTTGGCTTCCTCTTCTGCTATGCTCTTACCTACCTTGCCCTCAGCTCCACTCCAGTTTATCATCTCCTCTGCACTGTGACCCTGAACAAACAAAATTTCCCTCCTACTAAGCAAACCCTACACAGAGAAGCCACAGGGCAACTTTGGCACTTCTTACATTGGTTCTTGATTTTTGGCTTGTAAAAATTACATTCCTGCAAGTGACATGCAGTTTGGCATCCCCAGAGCCATGAACAGAAATGGGGTTTGAACGGAAAACCATGACCTTAAAAAACCAAAACATTAAGGTCATAGTTACCTACAACTGACCACTACACAGCTTTTCCAATCCCATTCCACAGACACGTCATTAGTGCAAGGTTCTTGTCTTTGTGATCAGCAGGGATACCAAATCCTTCCTCTGGAACAGAAACCTGATTTGTTTTAACACCCTGTTCTTGTTAGTCCCCTTTTCAGGGTCAGCCGAAAAAGCAAAATGCCATTACACATAATAAAAAAACAAACAAACAAAACAAAACACAAGAAAGGCATTAGGCTACATACCAATGTCGCTAAGCAGAGAAAGTATTTGACTTTCCTTAAGGCCGCAGCAATTTTCCGGTTTGTTTAGCAACTACAGTAAAGAAAAAGATATTTAGATCCACAATGCAACAGTTAACAGTCAAGAACAACATTTTCCATCCGCTGCTGAGATGACACAGAAAACAGCATAGCTCAAATATAACTCTAGTTGAATGAGGTAGTTGGCTTTGTGAAATAAAAGCATGGGGGGAAAAGAAAACAACTTGGACAAAACGAAAATTCATTGCACAGAGGTGTGGTTGAAAAGAAGATTTGGACTGCTAGAATAATACCACAAAAGCATGAAAGCCATCAGAAAGCAAATGGGCAAGAGATGCAGGCAGGGCCATACGGCTGTAGGCAATGGGGATCCTGAGGCTCCTCGAACCTGCTCGTTCCTCATCTGAAGAAGTTTGGCTTGATGGGATTTGGGAACACCCTAAATACCTGAAGCAGGACTGCTGCTTGGAAGAACAACTCTCCAGTGAGGAAAATAAACTGAGTGACAAAAAGCAAAAGAAATGGATGCACATCTAAGCCCTTGGCATTCAAACATGTGTCACTGATAAAAGGACAAGAAGGGAAACCAACAAGGTAACTCCTAAATTCAGTGTAGGCCACAGAAGAGAAGATCACTGCAGTCATTTACAGCTCCCAAACAGCCCAGCTGGCCCAAAGCAATCGCTGCTTTAATCTGAACGAGCTGGCCATGGACTCTAACAGAGCCTGTTTTTCTCAGTGTGCTGTACCCAAGTGATACCCCACGCTACGGAAAAGCCACCCAGGTATCAGCCCCTGCTGCAAGAGGCTGCCAAACACTGTGCAGTCACCTCCGCAGTCACCCACAGTCAGTCCCCACTCCCATAACACTGCCTGAGCCCTGCAAGGTCTGAGGCACAGTACCAGCCACCCACCTCATGGTCAGGCACCTTAAAACCAGTAAAGGGCATGTTCTCCGATAACGGTGCTATTGCTGCAGGCTGCCCCACTCCACACAAGTCACCTTCTGCAGTTCAGAGCGTTTGATCGCTGGCTAGCTCTGCCTTGGGACACGGTCTCTTTCCTGACTGCCCTCCCACAATGAGAAGAAGCTGCTTGACACTTCAGCACGCTGGCTTCTAGGTCACCCACCTAGTTAACCCTGAGCTAAAAAGCAGATCATTGGCCTGTGGATCACTGGAGTGTCCACAGCATGGACCATGACCTGAACTCTCAACCCTGCCTCCACTCTCAAGTGCTTCTTCATCTCTCTTCTCCCTTGCCCTGAATTCTTCTCCTCTAGCAAAAGGTATAGTAGAAGCACCATAGGAAACCCCCTCCTAATCACTGTCTTAATGTTATCTGTCAATAAGTAGCTTCAGCAATTTCCTGCATAAGCCCTAAGTCAATCAACATGTGATCTGATTTTTTGATCACTACACTGAAGGCTTTTATAGATGGCTGAGGTACACCTCTGCACTGCAGTCACCCCTCCCATGATGTATCCTCATGTTTTTGCCTGCCTCCCACACTTCAGGCACAACCAGTAGTCAAAGCTCTATGGGGGAGAAGCCAAACTTCAACATCTCACTCCTTAAGTTCTGGGTAGATGTGCTGAACAACAAAGGAGGAGAGGGGCAAAGTCAGAAATCAAGCTCGGAGCCCAGAACACTACTCTGAAAGAACACAGGCATAAAAATGTGCATGGCCCATAGACAGAAGCAGATCTTTTTCCAGGCTTTATGGAAGATTGCAGATGTGCAATGAGAAATGAATAGCAGTGCAAAACACAAATGATGCCAAGCGAGTGAAAGAGAAAGATTTAAAGAAGAGCAGGATCAGAAATAAAACAACATGCATCTTTTTTTTTTCTTTAGGGAACAAAGCATTACATGCGATCAAATGAAATGAAGCATGTTACTTCCTGAATTGTCCCAGCATCTACGCAACATTTAAGGATTCATTAGAAATTAAATGATCAAATACTGCATTGCAAGTAGAGCTAATGTAACCCCAAATTTCTTTGCCAGGGTCTCCAATTTACCTTCAAGTAGTCTCAGAACTTTTACTGCAAAAACACAACACCCAAGCGTCACCAAGAACGTGGTCAGCTACATGTGTTTGCAACATCCAAATGCTACTCTCATATATACCCACTCCCCTTCATTGCCAACCTTGTTTCTTAAAATTGTCCCTATTGTTTTAAACAACTCGAAGACATAAAATGAGGCTCAGTAAGTTACCGGTATACTAGCTGCTATCGCAGATACACAGTTACTGCATTCAACATCTGCTCACGTTCCTCCAGTGCTATCTAACACCAGTAACAAAAACAACAACAGAAAAATGAGCTTCTTGATCACTTAGATGAGGTGATTTCTAAACAAACCTTAACCAACAGGGATTTGCTTCTTCGCCCCTATACAAATGGCTGCTTCCTGAATCCAGCTACAATGGAAAGGGAGGATAAACTATCAGGCCATGCAGCCACTGCCTGGGGAACTACTAAAAGGTTCCTTTACTCTTGGGTGCTGCTGCTTTGCAGAAGTTCCCATTCTGAAGCCCTGGAGGCCCCAGTCTAGTACCAAAAGGATCCTTCCCCGTGCTGAGAGCAATGCAACACTGGATACATGTGAATCAAAACCAGATCAGACTCCAAACAGAATGCGACACATTGCAGCAAAGCCAAACACGCTGGGTGCGAGCATCTAGGCTACAGGAAGTTGTATTAATGCTAAAGCAGTTCCATGAAAGGACACACTGCTTCAGGATAACAGGGTATCTGCCCTTGGATTGCTCTCTGTCCTCTGGTTTCAAAAACACAAGCCTCATTTCCCACATGTGTTCTTTTTCCACTTTGCATTTACTTCCCCACACCTGTACCTAAAAAGAAAAGCATCACAGAACAAACATGGTTTCAGACAACTACAGTTACAGAAACAGCATTAAGTCCACTTATTTTGCTACATATTGCAAAGCAAAACAGACATTACCTTCCGGAGGTCACCCCCTGAACAATATTCCATTGCCAGAAGAGGAACGTCGTTAACCAGAAAGTTCATCTCCTCGGGAACTTCACAGGCTCTTACTACATTGGGATGGTTCAACCTAGGCATGTGGAAAACCGGATGAAAACTCTGACTCCTCTTTTGGAAGAATAAGACAACAGATTGTCAACCAACCATGTTTTATGTTTCAGGTACAATTTCTATTCCCCAAATGTATCCTTGCTGAGAAGTACACTGTTCAACTGGTACCTACCAGTATCCAAATGCATAAAATCCATACCTTGGAAATACACAAACCAGTGATGAGCAGAAACAATGTCTCAAAGTCATGGTACAGGACTTTGATGATGGGGATCTGGGCTCAAGTTCTGGATTCCTGCACATTCCTGGCAAAGTTGTTACATACGTGTCTCTTTTTCTGCACGTGGGGACAGTTTGCCCAAGGGTTTCATAGGAATCTGTTAACACTTGTGTAACTGTACGAGGGAGGTAGAACCAGGCAAGTGAAATCCATGTACACAGGGAAGGATTCATTTCTGCAACTGAGTTCAGACAGCTGTTTCCTGACTGTCTCTAATATATGTTACTCTTGGGAATAAAAGACACATCCAGAAGGAAGTAAAGACAAATTACTTCTGTGAACACCTTCCAAAGCCTCTGGAAGCCACCACAAGAGCAGCTGTAGCTGTGCAGCTCAGTGCTTGTATTCAGAAAACGAGTATGGTGAAAACACTAACAAGAACAGTGATCGCCAAGCCCTGACTTACAAACTCAGGTTGCCTGCAGGTGGTTTCCTCCAATGTTAGCGCATACAGTGAGCAGCCGAGGGTGACAAGAAGGCAGAGTACGAGCTCAGTAAACCTCTATGCAAGCAGGAGCACTGCAGGCTTTGGTGAGAAGAACTCGGAACAAAACTGAGCGGTGTCCCTGCTCCCACCAGTGGGACGGACCATTTCATGCTCCGGGATCTCTCTCAAAAGGGAGGAGGAATTCTCAGGATGAGGGAACAACTGTATGAGACCCCAGCAACCAGAACTACTGCTGCGCACGTCCATGAGGACAAACCTGGCCAGCTCTGGTTCACAGGTACCTCAAAGTGACATGCTGGAGAGAGGGATGGTGGGCAGCATAGAGTTTCTCATGAGAAAGCGTTAGGAGACATTATTCTGTACATGCAGGAACGTGACAGAAAAAAAGCAATTGCTAGCTCCCCGACTGCTAAATCAAAGATGAACGCACTACACAGTATGGGAATATGCAGGTGTTCTCATGTCACCACATTAAAACCCAACGCACCACATTGTGCGAGTTTGAAGGAATTTAGGTATCACTAGGGGATGGACAAACAGCCCAGGCAGCACAAGAGCGCAGAGGGTTTGGATGTCGCTAGGTCCCAAGCCAAGGCATCAGCTGGCACACTGGAGCAGAAGCGCTCGGACATCTTGGGATGACAGATAAACCAGCGCAGAGCTGCTAGGTGACAGGCAGACCCCCACCGCGGCTGGTTCAGGGTCTGAGGCCCCAGCTGCCCCCACGCCCCCGACCCTCACCCCGGCTGGCTCAGGGGCTGGCTGTCCCCACACCCCAGTCCCTCACCCCGGCTAGCTCAGGGCCGCTGGGCCCCGGCTGCCCGGGCTGCGCCGTGCCGACCCGTCCGCACTCACTTCTTCATGATGTCGATCTCGTGGCACCAGCGGTCCTTGTTCTTGACGCTGAGCTCCAGCC
>NW_008825613.1:2150682-2152787 GCF_000699105.1 Pygoscelis adeliae
CAGCCGCCGTCACCGCCGACGTCACGCGCGGGGCGTGCCGTCAGCGCCGCGCCCCGCGGGGCCGGGGAGGAGGGACGGGGGAAGGCACCGACCTGCCGAAGTGCAGCGGGAAGCGGCCGCGGATGCGGTGGAAGAGCTTCTCCCCCGTGTCCAGCTCCACGTAGAAGTAGGGCGTCCCCGGCTGCGCCACCTGCGGGGGGGGAGAGGCGGGGAGAGGGGGACCCACTGCGGAGCCCCGCACCCCCAGCGGTGCTGCAACCTCAAGCCTGCTCTGCCCGCCAGCAAAGAGCACGGTCTTTGGAAACGCGTGGATGTTTCCCAACCAGAGAGGCATTTCCTTAGAGAGGAAACTCGGCAAAACAAACCAGCCGACCCAGAGACACCAAGCTGCATCAGCAGCTGATGTCAAACTGTGACTTCCAAGGGACGATGAAGTGATGGATCGCTTTCTGCTGGGACCAGCAGTTGAGGATGCACACAGGGCACCGCTACAGTATTTTTTGTGGTTTAATTCCGCAGTTACCACTACAGAGTTGTTAAATGAGACAGCCAGGCAGTTCTGATCATTCTTAACCTGAGCTAAGTCATCCCGTACTAATACGGCGCATTTTTAGAGGAAGAAAAGCATGTGAAGAGACTACATTCACATTTATCGGCAGAGAAATCAGCCTCTAAGCTTGCCAATGTGGGTGTCAATAGCTGCAATGGCTTAGAAAGAGAAAAGCTATTTCACACATGCTATTTCTGGCCCCTGCTGCAGATCAGGTCTCCCTGTGACCACTGAGCACAAAGAAAAAAAAACCCCTATGTCACTACTGACTCATTTCTCTGATGTAACAGGAAGATTTATTTCAAATTCTTACCCAAGGGAACCTAAAACTACCTAACGTGCAGCAGCACTGAAAGAGGGTTGGTGTTTGGTGTCAGAAGGAATGAATTCAGCAAGCCCTACACATAGCTGGAATCCTTTTCAGATAAGCAACACATCTGTCGTTCATGGGAACTCCACCCAGAGCAGAATACACCTGGCACATCTCCAAGTCTGGAACGGTCTGCCTCCAACAGCTTAACCCTACCACACAAAGTGACCTCAGAGGGAAACAGCAGCCCAGACAGGACAGAAGGAAAGTAAGTAACAGTGAAATCGTCTCATACTTGCGTGATATCTGAGTGTTCTGGGATTTCTAATAATTCAATCTGTTGTTCCTGTGCCTGTACGATAAAGGACTCTTTAATGTCTTCGGAAGTACAGTGGTCCAACGGGACAGGAATCACCTGGAGGGAGAAGACAATATTTCCGTGAAAAGAAGAAAAGACAAAACAAACCACTTGCACAAAGCAATCAATCCATCACTGGAGCTGGTATGCTCCTCAGTACCACTCAGCATCATCAGACAAGACAGGTGAGCACCTATCTGTACAGGCTTAAACTTATGAGATCTTTTCTGTAGGAGCTGGACAAAAAGCTGAAAACTAAAAGCTTGAAAAAGTTCTCAGCACAGCCTTCTCCTTTCTGATCTCTGTGGTAGTTTAAGGCCGCTCTGATACAGTTACAGATCTGCCAAATACAGAAACCACCACAATAAACACCTAAATGATTGACACACAGGACAACAACAACAAAAAAAAAAATCAAAGGGCTGGTACTGGTAGACAATGAGTCTGCATATATCTTTAGATTTTCAGCCTACTTCAGTTACAAACGTGAGCACCACAGTTCATGTGCCAGTGTGAGCCGATCAGAGTCAGAGCAAGGTCTTGCAACTTAGCTGAAAACCTTGTGGGCCTTTTAATCAGTTCCATGCAGGGAAAAGTTTTCCTCACCCACTCAACACAACCAACGCTGTGCTGCTGTAACAGGAAGAGTTAAATGACTGTGGCAGAACCAGCACACTGGTTTTATATTTGCTCTGGCTCTATCTGTGGGTAGGACGACTTCTCTCCATGCTCTGGGAAGGCACAGAATAAAGAGAGAAATTTGAAGGTGAGCTTTCTCTTTCAATTCATTTGCAGATAAGTGCAAGTTTATATTCTCCCAGGGTGACACTAAAACCATACCTGTAACTGCAGATGCTGACTCCTATAGTTTCTTTCAAAAAGGACAT
>NW_008825613.1:2152807-2159392 GCF_000699105.1 Pygoscelis adeliae
TCTTTCCCTTGCTTCTGAAAAATTCCTTTAGGGCAGTCTTGTACTTGGTCACTTCTTCCACCACCTCTGAAGACAAGTCAACCACTGACTGATAGTGCCCGATAGGCAAAATCAAGACGTGATCAGGTAATAAGCCACCTTTGGCCAGGGCAAGATAGCACTAGAGTGAAACAATACACACCAGTTACTCACTGCAAGCAACACTTACTTACCATGCTCTGGAAATTTACTCTCTGACTGCATTCTGAGTATCCCCCAGCCTAGTGATTCTGCCTCAGGAACGGGAAAGTCTTCTCCTCTATGTCACTTATTGGGGATTGTTTATTAGCAACTTATTAATTACTGGACGAATGAGAAAGAGAGAGGGACTTCTAAAGGACAAAAAAAAAAAAAAAAAAAAAATATCTTTTGAATGCCAGAGAATGCCTTTTCTGCGGGAAAGCAGCTGAATGACCTTCACCACCGTGGCTAGAATTTCTTACTATGACAAGAAAATCCACTTGAGAATTGTTAACAGCTTTTAAAATAAGCCCGTGGACAAACCTGTCCCTGTAGCAGTTTGAGGTGGATTATGCTATACAGGAGCAGTAACTTTAAGCAAAGTGAATATACCAATGATTGAATTAATCTCCAAGATGTACTTCAAGATGTCGACTTTAAAGCTATCTTATCTTCTGTTTAATCAATATATAACAAAACTGGAACCAATCATCCCAGGGAGATCTGGTGTAACTCCAGACGGTGCATCCTGCTGCTAAAGCAGGTCCCAGTTCACACTGAGTTCACGTTGGAAAAGTTCTGCCAGATGGTAACATAAGCAAACCATGAGGGCTGGTGCAGCAAGAAGTGTTTTGGCACTGTAATCCAGCTCTGCTGCAGGAGCAAAACTGGGCCATGCTTCATTTTTTTAAAAGACTATCTATATACTTACGTCTTTTGTAGGGGAGATGTGAAGAAACTGAAAACAAAACCATGAGTCAGCTGCAAATAAAGTTTGTTTGGTTTTTTTAAGATTTAAAAGTGGAGATTGATATTTTATATTGCCGTGTCTTCGCATGATTCTGCCGTCATGTAGCAAAGAACATGCTACAGGTACTTACATGCGTGCCAATGCTAACAACCAAGTGCTTCTCAACTTCTGGGCTGGCGAGGCAGAACCAGCAGGGCCCCGTGGGCTGTGCTTTATTGGGAGAGGAAAGAGAAACAAGTGTTAGCACAAGGCTTATTTGTCAGAACAAGGATGCGAACAAGATCTGGAAGAGCTGTTATTTTCCAGCCACCCTTCCCAGTTGATAAAGTGCTGAAGATGTCAGAAGTACACAGCTCCTGGAAGCAGATCTGGTCAGAGGACTGGTGCCTCTGGGAAATTGCAGCAAGAGAGGAGGTGGCGGCAGTCACACCGTTGCTGACTGCCATCCTCATCGAGTGCTCTAATTTAATGGAAGAGCACTAATTCCAGGAATTTAGTGGTTACAGCTCACTAATAAGAAAGCACCAGCAAATTTAAACAAACAAATCGAAATGAGGTAAAATTACTGCATAGGTACAAACAAGGACAGATGCTGTCAAACACACTTGTCAGTTCTGGCCTACTCACACTCAAAACACCTGGATTCGCAACCAAATTGTGATACCTGAGCTGACCTTTGATGTAGGTTAATGGCATTGATAAGCTAGGCCTCTCCTTAGGGTCAAACACTATATTCACATCCTCTGCAGGTTGCGTACAGGAATAGACAAGCAGCTTTGCAAATGCAATAAACATGACGGAGCTCTCCCAAGAACTGCAGGAAACTGAACGTCTAATTCTGGGGTTCATTTCTGAGCAAAACAGTGTAACAAGGCGCTCTCCTCATGACATCAAACTCCAGAAGACTTTGGAAGTTATATGAATATGCACAATGGCACACCATAGAGCAATGACACTGCGCTTATCTTAGCATAAAGTAATTTGGCCCGTAGAACTGTTATGTGCAAGGACTATGCAAAGGGTTCAGAAATCTAATAAAGAAAAACTGAACAACTTAGTTTCACGTAACAAAGGCAACCAGACTTATCTACCAGAGACATTTTTGAAGATTGTCTTTGTATCCACTGACAGTGGGAATAGCTTTCAAAGAAACAAAGGGAAGGCTGACACCTACATTTGCATTTTAAGCCCAAATTTCTTTGTAACTGAGACCAACATTTCTAAAGATACATACTTGCAATAACACTGTCACTGAGAAGTCACGATCCTTAGAGATTTCATTTCAATTTCTTCAAGTCAGACAAACTCGAATGAGATTTACAGCACAGAAATACAGAGGTAACAGAAGGGCTTCCTCCCTTCCCAATTCATTAATACTTTGTGAACTCACAGCACAGAACAACTGAAGTGGTGTTTCAAGAACTCCTCTTGAAGGAGACCGTGATCCAGTCTCTTGCAGTCCCTCTGAATGGAAACATGCTGCTTTGTGAAACTGCCTGTTGTCATGTTCAGAGGCCAGTCTGGTTCAGACGATAAATGGCATCAGCCCAACCCCAACCACCACAGATCCAATTAGCTTTTAAACTATACTTCTGACTTTTCTTTCACCTATTGATTGTCAGGTTTGTAGGAAACAAAGGACCCTTCATTCCTCTGTATTCCCAGAGCATCTAGTATAGTGACAGAGCACGTTGGCAAGCTGACGTATACAGCTCAACAGCTTGAGAAAAATGAAGAGTGAGATGGTCCAATGCCTCAAGGGAAGAGCTCAGGAAAAAAGCATCTGCATACTTACGGGGTTTTTTGGCTTGCTTAGGTTGGGAGTTCCCTCTCTCTTTCTCATCTGAGGGACGTTTCTTTCCCTGATGCTTGTTCAAATCAAAGAAAAACTGACAAGCTGGTTCCTCCTGTTTAGAAAATGAAAACCAAAGCCCATTGTAACTGCATCACAGAGAATCACAGTATGTACAAGAATTTGCTTTCTCCTGAGGAGGTGTGTAACCACCTTTGAAAAGCATCAAAAGCAAAAGCATCAATATCCTGGAACAGAATGAATTGAGCTCTCCCAGAAATGCAGCAGACTTTGCCTGCCTAGATATGCAGCCTCAGCCAGGGAAAAAATTCTGGGAGAGCTGCCCCAAATTGATACATTCTCCTATTTAGCCTCATGCTAAACATTCAGAATTGCTTGAATTTATGGATTATTCAAATCTCTTTTCACTTGACAGCCAGTGCCAAAAGAATGTCTTTATTTCTTAGAGATGTTAACCTCTCAACAGACTCACACAGAGGCTGAAACCACTTGACTAAGTTGTCATGTCATTAGAAGGCTTTAATACTGCAGAGGAAGGCACTGGGGAAGGGGACGGCAAAGAGCAGGGCTGCTCGCGCAAGCTTAGCTTGGCTCCTGCACGGGAGCACAACTGCAGTCTAAAACCCAGCCTGCACTGTAAGAACTGGCATGTACAGTGGAAGCGTTTTCCCCAGTAAACTTGGCAAGCTCTTGTGCCTGTCATCAGTTGTATAGTTCAGCTCAAAGGTACAAGGAGCTTTGCTTCTATCCAGTTATTGACTGATCAGTCTGTTAAAAGCCTTGTTGCCAGGGGTTGAACACCACGGCAAGTCTCAGCTGGGGGTGGGGAGGCTGTCACAGCTAAAGGGATCATGAGGTGTCTGCCACCCTTGTGCCCACCCACGCTGTCAGCTGGAAGGAGCCAGCCCTTCATTCTGTGTGCATGCTCTGGGGAGAAAGGCTGGAGAGCAGTGCTTGCACTTCCTACCTGACACACTGGTTCAGCAAAGCCTGCCTCAACTCTAACCTCAGGCTCGGTATTTCCCCCCATACACGCAGTGATTTCACAGTTTGGTTTCTCTATGCACCTTGAGTTACACAAGCACAGCTGTTCAAATGTCTGCATGAGCAGAGTACCCCACAGTGCTTAGCGGGCAAAACGTGCTCTGCATAGGAAGACAATCTGAGCCTTTACACAGATGAACACAAGCCACTTGTCTGATGAGCAACTTACAAAGTTGGGGATTTCAAAGCTTCTGACACCAGCAGCTGAGTGTTCAGGCCCCAAGAAGGACCCTCAGGTGGCAAGCAATCGATACTTAAAGGAGCACAAAGGTGGTAACTTAGGACACTTGAGAAGAAAAAATAGTGCCCAACACCTCTTTCACCAGCATTAAGGGATACAGTGGACATGCAACATCAAATAAAGCAGCACCTGAGTAGCCAGCAGGCTAAGGGAGAAAACTGGGGGCCAACTGCAAAGGACTAATTTGTAGTCTACAAGCTTAGAAAGAGTAAGACCATGCGTGCTGAGGTGCCTGTAGGGGACAGTCCTGACAAGCAAGCAGATCTAACTACAGTATCACCATGCAGACCTGCAGGAAGAATCATAGAATAGTTTGGGTTGGAAGGGACCTTTAAAGGCCATCTAGTCCACCCCGCCCCTGCATTGGGCAAGGGACATCTTCAACTAGATCAGGTTGCTCAGTGCCCCATCCAACCTGACCTTGAACGTTCCCAGGGATGGGGCATCCACCACCTCTCTGGGCAACCTGTGCCAGTGCTTCACCACCCTCATCGTAAAAAATGTCTTCCTTATATCTAGTCTGAAACTACCCTCTTTTAGTTTAAAACCATTCCCCTTTGTCCTGTCGCTACAGGCCCTACTAAAAAGTTTGTTCCCATCAGTACTCCAGGTGGGGTTTCACCACAGCGGAGTAGAGGGACAGAATCACCTCCCTTGACCTGCTGGCCACGCTTCTTTTGATGCAGCCGGGGACACGGTTGGCTTAAGAAGGGGCAAGCTGTAACAAGTCCCATGCATTGCATCTATACAATTTGGTTGATGCAAATAGTGTACACAGAAACCTGAAGTGTTTTGGACAGAAATATTCCAAGGTTAAAGACAGTGTACTAAGCTCCCTGAATACAGAGAGTGAAACCATGCGCACATGAAGGAGAAGGCAGCGGTACCTCTGCACACAGGGGTGCTTTGGTCTTCTGCACCTCCTTCCGCGATTTTCGGTATGGATTTTCGGTGACATCCTGTGGCTGTTTCACCAGCTCTGCAGGGTCCATCGAGCTCATTGGAACAATGCTGAAGGCATAGAGATACTAGAACAAAAACAGACAGCTCAAATGCAAGAAGCTTTTGCCATGACTGCAACTCTGAAGCGGTCAGCTGTGAACTAAGACACCCTGAAACAGTAACACACAACTTAGCACTGCAAGAACTCAGCAAGTCAGTGTTTAAGCTAAGGCAGGACATGAAAAACACACTCCCTGTACCAGTCTCCCACCCAGTGCAACCACGAGTTTATGAAGTGCTTCCAAGAGGTTCACTCCTTTCACTTTAAGGAAAGACGTTTTTTAAAAGCAGCAGTGTATCCTACTTGAAAAAGAAATGACCTCGATCCTTGCCTGTTTCCAGGCCTTCTATCTGTCCAGAACTACTGGACCTTTTTTTGTTACCAGGTCTGGTTCCTATGCCTTCTTAACTAGCAACCTGTCCTTCTACACCAATATTCTGTAACTTTCTTAAGGGGAGAAGAGAAACAGCTTAAAAAAACCCAACAAAACAAAACAGCCCCTTCCCATCCCAGAATTTAGTTATTTTCAGTGATTTGTAAGGGCTCCTTTGGAATTTCACTTCCTTCTTAAAGCAGGCCACGTGAACAGAAAATACGTAAAGCAG
Source organism: Pygoscelis adeliae (assembly GCF_000699105.1). Taxonomy (NCBI): domain Eukaryota; kingdom Metazoa; phylum Chordata; class Aves; order Sphenisciformes; family Spheniscidae; genus Pygoscelis; species Pygoscelis adeliae. Next base: position 2,158,484 of record NW_008825613.1, read on the forward strand.
CTGGGGAAGAGGAAGGAATGGCAGCTTTCTAACCACTTTCCTCTGCAGCTGTTTTCACAGCTACATGCCATTTGACCAGGTAGAGAAGAACAACAGTGCCTCAGAACACATCTTGCAGCCCTTACCCTTCTGACATAATGGGCAAATGGTATCTATTGCTCAAGTGAGACAGATCCCTCCAGTCAAGCTTTTAAGTGGTTGACGCTGTCCTCTAGCTAGCCACAGCTGGGCTTACTGCCCTATTACTTGTACTTGAGAAAAGAAGAAAGATTCAAGAGTGTCAGTACCTTTTTCTTGCTTGTATTGCCAACATCAGCAAGTGCAATAAACCTGCTCACATGCTGTGGTGTCTCCTGTAGCACTGTGTGATTTCTGTAAGGAAGCAAAACATGACTGTACTGGCATATACAATATAAAAAAGGACAGCGGGAAAACCACATGTCCTCCATGAAGCTACTCAAGACAGCATGTCAGCCACATACAGTCTTTGGCCAAGAACAAGGAGCCTTGAGGACAGACTCACTCATGAGATCTAACAGCAAACAGCTGCAAAAACCAAAATGACATCTCATTGCAGTCCAAATACAGAGGTGAGAGGACAATTCACTAGTCTAAAAACAGCTACACCTTTAAAGTGTTTCCTGTGGAAAGGACAATAATCTTACCCAACATTAACACGACAGCCTTAGTTTTATTTGTAGGTTGTTCTGACACCTACCTTATGTCACTAGTCACATTTTCTATACAAAGTTATGACTGAAGATACCAGTCTCTTCACCACATGAGCTTTTCCACAATACATTTTCAGAGATACACCCCTGAATTAGGCTGAACACTGTTTAAATGTGACTAAGGGCAACTAACTTGGCATCAGATTCACAGCAATGTACTTGGACAAGTGTTGTCAGC
>NW_008825613.1:2159416-2165187 GCF_000699105.1 Pygoscelis adeliae
AGTTTTGAGGGAGCAGGAATTATCGTAATAAGATGCACCTGAGAAACAATCTTGACCCTGTGTTGGGACTGAATGACATCATAAAATTATTTTAAAGTTGTCCTCCTGTGTTCTTTAAAAATTGAACTCTTATTAGAAAACAAATGAGATTTCATATGGTCTTACAAACCTGTAAGGAAGTCTTTCATAATAGGCCTTCTCCAGGGCAGCAAAGTGGTACCTTGGTTTGAGACTTGCAGCTAGATCAGATACTAACTTGGAGCCACATTTCTTGGTATCTATTTCTCCCTATAAAATACAAACCAAGTTTTATTTAAAAAACCCTGTCAGATTGCAGTGAAAAGAAACAGTTTTATACAGAACTGCATGCTGGAAATGTAGAGACTGACTATAGTGGTTGCCATTCCCTGGAAATGGAAAAAAAAGTCAAAAGGGCTTGATCTCTTATCGCCAACCAGAGCCTACTCATTTATTCCATTCTGTGTACTTCAGGGTTTGCTTCCACTCGTTTCATCAATCCAAGTTTGTCATATTTTCCTTCTCTTGGTCGTGTGAAGCCAGGGCAGCACAGCGTGAATTTGGCAAACACGAACAGATGTCAAAATCATTAAGACAAGTTTTGACCACATGCCCAGAGTGCCAAAGCTTTAGTGCACGAGTCAAGCGAATAGGAAAGCTCTGGGATATCCTTAGGAAGCATAATTTTATCCCACTCCCATCCCTGAGAAATCAGAGCAAAACAAAACAAAACCAAAGAGCAGACTTCAAACCATTTCCTTGGGTGAAGGCTCTTCTTGTGCTGTCTTTTCCCCATTAGCCTTAGACTGAGAAGTGAAGTAGGGCAGGAAAAGGGCAGGGGAAGAGAGAAGTTCCGAAACAGCCTACGTCTCTTACCTATAACTTGTTATCTGTGGTAAAAACATGGGGAATGAGACTCTGACCTGGCAGGCATCTGTCACAGTCCTTCACTGTGGCAGCAGGACAGGCATTAACCCACCCTCACGAAAGCAGTTTTCCTCTCTGTGCTCCTTCCTGCTGCCCTCACAGTGGGCATGGCAGAGGGGAACCCAGCAATGTCTGCACTGAGGGCTGGCTGCTTCCAGCCCCACTGAAAATGGCCAGAGCTATGAAGCTTCTCAGAAAAGGAAACCCACAGACTTCTCCAGGGAGTCAATTCTCATCCATGCAATTTAGCTCCTCATGCCGCTTTTGCTGAAAGAGAAACTTCAGGTGACAAAGAGCAAGAGACCTAATTGTTCATTCCTCAAACTTCCTGCTTTATATGAGTGATGGGATTTCAGGGTCTCAGTGCAGAAGGGAATCTCCAAGACTTATTACTGAAATCCTCAGGTGATAAAAGTACACACTTCAACAAGATGCATAGTTGAATATAATCACTATTAATATACTCCTCTGTTAATCCAAGTGAGTAAATTCTCAGAAAATTCATGCCGAGGGAAGCCAAGTGTGGAATGATACACTGAGCTACTACAGAGAATCCCCATGGGAATTTCGAGCCTAAAGCTATAATATCCCTACAACTTGTTCCTTTCCAACTCCCTAGGCTAGTGGGGTTGGGTTTTTTTGGGGCGGGGAGATGAGGGAGGGTTCTTTATGCTTTTAGACCGAGGATCATATCTCTTTTTGGATGTCGGAAGATACTGAGAAGAAGCAAAAAGTGTACTTTTGCCATGGTTTGCGGCCTTGCTCTCCAGGAAGGTTTCAGATCACCTGAACTTACGACTGGAAAGTCACTTCTGCTGAGGAACATTAACGACAGAAAATTGGACGCAAATGAAGCAACATCCTCAAAATCTAGACAGAGGAAGAATCAGACCATTTAGTACAGCTGACTGATTCTTAAGGAAATAAACACCAAAATGCTTAAAAAGTTTTGAAGGGGGGAGAAAGAACAACTTAATGTCAAGCGGTATTGAAGATGCTTACAGCATTCCACATCAGAGAGTAGCAGAAGCATTCCACAGCAACTGCAACCAACTAAATTCAGAGCAACATTTGTGATCAGATGAAAGCTAGTGACTGATTTTTCAGGCAGGGACAGATAAAACACCCTGATGTTTCACAAATCCCCCTCCCCACTGGTCCTCCTTCTCTAAAGAACCAGAACATCCGCTATCCGTTTTTTACTCTCAGCTTTCTCAAGCACTCGGAGATGGCCCAATAGCCCACATTGCCAGAGCAAGCAGAAAGGCAATCCTTTGTTAAATCCATCTGGAAACCCATTCCACCAGAAAACAGAACACTTACCGCACTGTTGGCAAAAGCCCCCACATCTCTGGGCCAGGGAGACGTCAGCAATATATCCACGCCTTTGAAGTTTGGGGTTGATAACAAAGATGTTTTTAATTCTGCCACATCCTTTGCACTAAAACTGTAGGCAGGAGCTGGCTCATCCTGGGTCTCAGTACCACTCAGGTATGCAATCTGCAGTCCAGAAGTACCACTGTAAAGACCTCGACGGCCTGCATTAATACACAGGTATGCACTTGAGATGTAGACATTGCAAGTAATCTCTCAGTCGCATCATAGACAGAGGACCAAATTCAGCAGTCCTGCCTTACTTCTACTGAAACTACCCTTACAGACAGCTCATTTTCTGTGCCCGTAAACTGCGGTAAAGACATGTTTTAGCGCAATGGGTTGAACCCTGCCTACAGTGAAGAAGCTGTTCAGACAGCCCCCAGTCTTCTCTCCTCACTGCTATCTTGCTTCCCAAAAAACAATCCATATCAAAAGCTCGGTATGAAGGCTGAGTAAAAAAAGCCAACTGCAAGTGCCTTTACTTGTTATGTCTTTTGTCAGGTGGCATTCTAGAAAGAAACTAGTTTTTCCTTTTAGCTTTGCTACAGCTTCATTACCTTTAAAGATGACACTTCTTACTTCTGCTACTCCAGTACAGCCTCAGAGCATAGCAAAATCATACTTCAAGTAGGAAACCTTCCCCATACAAAGATGGGCATGCTATGGGAATACGATATTCTCAAAGAACAGGCTCTTTCAACTACTATTCCTTTTGGTTAGCAAGTTCAGTGTTAGAAAACAACAAAAAAAGCAGGGTTCTCTTTCACATTTCACATAGCAGATTGTATCAGCCTTTCAACACAGAGTTCAACTCCAGTCTGAATCCCAAAACAAGAAATGCCACCTTAAAATTTCCAGCAAAAGGAAGGGGTCTGAAGTGGGAAGATCAGAAAATGTTCATGAAAGCACCACCAGACAAATGCACATCCCTTATCACAAACCACCTGCAGCCTTACCTAAGTAAGTGATGTTCTCAGCTATTTCGCAGCCACTGATGTCTGGAAAATAGCTCACGGTCTCTTGGTCATTAGCACCAAGCACGTAGGTTGGAATTGGAGCTGAGGAAGAAAACCACATGCACTCAGTCTGCTTTAATTCAAGTACATTACCACAAGTTCAGTCCACATTTAGTAGGAATCACAGAAGATCCCATCCATTCCTACAGATCCCAACACCACTCCTTTGCAGCGTGCCGAGGAGCACAGAACAAGAAACCTTCCTTCAAAATAAGTCCCCAAGCCTGCTGTTTCCACAGATGCTTATAGCACCAGCAGAGAATAACTTCTGCTTTAACTACAACTCGCTCCACTGCCTACCTAAGAAGATCAGGTCTGAAATGATTTTGAAGGAAGGTTTCTTGTTCTGTGCTCCTTGGCACGCTGCAAAGGAGTGGTGTTGGGGTCTGTAGAAATTAAGCTACAGATTTTTTCAACAGGTCAAAGGGTAAAGACAATTCAAGTGAGGATGAGCAGAAATGCATCGGTCCAGGGAAGACTTCACTGTCAACACCCACTCTTGGCCTTGTGTGCACAGGAGAGCTTCCTCGGGGAGTGAAGTTTCAACCAGTAACAATTCTCCTTATAGTCTCATAGCAACAGGAACACAAAGAAGCATGCCTTGCCATGGTAAGTCCTCAGCCACAAGCAGCAAACGGGGCAGTCTTTGTCTAGATGGCTCACACAGACGAACAAACAAGCCAAAACCAGGACAGGGGGATAACTGGGGAGTGATGCAGCAGCAGAGAGGAACTGGAAAGCAAGAGTCCCAGCTCCTTTCTGGCTTGCCTCACACCAGGGGTGAGAGCCAGAGTAGCACTGAAGAGGAACACTACAAATGCTTGTGAGGTAGCATCTCCCTTACAAGAGGGGTGTGGAAAGAGCCAGAGAAGTCCACATAGGACTTTTCCTATCTGCAGCTGGGAAAACGTCTTCAGCGCAAGGGCTGCGGGGACTGAGGAAGAATGGGCAAACCCTGCTCCTTTGGAAAGCCTTCTGATCTCCATGGCTGAAGAACAGAGAAGCTCAGCCCACCAGCACCTCTGCTTTCCCCTTTTTCCTCAGGCCTGAATGCAGGGAGGGGAAGAACAGTGCTACACACTGCAGAGAGGTCTGTGGTAGAAGTGTGAAGGTGGGTGTGAACAGGGAATGACTGGGAATTCCTGCGAGGGAAGCACCAGGAGTGGCAGAAGGGCTACACACTGGCAGGCATGCTGGGATCCCGTGGCCTGCTGACCGAAGCACTGTAAACATCTACGTACAGCTTCTCAGCCTACCCAGGTTGAGAAAACAAGGACTGCCCCACATGGCAGCCTGCAGGCTGAAACTGTAAGGAGGTGATGGCAGGAACAGAAGCGGAGCCATAAGACATCCAAGCAAGGAGAGAGAAGACCCTGACACCAATTAGCAGCACCCTGTGTCTTTCCTATGACTGCAAACAGCGCTGGCCAGATGACCCAGGCACAGGCCTTGATGCCCAAATTGTGGGCAGGCCACTTGGACACATGCATCTTCGTGCTCCCGAGTCTGAGAGCATGACAGAAATTAGTTTTGTTTTAAAACAAACCCATCTTTCCCTCCTGTGTGGAGTTTTCCTACTTGAGTTTAACTGCTTTAACATTACACCATTTAACTGCAACTTCTGATTTCAAAAGCACACTGTGATGAGACAGTGAAGTGGGTCGTGAAATAGTGCAATCGCCAGCGTCTGGAGTGACAACACCTTCCTTACCTTTCTTGGCCCCTGTGCGATACTCTGCCCATTCCGTCTCTGAAGTAGAGCCAAAAAAATTCCCAACGCACAAAAGCATCTAAAAACATCAGATAAAGCGAGAGTCGCCATTTGACCAAAGACACAGCTTTTTCACCGACATGCTGTATTGCCACAACACTGTGACATGCATCACTTCAACAGCATTTTGTTTAGTATGGCAAAGAGGTTCCTCTGTGTTTACCTGTGATTAGTATTAAATGCATGACAGCAACATTAATGGGTTTAAATATGACAAACATGCTCTCCCGCACTCTCTGCCCACAGATTACGGCTCCTCCCAACACTTTGGTGCTGGACAAGGAGGGCTGAGAGGGTGCAAAGGCCCCTCCACCGCCCCTTCGTACACCCAGCGGAAAGAGGAGGGCCACGGCCTCAGAGGGACGCACGCGGCTCCGGACAGCAAAACCTGCCCGAGCACCCCCAGCACATCCCCTCCACGCGAAACCCACCCAGGAACTTCTCCCGTGTCGCCCCGGGCAGGCTCCTGACCTGAGCCATCCCAGCGTCCCTGCTCGCCCGCAGGACGAGTACGAGAACCCCATGCGGAGCAGCCCCGCTCACCCTCGCCCGGTGCCCCGCAGGGAGCGGAGCGGGGCACCCCGCGCCCGGTCCCCCCCAGACCCTCGGAGCCTTACGTCGAAGCGGCCGCTCTTGCCCTGGATGGTCCGGACCCGCCCGAA
>NW_008825613.1:2165467-2168075 GCF_000699105.1 Pygoscelis adeliae
AGGCCAGGGCAGGCCAGGAGGGGTATGTGTCCCGGGCTGCCACCCACGAGGGCTGAGGGAGGTGCCTGGCGTCCGGGCGGCGCCACTCCATTGCCTTGGGAAGGTCCCGGCAACGGGAGAGGTTCCCGAGGGCTGGAGGAAAGCGAATGTCGCCCCTATCTTCCAAAGGCAAGACGGAGGATCTGGGGAACTGCGGGCCAGACGGGCCTCACTGCGATCCCTGGGAAGGGGATGGAGCAACCAACCCTGCACACCATCTCCAGGCACATGAAGGACAGGAAGGTGATCAGGAGGAGTCTGCCTGGATTTACCAAGGGGAAATTACGCTTCCCCAGTCTGGTTGCCTTTTATAGTGAGGTGACCGTGTGCACCCTCAGCCAGTTGGCAGCTGGTACAAAACTGGGAGGAGTGGCTGAGACACCAGAGGGTCATGCTGCCATCCAGAGAGACCTCAACAGGATGCAGAATTGGGCTGAGAGGAATCTCATGAAGTTCAACCAAGAAAAGTGCAAAGTCCTTCCCCTGGGGAAGAATTACCCCAGGCACAGGACATGCTGGGGGCTGTCTAGTTGGAAAGCAGCTCTGCAGAGAAGGGCCTGGGGGTCCTGACTGACAACAAATTGGCCATGATATAAGATGATATGAGAAAGAAGAGGTTTCATCTTGACAGAGAATTTTTTTACAGTGAGAACAATCATTCACTGGAACAACCTCCCCAGGGATGTGGTGGAGTCCCCATCGCTGGAGGGTTTCAAGATGCGACTGGACAGGGTGTGAGATAGTCTCATCCAGGCTCCCTTATCCACCAGAGGCTGGACCAGATGATCTTTGGAGGTCCCTTCCAACCTGGGCTCCTCTATGATCTATGAGTCTATGAGCCAGTGGAGTGGGTTGACCCCTGCTAACAGCCAAGCACACAGCCACTCACTCACTCCCCTCTTCCCCAAGATGGGTGGAAAATAGGAGGTGGTGAGATGGCTCGTAGATCGAGATAAAGACAGTTTAATAGGTGAAGGAAAAGCTGCATGCACAAGCAATGCAAAATAAAGAATTTATTCACTGCTTCCCATCGGCAGGCTGATGTTAAGCCACTTTCTGGGAAGCAGGACCTCAGCACACACAGTGTTTCCTTGGGAAAACCAACGCTATCACCACAAATGACCCTGTCCTCCTCCTTTTCTTCAGCTGGTGCTGGGGCAGGCTGGCTTTGACTGGATGCTGGACGCTGTAAGGGGAAGCAGGAAGATCTGCAGATCCACCCATGCTCCCTGGCCTGGAGAGGCCCCAGCTATGCAACCCTTCCCTCCCAGGGTACGCAATGGCTCTGCCACCACGACCGCCCCTTGCCAGGCCCTGCCTGGCCCTGGCACCTGGCCCTGGACCTCTGACCTGTGCCTGGGCCAGCGCAGCCAGCGCACTCCCACTGCTCTCCAGCGTCCCACAGGGAGAAGCACCAGCAGTGGGTCCTGCAGGTGGCAGGTGAGGAGCAAGCAGCTGCTGCTGTGGCCACCAAGGACAAAGCGGCCTGAGCAGAGCAGTGCCTTGCAAAGCTCCCTAGCCTGTCCCCCACTCATCACACCCCACCTCTGCTCTCTCTGGACCGGTTAGCCAATGAGTTCATTATGAATGATTTGAGCTCTGCCTGTGACGCAGCAGCCTCTGCGTGCCTGGATACACAACCAGGGAACACATGCACAGATGCGTACACGCATGCTCACAGACACAAGCACAGACACAGACACAGACTCAGACATAGGCACACGTGCAGACACATGCGCAGACACACACACAGACACACACAGAAATGCAAAGACACTTGCACACACAGAGACACACACACAGAGAAACATACACACACAGACAGACACACACTGATGCAGACACTGACACACACACTGACATGCACACAGACGCACAGAGATGTGCACACTCAGACACACACACATGTACAGACACACAGACAGACACTGACACAGGCATCCACGCACACACATGCACACACAGACACACAGGACTCATACACAGAACACTGGCATGGGTGGTCACACAGCCTGCCACAGCCCAGGTGCTGTTCTCACCATCACACACCAGCACTGACAGCCACCTGCCCTCCTCCTCTGGGGCTGGGACAGTCCAGAGGTCACTTGGGCAGGCACACACACACACGACACTCTCAGGGCTCACAAGCACACACACATTTGGGGTTCCCCTGGGCACTGGTACTATGTTTGAGGAGTGTGTGTGTATGTGTGTGTGTGTCAGGGGTGAATGGGTCTCTGCATGTGTGTGTAAGGGGTGTGTGGGTCTCATTGTAAGGGTCAGGGGTGGATGGGTAGTGTCGGTGTATGTGTGTGCAGGCTGAATGGGTGTGTGAGGGATGCGTGGGTCTCTGACTACATGTGAATGCAGAGTTTATGGGACTCTGTGTATTGGCGTGTCTGTGTGTGTGAGAGGGGCACGTAGACCTGTGTGTGGAGTGCATGGATCTGTGTTTGTGCCTGTGTGTGTGTGCATGTGCAAAGGGTGTGTGTCTGTGTTGTGGTTTAACCTCAGTCGGCCCTGTTACCTACCAAAGTGTCCTTTTTTAATGGCTGGGGCTCCCAAAAAG
>NW_008825613.1:2168133-2175212 GCF_000699105.1 Pygoscelis adeliae
AAGAAGAAGAAGAAGAAGAAGAAAAAGAAGAAGAAGAATATACAAAGCAAGTGATGCACAATGCAATTGCTCACCACCTGCTGACCGAAGCCCAGCCAGCCCCTGAGCAGCAGCCCCCCCGGCCAGCTTTCCCCCAGTTTATGTACTGAGCATGACGTCACATGGTATGGAATATCCCATTGGCCAGTTTGGGTCAGCTGTCCTGGCTGTGCCCCCTCCCAGCCCTGAAACCAGGACAGTCTATTGTCCGAGAGCAAACAATGAGGGCCATTTTGATCAGTGTGCCAGCAAGCATGTGGAATGCGCGCACCTATGCAGCGGGGGCTGCCCTCACTCATGCCCCTGAAAGCAGAAGACACCGCATCCCTGCACTCAGCATCATGCCTCTTGCTGACTGCTGCCACCGGACCGAGTCCTGAAACCGCATGGTTCCCCAAAGGTCGGAGGAAGACCTGTCAAAAATGGAAGCAAAAGTCTCTCCAGAGTATTGCCTTGCAAAGCCAATCTTCTGCTTCTTTGCCATCCAAAACAGGAGGTCTAGAGCTGCACCAAGCACATCCAAATTCTGTAGCCACACAGCTTCTCAGGGACCCCATGTCCTGTTGCAGCTCCATCAGACATGCCCAATTGTCCAACGTTCTCTGCACCTGCAGTGCCATGGCCAGGGCAGCATGTCCCTGCTCATCTCTCTGGGCAACCCTACTTCCAGCACTCTGAAGATGAAGCAGCCCCCAGGGAACTGCATCCTGTGACCGCCCCCTGCTGCAGGCACATGAGGCATCGCTCACCCTTCTGCCTCTCCGGAGGGTCTCGGTGGCCCTGGGGGAAGGTGGGACATGCAGCCTCCATGGCAAGGAGGAGAGGCAGTTGCACAGCAGAGAAGTGACATGGAGGCGCCTGGGCAGAAGGTGCTGAGCCAGAGCATGGCAGGAGCTGCTCCTCTGCACAGGGACACTGCTGGGGCTGCCACGGGGGTGGCACAGTGCCCTGGGGTGCCATCCTGGTGGGAGATGGAGGCCAGGCTGCTCAGTACCACTACTGCCTTGGGGCTCCCATGTCTCCCTTTTGGCATGACCAGGCTGCGGGCTGGCGTCGCCTCGCTTTGCTGGACCCTTTGTGAGGCTCTGGGCTCTGTCCCTGCTGGGCATCCTGCCCCGTGACCCTGTGCTCCAGGGTCCCTCTGTCACCACAGAAGGGGAAGAGTCACAGCCTGGCTTTGGGAAGTGGCTTCTCCTGCCACCCTACAGGCAGTCGGGTGGCAGAGCAGAGACAGGGCAGTGCCAGGAGCTGGGCACTGGCGACCTCCTGGGAAAGGTGGGGGCTTGGAGTAAACATGAGCTGTTTGGGGCACCAGATCACAGCCCTGGCATGCACGTGGGATTGTGTTCCCCTCCCTCCCCACAAGATCAGTGTTCCTGTGTGTGCTGGGTCTGCCTGGGGTTGAACTAATTCTCTTCACAACAGCCCATATGGTGCTGTGTTTTGGATTTGTGACCAAAACGGTGTTTTGGTACCCAGCGAGTAGGCTGGGGTGGGCAAGAGGATGGAAGGGGATATAGCTGGGACAGCTGACCCCAACTGACCAAAGGGATATTCCACACCATATGACATTGTGCTCAGCAATAAAACTGCAAAGTGGTGGTGGGGACTATAGCTTGGGGACTGGCTAGGCATCTGTCTGCTTGTGGGAGGTGAGGAGTGATTGCCTTTGCATCACTTGCTTTGGTTTTTTGGTGCTGCTGTTGTTTTTTCTTTCTTCTTTCTCTTTCCTTTGCTTATTAAACTGTCTTCATTTCAACCCACAAGTTTTCTTGATTTTGCTCCTCCTGTTCTCCAGAAGTGGAGGGAGCTGGGGGAAGTGAGTGAGCCGCTAGGTGGGCTTTGCTGCCAGCTGGGGTTAACCCCAACAAGATGTCACCTGCATAACTGGTCACTCCTTCCATCTTTTCCAGTATCTTTCCAGAGCACCTTCTGCATTATCTTTTTGAGGCTTGTACTCTTCCAAAGTCTTGATTATTAGCCTTGAGATTTCTCTGCCAACACCTTGTCATCAGGCAAGTCCTATTGCTGAAACAACTCACTTGGCTTTGTCATGTATGCTGCTCTAAAGCCCAGATCCTGTGCATCCACACAGGCCTTTCGCCCCACCCCCTCTCCCCACCTTAGACTTCCATTCTGGCTAGATCCCCCTTCTCCATAGTGTAATCTCCTGAGTAATTAATCATCTGCCACCTCCTTTCACAACACTATAGGTCTCAGTTTTCTAATAACCCCCACAGCTACTTTCTTCGCCAGCATATGCTCCTGTAGTGGATGGTCTTCCTCACCCTCTCAGTTCCAGCTATCCCTGTGAGATGTGCCTGGATCCCCATCAGCTTTACTCATAGATGCCACTCTTCTCTGCCTGAAGCCTTTACCCACAGACATCACGGCAGCCAGGCACTGCACTTTTCTTACTAACCGAGTCTTATCAGCTCTCACTGTACCAGGTTCTTCCTTCAGTTCTTATAATTGCTCAGCTTGTTTCTTTATCAGTGTTATAGCACCTTAGTGCTTGTATCTAATTAGGAACCACTTCTAAATTCCTTTGTGCATGTTTAACATTGCAGTTTTTCTCCCACTGCAGCTTATAAAGCTCTGACAAGATCAAACCTCAGCCACTGAAGAGCAGAGCATTTTTTTTCACCCTTTGGATGATATGGAGAGATATATTGTTCCCATTTTTTATCACTTTTGAGAGAGGGAACATTGACAAATAAGTTGATAATCCCAAAGATCCCCTCCATGCTCCAACACAGTCTACACCAGCAGACTCCTGCCTTCTTGGGTCAGCAGATTGACTCCTCTTTCTCCTTTGATTTTCTGCCTTTCTTTAGCCTTGACCTGTCAGTATCGCTCAGCTGTAGCCCCAGACTGTGAGACCCCAGGCAAGCCCCACTGTGACACTCCCTAAGTCGAACTAACCCCTTTTAGAGTGAGACTTGAAATGCAGCTGATCAAGAAGGTTACAGCATAAGCAACACACTTTTAGGAAACTAATAATTCCTTCACTGACTAATAATAAACACACTACCATTGTTTGTAGTATCACTTCACCAGGATATTGCTGCAAGTAATACTGAGTTCCTAGTCTACCATGTAGGATTAGCACTGATATGCAGTTATGTTACCATAAAGAAATCTCATAAATCACCCACACCATTAACCTGCCATCCTACTGCACTTAGTATCAAGGTATAATAAACGTGCCTGTTCCTCCATTCAGGTTCATCCCTCCTCAGTCCAACTTTCTTTTGGACACAGGCCTGGTGGAAAGTCTGGTGAGGCGGCCAAGAGGTCCCTCCCTCCAGTGTCCCAGACCACCTGGGTGCACAGGTCAGCCTCATCACTGTCCATGGGCATTTGCACTTCTCTTTGGCAAATCCTCCTGTTCTTTCTTCTCCACCTGATGCTCCCTTCTTTCTTTCCCTGCACCTACCTTTTGCCACTTCTTTTCTCTTCCCAGACCAAGTGCCCCTAATGCCTTTTTCTCATGGTCTCAGTTCTGTTACACCTGTATTCAAATTTGGTGTTTCTGACATAGTTACTTAAGTAACTTTGGCCCAATAGTATATTATTGTCATCAAGATGAGGGTGGCCTTGCATTGCAGCACTTCCTTCTGACTGTACTGCTCATGCTTGTTACACTTCATCTACATGACATGTTTTCTGGACAGATTTAGCTTACGTTAGCCTGCCTAATTCCTTTCAAGCGCAAGTAGTTTTGCTCTTCTGCACAGACAGCGTGCACACCAGAGCAGCAATATAAATAATTTTGTGGCCTTCCATAGCTTTCATCATTCTACTGATTGCCATCAAAAGCTTTGCCTGTTTTTGAGGCCTCATGTTCCAGCTGGACATTCTGCTTATGCTATTTGGGAATGGTAACAAACCTCTCTTGTCTTTCAGACATTATAAATCATAGTTTAAAAGATGAATCAACATACAGTGACGAGGAGTCACTGTCAGGCTTTGAAGATGAGCTACCTCATCAAATGCCTAGTAGACAGGTAAATGCCTGTGTCTGTTCAAATTCTTCAGACTTCTGGGTCTTTGTAAACCAAAGAAGTCCAGAGGCTGTGTCGTGGTTTAACCTCAGTTGGCAACTGAGCACCACACAGCCGCTCACTCACTCCTCCCCCTCTCCCCCCCGGTGGGATGGGGGAGAGAATTGGAAGAGTAGAAGTGAGAAAAACTCGTGGGTTGAGATAAAACCAGTTTAATATTTGAAATAAAATAATAATAACAACAATAATAATGTAATAGTAATAATAATAATATACAAAGCAAGTGATGCACCGTGCAATTGCTCACCACCTGCCAACCCATGCCCAGCCAGTCCCTGAGCAGCAGCCCCCCCGGCCAGCTTTCCCCAGTTTATGTACTGAGCATGACATCACATGGTATGGAATGTCCCTTTGGCCAGTTTGGCTGTGCCCCCTCCCAGCTTCTTGTGCCCCTCCAGCCTTCTCAGTCGGTAGAGCATGGGAAACTAAAAAGTCCTTGACTAGTGTAAGCATTACATAGCAACAACTAAAACATCGGTGTGTTATCAACTTTGTTCTGGTCCTAAATCCAAAACACAGCACTGTACCAGCTACTAAGAAGGAAATTAACTGTATCCCTGCTGAAACCAGGACAGACTGTTAGGGCATGTATATTCCTTAGAAGACTCAAGAAAAAAGAAATGCATTTTCTGTCCATTTAGTTAAAAAAACTATATGGGTTTGTGTAGCCATCTTTGCCCTTCCAGCTGCTCAGGTTGTTGAAGAGGAAACTGCAGGCCAAATACGGTGTTGAGAAGAGTGGATTTCCTTGTGCGCTGCATCCCCAACACAGCCAGCACTACCAACCTGAAATTGCCCCCCAGCTTGGAGTGGAGTTGAGCCAACACATCAGCCACCCACTGCAGTGGGATATTGGAGGCTTCTCCATCCACCAGCCCCATGAGAAACCCCTTCCAGCATCAAGTCGGCTGCTATATCTGGGAGTTGGACAAGTTGTCTCTGGTCTGGTCCTCAGACATTTCTCTTTCTTGGGCCATTGAACATTCAGCCTCATAAAACTTCCCCAGCTCCCACGTGAAATGCTCCACCCCTAAGGAGCTCTCCAAAATGTCTTTATTGAGCATGTTTCACAGCTTTGGGTTATTCCCTGATAGCTCATTTTCCTGTTTGTATTGAGCATTCAGCTGGGAAAGCTTCTCCCTGGCAATGTGATCCAAGTTGAATTTCAGTTATTTCAGGAAATAATGTTTTCTGACTGTGGAATGCATCCCTATTGCAGTAATAAATTGAGTCAAACCAGGGGTGAGATCACAGTGATTTTGCTGTCTACATAGGTCCTGTATTTTCTCTGTTAGCAGAGATTTGTAATCTTCGGTGGCAATGTCCCCCTGCTTTCTCAACCAGCACAGCTCTTTCTCCACTCTGGCCAATTGATTCCAGAGCTCACCCTCCAACTGCAGTGTCTCCTGTCTGTACTTTCCCATATGTGCTATTCCAGAAGTGATCTCTGTGGCCAGTTTGCTTCCTGTCTTACATTTTTCACAATCATCGTCCACCAAGACCTTCAGATCATGTGCCACCTCAGCCATGTCCCTCTCCTTTGGAAGTGTTGAATGTGCCTGCTATTGCATACTGGAGGCCTTTATCAAAACCTGCTTCATTCGTGCTACTAGTTTTTACTAGCAGACATGCCTTTGTCAAGCTCAGTGCAGGGGCAAACTCCTTCAGAAAACACTCCTCCGGTGTTTTTTTGGCGGTCCCACCCTGGTCACTGATGATGAAGCAGTATTTGGTTGTTGATCCTGACAGACTAGACACATTCTGTCTCCCCAGTGTTCTCAATCACTATTGAACACCGTTGAGAAAGCAAAACTGTGCCAAGTGTGATCTGATGTGCCCGTGAAGTTTAATAACTGGAAGGGGCTCTGGAAAGAGACTGGACTTCTCCTTCCCGTGAGAGAAGTACCAGGAAGTTTCTACCATCTCATCTGCAATTACTTCAAATGCATCACCGAACTCCATTTCCTGGTGGACAAAGAAATTTTGGTGGTGCTGGGAAGGACTGAGAACAGTGTTGAGGAGCTTGGCCTTGGAGAAGCTGCAGCGCCCCACCTGCATGAAGGAGATGGTTAGCATGGACATGCACACCCAGCTCTCCTCCTTGAACCCTCTGCTTTCTGGCAGGGGGTGCAGACTCCACCTCTTCACAATGCCCCTCATGGTCCAGAGCAGGAGGGTTCACTGGTGGGTGTCAAGGGGAGGGAGCAGCAGTGGGAGAGCAAACTGGCACATGGCCATTTTGGAGATGAGGTCCTGCTGGAGGGAGCTGTCTGAGGAATGCAAAACAGCACAGAGTACATCCAGGGGGTGTGAGGAATCACTCCTATCCCTCTCAACCAGAGAAAAGACATCATCAGAAATGACCAGGTCATCTCCATCCACACTTGTTCCTACGCTACCACTTCTTCCATTTCCCAGGCTCATGCTTCTGGCCACGCCATGCAGACCCATTACTTTTCTCAGAAGATGCCATGGTAAACCTGCTTGGATCTGAGGCATCTGGTCATTCATGCTTTGCTCAGTGATCTCAAGGATGTCTGTTAAACTGCAGCTTCCTGGTCCAGTGTATCTCCAATTCTAGCACTGATAGCACAGACTGAAGTCTTTCTTCTGTCTCTGGAAAAAACAAGCAAGTAAGCAAATCTGAACATCATTACCATTCACTTAATATTATGGTGTAAAAGGAATCAGAATTCCTGAAGAGAAGTAACAAACCCAGGAAATAAATAGGTCCTGGGAGCAACCCTGGAAGAACAGTCACTAGGGGGTACTAATGGGACAAACTGAGGACACCTCCATAAGATAAGTCCTTAAATAGTGGATGTGCTCGAAGGTGTTTCTGTATGTCATTTTACATGTTGTTTAGGTCCTGGGATGCTCTCGCTCAATCTGGTGTGGACTAAGCTTTGTGTACATGAGAGGAAAATGATGAGGAGACCCTGTTTTTGGTTGTCGTGGTTTAACCTCAGTCGG
>NW_008825614.1:0-3790 GCF_000699105.1 Pygoscelis adeliae
GTTTTAGAGACATTTCTGGCTCTTGCTATAAGCCTTTGGAAAAGCCCTTGCAAGTGACTGGGGGATCACGACAGCCAGCCTGCCTACCCAAGCACAACAAGGGACTCTTCTGCAGGCTCCGCAGGGGAACTGCCAACGCGTTGCTCCCCGACAGCTCAACAACCACACAACCTGCCTCTCTCCATCCCCTTCCTGAAAAAGCTACAGGCAAGGAGGCAGGAACACCAAAATCCTTACCCCCGGGGTTACCTTCCCATACTCAAGCATTACACCAGGGTTTTGTGCTTTCACCCAAAAAGCCACTCTGATGAGGAGCGGCTCAGGGAACTGGGGTTGTTTAGCCTGGAGAAAAGGAGGCTGAGAGGGGACCTCATCGCTTTCTACCACTACCTGAAAGGAGGTTGTAGCGAGGTGGGGGTCAGTCTCTTCTCGCAAGTAACTAGCGATAGTTAGTTTCTTCACCGAAAGGGTTGTCAAGCACTGGAACAGGCTGCCCAGGGAAGTGGTTGAGTCACCATCCCTGGAGGTATTTAAAAGAGGTGTAGATGTGGTGCTTTTTGGACATGTTTTAGTGGTGGACTTGGCAGGGTTAGGTTTACGGTTGGACTTGATGATCTTAAGGGTCTTTTCCAACCTAAATTATTCTGTGATTCTATCATCACTGCTCCCCTGCACCCTGGGCATTCGGGGCTGCCACAGGGCTGCCTCGCACAGCGGTACCCAATGTGCTGGGGCCAGAGGGGCACTTTTTTTGAGGCAATGCTGCTCTGGGTGTCTGTCTGTGACCTGTTTCATTTAACTGGGCTCAGACAAGAGCTGGGAGGTGAGTCCCGGCAATGCCCGTCACCTGCTAGGCAGCCGCTGGCTCCTGCCCTGCCCACGTAGTGCTGGAGCAGTAACTAAACACCACAGCCTAATAAGAATTGAAAGGCACATGTAAAGGCCTCAGACATGAAATAATAATGAAACAAAAAAACAGATCAAAGCTTTTAATTTCACTCTAAGTACTTTCCTCTCACTCTCAGAAATTCTTATCAAAGACAGGCAGATGTCACTGCCTCCAGGGGTCTCAACTCGGCGGTTCCCTATTTGCATTCACTCCACAAATTTGCCTTCAAAACCGGAGACCTATGGTGTAAAAGTACTGGTGGGTTTTGCTGTGGTGAAACCACATGCTGAAATTTAAAAGCACCGTGGAGCTGGGTAAGGCTTTCCAGCGCCGATTCAGTGCTGTACAATTGTAAATACAAATAAATCCCTGTGCAAATGCCATCAAGCCTCCGCGTACTGGTAAGATGAAGTATTATCAAGTAACATAAACGTTTATTTCCATGGTAAAATGCTAGCACAAGCCTTCCTTTTTGGGCTGTATATTAGGCAGGAGTGAGTTCGCAAGGTTTTTAAATAAAATGTGCTCCCAGCCCCACCGTGCTGTGGGCTGGGCACCCACTCCTGCCGGCGCTCAGCCTGCATTAGTCCCTTTTTCTCCAGAGATGAAGGTGGGGATTGCCGGGCTTTCATGTGAGGTGGTTTGTCTGGTTTTCTCTTTTACCCCTCTTGGTCATCAAATTGCCTTCCTCGGTCAAAAGCTCGCTTAATGAGAGACACAAGTAATAGTTTATCGGAACTGGCATTGCAAGGGCTGGCTGGGAGCAGGGCAAGGGCAGGTCACCTGGGGTGGTACCCTGAATTTGGGACATTTCCCTTTAAATCCCCCAGGCTCGTCCTGGCTCGCTAGGCTGGACTGGTGGCCTCTGCGAAGCCGCTGTCAACCCAACAGCGTCATCAGGGAGCATGAAAACAGCATGTGCCCAGAGGAGCAGGAGCTGCTGTGGCGACGCCGAATGTCTGCAGCTCTCAACCTGTACGGGGGTGTTGATGTGTGAGTAGGTTGTTAGCGCGAATATGCAAAGGTCATGTCATAGAGATGCTAGTGCTGGCCTGTCTGTAACTAACTGGAGTCTCCCCGGGAGCAGAAAGGGCTGAGGACAGACGGACGGATGGCCCAACATGCTTCCCTGACCAGTGGGCAGAAGGGGGTCTTCCTCCATCCCTTGCTGGAGCTGGGCCACTGGTTCACCCACCGCCAGCTGCCGCAGCCTCTAGGAGATGCCCAAATCGTGGTGGGACTCCCTACAGCTGCAAGGAGAGCCGAGAACACACCACGGGGCTTTGCTATCCTGAATTTCAGAAGATGAGGTTGCATGGGGCAGTGCTGGGTCACTGGTATAACTCCTCGGCCACCAGCAGCAGTCCAGCTGGGTTGTTTCTCTGCAGTGATACTATGAGAGGGCCACATGGTGCCAGCCTGAAGGGTATCAGCCAGGGGCAGGTTGGACAGACCTTGTTTCTGAGCTCAGCTAACAGCCTAGGAAAAATAAACTGCACTCTACAAAAAGAAAAGAAAAAGCAACATCTCACATGTTGTCAGGGCATAATAATAATAATAATAATAATAATAATAATAATAATAATAATAATAATGCTAGCAGTGCCACAGACTTGCATCTTCAAAGAAAATAGTGCAGAAAATAATTGAGTGCTAACCTAACAGCCCTGCTTTTAGGGTGCTGCTCCCTGGTTTTGGTGGTGCTTCCCAGCAGTGGTGTCTCCCCACATCCCTGCTGCTCTAAACTCATGATGAACATCAGGATTTTTGATTCAGGTAGGTTTTGAAGCACCAAGACTGAAGTTGACTCTTCTTGAACTATCAAGACCCGTTTGCCAGCTGTTAGCACAGCTGGAGGAACGCATCAACCTTATTACAACCCAACCAACAGAGCACTACGCTCTGGTGCCAGGAGCTGGGGATGCCCAGCCATGCATTGGAGGAGGAAACAAGAGCTTTATGCTTCTCCTTTAGCGGTTCTGAGCAGACACCTGGACCTCTGGGGAAAGCTACAGAAAGGGCATAGACTTGCTTTTCTCTGCCCAGACAAAAACAAATCACCGCCCCCAAATCATCATGATTACACCACAGTTAAAAATAAATTTACCTACTTAAGCCCTGGTTTCCTTTGGTGTATGCAGTGTGATATGGTCACCAGATACTAGGGGTGCAAGGACTCCCCAGGGTTACCCTGGGACTGGTGCTGGCAGAGACAGGACTGACCCTTAGGTATCGACTCTCTCGGTGTAGTACCAAAGCCACCCTCTGCTAACACCAGACGTTTCAGCCTGAGAAATGCCCGTTCAAGCCCAGCCAGCTGGCTAGGCACCACCGCCGTGGCACAGAAGGATTTTTGCCAGGCAGATGCCCGTTGTGTCCATAAAGTTTTGCTCCGATGTTTGTCCCCTGCCCGCTCCCAGGCCCAGGGAGAAATTAACCATTTAAGCAGTGCATGTGGGTGCGGGTCTTGTCTCATAGGCGCCGGCCCGAGCTGCTAGGCTGTTGTTTTATTGCAGTTCTTCCTATGTAATAAATATTAAATTCTGGGCACCGAGTTCAGATACTCCCAGTTGGAGGCAAGATTTGAGTCGTGCCCTTTGGCTGCCGGCACCATCCTGCTGTCGGCAGCGGCTGTACACAAGGCTGGGCTGGTGGAGGGACCTTGTGCTGGGAGGGCTTCAGGGCTCCTGGTGAAGATGGATGTACTGGGGACCCTCCTGTCACAGCCTCTCCCTCTCCCCTAAATAACCGTGCAGAGAAAATATCTCACCATTTTGCAGCAGTCGTTCCCCAAGGCACTGCTGCCCTGGCTCTGAGCCCTGCTCCCAGTGCACAATAGAGCCCCGGCCCCGGCCCCCGGGGGCTGCGGGCACAGGCATACCTGTGGTGGGCAGGTGGTGA
>NW_008825614.1:3866-35839 GCF_000699105.1 Pygoscelis adeliae
AGATGAGAAAGCTCTCAGGCAGCCATCAGCTGCCGTGCTGGAGCCGCTCTCTGAAGTCATCCTGAATTAAAAACTAATGATAGTTTCCTTTGATAGCTCATTTTTGATAGTGCAGCCGGAGAAAAACCAGCCACAAAGGGAATTCAATTTTTTAAAAATAATTAATTTGACTCTCTTTACTAGATGAGTTCTGGGTATTTTCAGTCATCCTTTTAATTTCTCTCTGTGTAACATAAAGGAGGAAGTCTTTGGCAAATAAAATGATTGTCAAAGTCCTGGGCGAGGGAAGATGAGGGAATGAAAAATTTCCCAGTGTGCTGATATTAGCTTATCAGCCAGCCTTGCTCTCCATGGACAAAGAATGGAGCAAACGGGACTAGGCTCAGACAAAGTGCCTGGTTTAAAGACCAAAGCTGGCTTCATGAGGAGGAGGTTGGTTGGATGCTTGCGATGAAGGCAAAAGCAGGAAGCGCTAATGTGCAGGGGACCAAATCCAGCACAGCACAGGTGGAGACACCTAACCAGCTGTCATAAAATGGTTACGTTTACCACTCACGGCATTTAGTGTGTATTCACCAGAAATGCGTCTGTCCAGGTGCTTTCCCTTTCCCACCTCGCCTTCTCCTCTCCTTAAGAAGTTGAAGCAGCCTGGGGCTGTGAGCAGCAAGCACAGCCTGTGGCCAGTTTCGGGGCTCTCACTGGCAAGAGGCAGGGCAGGGCACCGCAAACCTCTTACAGATAGATGGAGAAGTTCGCTGACATGAAGGACGAGCAGAAGTGCCTTTGAAAAACCCTTCCCAGCAGCTGATCATTCGCTCATGATAATCAAATGAACAGTTAATTTGCATTTGGCTATACTCATGTGCGCAAAGACAAAAGGAACGTGCCCAAGACAGAAGTGTTGGGTGTATAAAAGTGTATGGTACGTCTTCTGATACACATCGTTAGCTTAATGGTGTCTTTTCTTCTGCTGTTCAACTTTGGGACCCCCTAATGGAAAGACCAAAAGAGGTATGATGCAAGATGTGCGTATGAAGAGCTTGACATACCACATCTAACATCAACCCACTAATGCTTGACACATAGTCAGTTCTCAGATTTGGCAACAGTCAATTCTAGCAGAGCAGCTTTGGCTGTCTGCTGTGGCAGACGGCCACTTAGACCGATCGCGATACTCAGTCCAACGATCGTATTTAAACAGGTTAAGAATGATATCATGTATTACTGTTGAAATGCTTTCTGCCCAGATCATGTTTAGTCTAAAACTTCCCTAACCCAAACCGCTATGATCACAGAGCATAAGCAGTGTGTGACAGACATCAGCTCCGTCTGATTTACCGGGCTAACCAGGAGCAGACAGCCAGGCAACCCCACCAAAGCAATCCACTCCTGTGGTACCGCATTTCATTAGTGTCGATGCCTCATCCTCCATCTGATGACTGCGGTGATGACTTTTCAGGTGGCATTTCTCATATACAATTTTACTGCGTTTTGTTAAATTTAGTTGGGCACAGAAGGGTGTTCAAAACAATTCTTTTAGGCCAAAATGCATTTTTCCAGCAGTTGTGGTAAGGCTGAATTAAAGGGTCATTAAGAGACCGGTATCTGGCCTGCTGTAATCTGCCTTGGCCAGCATGTACTGCTTTATTTTGTTTTCACTGTACCTATCAACCAAAACATTGGTTGTTTGGAAGAACCAAAAAGGTGTCAGTGCCTGTGGTTAGCTGCACAGAGCAGTGAAGAGGTGCTGGGCTGAGTTTCAGGAGCTTGAGGGGTTTGCCACTGGTTTTGTTTATCACCCCGGTTGTGATGTTAGCCGGGTAGCTTTGGTTTCCTTATCTGTCCCATCCTTTCCTGCTTTTCACTTCCATCACGACTCCTGCGAGGGGCAGGAACCATCTCTCCATCTCTGCACTATCCATCATCTTCAGCACCTCGGTGCAACGGGGTTCCCTATAGGGAAATTGCTTGATTTCTGGGGCAGCCTCAACCAACTCATCCTCCAAGATGTTGCTTCCACAGCCGGGTCCCCAGTGACGGCCGTGGACGCAGGACATGCAACGACTGTAGAAAATACAGCTGTCATGCTGGGAGCAGAGTCCATTAACTTTCAAGTGGTACTTATACAGAGAAGTTGTGATCCTGTGACATGCAGAGAATGGGGTGTTTATTGCCTTCCCGGCAGGAGCATGCCGGGTGTCAGGGCTTGTGAGCAAGCTCTACAAAGCCTCTCATTATTTTCATCGTCGCATTCATATTATTTTGTAAAAGCTATTTTGGTGCAGAAGATAGTGATATTATCTTACTGAATTTTAATGTTATTTTGTAATGGAATGGATTTGTTTTGTCCTTGTGCCATGGCCACTTACCCATCACGGCTGGCAGCATGCACTCTGGACCCTGGAAGGATTTTTGCTGCAGTATTGCTTGGGAGGTCAGCCACAAGCCAAAGATAAGAAAAAAAGAGATTTATTCAAGCTTTAGAATAGAATGTGGGGATGGGAATAGAATGTAGGTCTGCTAATCCTTCTGCAAAGGTGGAAGTGGTTTGTGATAGTTCGACATCTTGCTTGTGTAGTTGTTTTGCAGCAGCATTGAGTACTCCATGCAGATGGAGATGAAAGCATCTGGGGGCTAGTGGCTGCTGCTGTTTGGTAGCCCAGTGGGTGTGAGGGAGCTTCTGTACAACAGGGAACAGGAGGAGGGAAGCAAGTCCTCTCTACGACCCCTAACATGGAACAAGGCAGAAACTGACACTGGCCCGTGCCTTGCTCAGCTCTATGCACATGTTCAGAGCGGAGAGCTACGCAGCCTGATGAGATGCTGTTTCTATTCTGGGCATGGTTATTAAATACAATATTAGCTTTACTGGACATCAGCTGTGGCTGCACTGCATGTATGCACCAGTACAGTAAGTTTTTCAAAAGACAGAGGCTGATGAGGAAGGCTGGGAGTGGTGGGAAATACGGAAAGGATCTTCCTAATTTCTTTTCCCCTTTATCGCAAGTGTTGGGTTATTAGATATAAAAGCTCAATCTAGTTATCAATCAAAAGCATAACCATCTTTCTGCTTCAGAGATGGAGGAAACATGATTTGGGCAATTTCACTCACTCAACATTGTAATCTGAAGCTTCCCCGCAGAACCAAACCTCTTGTGGTTCCAGTTCACTTTATCCAGCTGCAGAACGGCCACGAGAGCCTCAGACCATTCCTATCCCCGCAAAAACGCGATGGGGGCTGTGTGCGTGGGCGTGAACTCCGTCCCCCAACTTATGCAGACTGCTGACAGACTGCAGATGAAGAGGGATGTACATGGCAATAGGCAGAGGATGCAGCTTTGAAGGGATGGGAAATACATAGGAAAAAAAAAAAGACAACACTGGCAGGTGAAGCAGGGGGAGAACATGTTTCTTTGGAAGCTTTTGAAAGAGAAAAACCAAGTTCCTTACCACAGCCCTTACTATTTTTAGAGCTTCGGGTCAAGAAATTCTTGGGTGAAGTGTCAAAAATCCACCCATCCAAAGACTGTTCCATGACTGCTGCAGAAATCCAGTTCAGACACTAAAGATGATGCAGTTTGGTGCGTTTTACAGTCGCTTTTTATTGTCCCATTAATTAAAGGGATAATTTTCATGGCAGAAGAGTAAGAGGCTGTAAACTGCTTTTGTAGGCAATTAAAGGTTGAAGTGCAGAAGTAATTTGAGAGTACAATTCAGTATTGGGGAACACAATCCATGTAATAGAGGAAAAAACCAGAAAGATAGAAAACCTGATTTCATATTAGGCTTGAGGAGGTTGGCATTAGTGTCTGGGCTAGCAGTAGCTTAAATGAGTGAGTTTCTGAGGATCGAAGGAAAAGAAAATGAAGCAGGTAGTAGACCAGCCTGTGTTTCGGAGAAGCATGTTTCCACGTCGCAGTCTGCAGTTTTGCCCCCCAAGCGTTCGGGTCAGGCATCAGATCCAGCCGCTCCCAACAACAGGCGCAAGCCCTAATCCTGTGAGTGACAAGCTCGTGCTCTGGGGACTACAGACAGACCGCCAGTCAGGAAAGCTGTTTCTGCATGATGATTGCACCATGGAGAAATCAGGGCCGCAGAAAAAAAGCCAGCTTTAATGATCAGTCAGCTATGTGTGTCGTCTCCCCTGGCTCCAGCAGAAATCCCTCCTTACCTCTGGCAATAACTGCAACGCTGCGTGCGGAAAGGTGACGCCATCTCAAAAGACACCATGAATGGGAAGCAGCGATGCTCGTTTCCCCGGCTCCGGAGCACTGCAGTGGCTGGCAGAGCCGGAGTGGGGCCCTGGACAAGCCTGGGGGTCCATGGCTCAGAGGCACGCAGGCAGCTTTCTGGAAGAACGTAATGATTTCTGAAAGAACAGCACCAAAATCGAGCCTTTTAAGAAAATGCTTTTATTTTTTGTTCAGTTGACATGTTCCGGCAGAAATATTTTTCCAATCAGTTCATTATTTCTAAGGCTGAACTTCTGCCAGCTGTTCTAGAGAGGAATAGCTAGGATAGTAGGGCTATGGTCCTTCTGTGTACAATTACCAGGGCTTTCCTAACACTACAGGCAACAGACCCCAGTTAGGAACAAACAGGAGAACTCGGGTACCATCATGCGTTTGTGTATCTCCAGCTCGGAGAGGCAAACCAAGACTCTTTTCCCTCGGAGTGACAGTTCTGGGTGACACTTTTTAGGTGCTGACAGGCCTGCTGTGGAAAAGGGCTTTTTTCCTGGTTGTATCTGAAAGTTTCCTTCTTAGTCTCCAGGCCAGTTCACTGTCCAAGCCCCCAACCTAACCCCAAAGAAATCTCATCGGTTAAGGCAGTCCTTTCTCAAGCTTTCCAGTTTGCAAGAAAGAAGACAGCATTTGTAGCACCCCACTACAATCCTCCACTGCTCTCAGATGATGCTGGAGGACACCGGAATCCTTTGCTACATTAGGTGCAATACACTGAAATGGCTTTCCAGGATGTGCACAGATAAAGACAAAAATCAAACTCTTCAGATGGCGAGAACGAGTATTACTCCACCGGGAAAGGCAGAACACCTTTCACACGCCAGCCACGTGTATCACTTAACACACAATTTACATACTTCTTACAGTCATACCTTTGGCTTCAATGGAGGTGTGCCTACTTAAAGCAGGGTATGTTTGCTTCTGACTTCTCTTTGTGGGTAAAAACATGTTAGAAATGAATAGAGTATGGGCAGGAACGCGACTGGCCAGTAGAGCTTCAACTGAACATGAGCTTCTCACTTCACAAATTACAGGTGCTGGCAGTAACTCTCTCTGACTTTCTCCCCCCATGCCCCAACACCCCCATGGCCACTTGAAAAGTGAGAGTGTTGGCAAACTGACATTTTCCAGGGTCGTGAAGACAAACTATTCAGGAAATGAAGCGGGGGGGTGACTGTATCATCAATCCCATTAAAAGTTCGACTTGCTAAGTACACATTTAACGTGACTAAAATATCTGGGGCTTTTCTGTTATTAGTCTCCTCATGAGTAGACGAATATATTAAAGCTTATAAGGCTCTGAGAGATTCTATGGTGGATGCTGCTCGAGGAGTGCGGCGCACATAGATAGATCATCTGCACACATGTAAGTGATATTCATTTATGGAAGTTTTTTGTAAGAACTGTAAAGACCCCACTCGGTTAATGACATTGTTCAATCTTCTTACATTTCTTCCTAGATTCAGGGTAGAAAAGTATTCCCTTCCCCCTTCGGTGCCTGTTGCTAGAGGCATCCTGATAATCAGACTAATATAGGGACCAATTTTCAACTCCTAACAGCTCGGTAAACTAAAACGCTTAGGCAATTTATTCTTTGTATATTGTCAGCTAGGTAACACTTGATTTCTCATTCCATGACTGCATTTTATTGTTTTAAACTGAAATCCAGCATGTGTGTTTCCAACAGATTATCTCCATAATCACTTTCTTTTTGCTATGGAAATGATCTGAAAATTGTTCTTTGATATGAGAGAAGAGTTCACAGGGCCACACTGTACAAAAGCTCGAATCGTGCAATTATCATTTGTAAAGAGAAACTGTTATCAAAGTAACTGCAGGGGACACCTCCAGGACTCCTCTTAGAGTCAGGAAATTTGAAACATATATTTCTCTAACATGAATTTCACTCCAAACCCTTCTGAATAATTCATGAGAGCTGATTTAAAGTCATAGTTAAGTCTGGCACTCAGGACGGAGATCGGGGGCTTCTGCCGCAGATGGAGGATTTCGCCAGTTCCTTTGGGGTAGGGGGACAGACCTGGGGTCTCATCACTAGGAGGGTTTTGCTACCCAGGTGCCTTTGATTTGCGAAAGTCCCTTCCCCGTGACGAGCAGGCTTGCAGGGAAAGGCTAGGGTGGAGGTGAGTACCTTCCTTACTTCTGTCTCAGGCTGCCTGCTGGGGGGGCAGGAAGGCAAAGGGGAGCGGGAGCCCCCTGTCCCCCTGCCTCTCTCTGCCCCCACCAGTGAATGGCAATCAGAACCAGAGCCTCTGCTTTTCTTAAGCAGCATCAAATTACCCCCACTGGCGGATAACAGATGTTATCTGTTCTTTAAAGGAAGAAGGCACCTTGAGATGGGAAAACGCCATTTTGTTCTTCAGTCACTAAATGAGAGGAGCTATACATTGCTGGAAAATGGTAGTTTACAAAGCACTAAAAGGAAGACCTGCAGTTTGGCATGTGACCAATACCGAAAGAGTGAGTCTGGTTTTAACCATCATCTTGTGTGCCTACAGGCAGGCAAACTAGCTGAAGGGATGCTCGTTGCTTGTACTTTTTACTTGTGAAAGTAAAGGGGTCAGAGGCAGCTGTGCCCTGAGGGCTCGCTTCACCAGCACGACTGCTGCTGCCAAATTCCCGCTCTCTCCCAACCTAGGATGAGTTGGAGAACTAAAGCTGTGAGGGAGCCCCCTCCCCAGGCTCTGGGGACTTTTTGAGCAAAGCTGACTTCCGTGAACTCAGGATTTCACCCCCACAGGGCTCTGGTACGTTACTGTGCTAAAACTATCCAGGACTCGCATTCCCATTATGCAGTATAGCCTGAAGACTAAATGCCATCTGATGTTGTCGGATTTTTGGAAGAGAACACGGGGAAATGGAAAACAACCATTTTATAGGACTTATCAGCATTTAATCCCAAAGCACTTTTCTAATGCCAGGTGCTCCCTCTTTTTACAGATACCAAAACTAAGGCATATGTATTTTGATCAAGATCAGAGAGTGGCAAAATACTCAGATTTTGTTAATTAATTTAAATTTTGTTAATTTAATTAAGAGGCCGAATTCCTCCCCTATAAGAACAGGATGCTGATGCACAGAACCATGCTGCCAAGTTGCTGAGCAGTGCTGAGTGTATAGAAATTTGTTTTCCATAATACAACAGGCTATGACGCTGTCAGATGTAAAACTGTTGAGTTGCAATATAAAACTACAACAGTTTTATCCTTCGCAATCTCATTTTACTGAAATGCAACAATCATGAATACTTGTTAATTATTCTTTTTGTATTATGCAAGATTTTATACTTAAATAGGAGTCATGTGTGGTTATTATAGAAATTCTGTCCTGGTTTCGGCAGGGATAGAGTTAATTTCCTTCCTAGTAGCTGGTACAGTGCTGTGTTTTGGATTTAGGATGGGAACAAAATTGATAACACACTGATGTTTTAGTTGTTGCTAGGTAGTGCTTACACTAGTCAAGGACTTTTTAGTTTTCCATGCTCTACCGACTGAGAAGGCTGGAGGGGCACAAGAAGCTGGGAGGGGGCACAGCCAAACTGGCCAAAGGGACATTCCATACCATGTGACGTCATGCTCAGTACATAAACTGGGGAAAGCTGGCCGGGGGGGCCGCTGCTCGGGGACTGGCTGGGCATCGGTCGGCAGGTGGTGAGCAACTGTACTGTGCATCACTTGCTTTGTGTATTATTATTATTATCATATTATTATTATTATCATTTTATTTCAATTATTAAACTGTTTTTATCTCAACCCACAAGTTTTTCTCACTTGTGCTTTTCCAATTCTCTCCCCCATCCCACCGGGTGGGGAGGAGTGAGCGAGCGGCTGCGTGGTGCTTAGTTGCTGACTGAGGTTAAACCACGACAAATTCAAAAGCCAAAAAGTTGTCTTTCAGACACCTGAGGAACTGGGGAAAACACACGACTGTGAAGTGAGAAGTTGGTCCTAACACATCTTGTTCTAAAGCCTCTGTATTTTTCAAATTTTAATCATTGCCTAATGCTATAGATGACACCTACTGGGCAAATGAAGGCCTGGCATATCCAGCATTTCTGAATACTTGGTTATTTCCCAAAATCGCTGACAAGAACGAATCCTCTTCACCCACTGCAGTAAGATTTTGTTGCACCCTTCACACAGGTAGGCAATTCGTAACTGCTATGAGGAAGGCCAGAAGTACAAACCCTCAACCTGCTAGAACCTACAGGACAAAAAGTGGCTCTGTGTTTGCAGAGGAGGGGATGCCTAAAATTATACTCCTGAGACTATTCCTTTTATTGGAGTCTAAATAGTCCCTCTGTTTTGTAAGCTTTGTACAGAATCAGGAAGACCAGAGCATGAGGGAAAATACTGCTTACCCTTTTTTTACCACTGGTTAATTTTCTTTTGCTTTGCAGGCAACTATAATGATAACTTTGTTACACCACCCCATTACCAATCAGTGTTAAAACAATGAAATAGCAGCATGTTAGAGTTCATCAAATACAAGTGATATTAATGGCATAGTTAGAAAGAAAACACTGAAAACTCTCCCTTTATGTTGGTTAATTATTCACATTGGGACTCATAATAGGCTTTCAATGAATAAAAATGATATAGGTATATTATCCAAGTTGTCGCTCTTACTGCTTTCTAGAGAAACAGATTTGAAGAGCAAATTTCTATCAACTCAAACTGCAAAAGCATGCAACCCAAACATCAGGGGTACTCTTCTCAAAGTTAGTCTATATTCTGTATTATGCACTCACTGATATAACTCCACTGATAAAATTTCCAAGTATTAGAGAAAAAAAACGTAAGATTTTTGCTCCTCATTTGAACTTACAAAAAGAAAAAAAACTTGCACACACTTTGCATGTGCGGCTACAGTGATTAACTGCATATATTAGATATTTGCAAGCATAATTAGTCAGCTGTCTGCACAACTCAAATTACCCAGGAAACACTTTATTCTCCATGGTAATTGCAAACCTGATGTGCCACAACTGCCCACACCTTTGTGTGTAAAACAAGACACCTAAATATATGGAAAAATAGTTTAGAAATTTTAGTATCTTAAAAATTGATTCCATCTTTTATTAACTTAATAGGCAAATTTCTAACAAACTTGTATTCAAATAAAAAAAATAAAAAAGAAGAAACCTGTACATTCAGGAGTGGTCCAGAACTTAGCTCTGCATGGCCCCAGAAAATAATGCCACATAGTAAGGTCTCCATCCCCAAAGAAGTGACAGACTGGCACATAGTGTCATGATTTTTTTTAACGTATCAGTTTTTGTCAGCTACTCAAGTTTAATAAGGGGATTCACTTTGACCTATTGGTCTTTGAATGTTCACGTACGTATTCTCCCACACGTGATGAGAATATATGGGGCAGTGTGCTTCTCCCAACATCTTTGGTATTCGGAAAGCTATAGAAACTTTACTCTGTATTGAAAGTTTTCTTCGCAGGAGAGAGCCCTGAATATAAGACTCCCACCATTTGAGGCATGGAGACCTTTTCTGAGAGCATTAAGGTAAGATCTCACCAGGCACTGTTCGGGAGTTGAATATGTTCGTGTAGAAATCTATCAGTAGTTCAGTGAAGAGATTCAGAGGTACCAGAGCACTCAGGGACGCTGTTCCTTTCGACGGCCAGATCAAATTCAAGCCAAAGACACAGGCCAGGCTGGATGCTGTCATTCTGTTATATATGCTCTCCCGTGAAACCTGGAAAAACATAAACATGAATAGGTGTATGCTGACACGTGCCCCAGAGAGCGAGAGACAAGGCACCATCCTGTACTGAGGATGAACCAATGATGGGAGTAGACCCTGGCCACAGGTACATCAGTGGCTTCTTAACAGCCTCAGGGCTGATTGCAGCCTAGAGCTATGGGGCCACTGGAGTCTGTGTCCCTCAAGTACAAGATAAGATGTCAGTAAGTCAAGCAAAAAGGCTGAATTGTTTCCTTATGCTAGGAAAATTAATTGTTTTCCATCCTTCTATATGGAACCTATTGTTATCTCTGCTGGGGGGCAGGGAAGGACAGCATAAACAAACAGCTATCCCATCTGCTTCGGTACTAAGTCCTCTATAGAATAAACCTCAAGGACTTCTCAAGTTGTTTGCAAGGGTTTAGAAGGACTTTTTTTTTCGTCCCACTGATGCGTGACTTCACTTCCAAGTACCTCCACATCCACCCAACTCCTCTGAAGCAATGGGGGTGAAAATGGCTGTAGGTAAAATACACAGCACTGAAATCTGTTCTGCACCTGGATGATGTGTCCTACTTCTATCTGTGAATGTGAGCCCAGAACTGGGTAGCAGGAGTATTTTTGTTCTCTGTGTGAGCTTGGCAGGGAATTGGTGTGTGTTTTGCTCTCCTGCATTGCATGGCTGGTATCTACAGCCCAATGTGGTCTGGGTGCCCTATCTGACAAGTTCTTTGTTATTGTAAAGAGCCAGCAAGCTGAAGGTGCTCTTGATTCCTCCTGACGTAGACAATTCAGGCAGTTCTTCTCAGGCTGATGGTTGCAGTTGTTGCTCAGTAATCTGTCATCAGAAGACCATGCAGTCACAAGCTGCGATGTACAGGTTACTCTGAAGCTGTCATCTCAGAGCGGAACGAGGAATTATTGGGCAAAATCTCCCATGTATTCTTCCTGCTACAATTTCAAGGGGATAGGAAAACAAAAATTCTACTTCTCAGTGTCTCTCCATTTCTGCCTTGCCATAAAGCCTTATGAAAAGGCAGCTCTCTAGTACCATGCAAAGCCTGAGGGCACTAGAGGAAAATCTAAGAAACATTATGATCATGTGAACACTTCTTAGCATATGCATAAACTCCAGTTGCCCTCTGCCCGGTAACACAGGTTTCATTCCTCTCTGTCTACTACAGCACAGTCCCACCGTCCTTGGTGTTCTACCTAGCAAGGAGCCTATTTGCCCAGCCATGAGGGGATATAACGCCCTTTAGACATGTGTGCAGGATGGAAGTCTTTTCCTTGGGGGACATGAAGAAGCACTTATGTGCCCAAAAGTGTAACATTTTCTTCCTAACCATATTAATTTTTCCAATAATAGGTACTATTTTTCCCTCCAGTCTTTGCCTCACCCTCCTGGGACATCAAAGCTACTGTGATGCTACTTCTGCTACAAATATTAAAGGCTTCAATTGTTTTTAAGGTCATGAAGCAGGGCTGGATAAAGGAAGGAGGTATTAACAAGGAGATACTGGTGCCATAACCACCTTTTCAAAGGATTGACTTCACAGCTTGAGAATAAAAAGTCATCAGATTAAACGGCAATGCCTGCTTCATGACCTTATGCAAAACCCACATCATTCTCTCTAGGGTATGAACCACGTATAGCCTGCTGACCTTCACATACTGCTCTCAATTCACTATTTAACTATACAGAAAAACCAACAAGCCCATCTTGTTCATTTAATCTGATTCAGATGAGATCAGCTCAAACAATAGTTCATCATAATACAGCAATGTAGCAAAAGCTAAACTACTACCAAAATAACTGGTGAAGGAAAACAATTAGGACAACGTTAACAGGAGTACCCTGTTAACAGGAAGACACAGACCTAGGTATTACCCTGAAGGTAGCTGGACAATGAAGTTGGCATTTGGATACTGCTAAATATAACAAGGTTAGGGACTGCATTCTGGCTCTTGGGTCAAGTGGCTCGTACTGGCTGCATCCACACTGTGTAATGTTGTCCTGTGAAACCCCTGTGGATGGAGGACAAAACCGAAGATATGTACTGTATATCCTAAGGCAGGTACCTTAAGTGTATACAGGGCAGGTACCCTGTGCTGGCACAGAAGCATGTGGTATAGTACTGGAGGACAGTGGAGGGTGTAAGGAGTCAAACCTGTTGTAGTTGTCTTCCCCCGTTTTTTGGGAGTGCTCCCTGACACACTCCATCCCACAAGTTGTGTACAGGTGCTGTCTTCAAGCGCTAGTTGAAACACACCCAGCTTAACCTAGCCGCTGCCTTTGAAGGCCAATGTTTCAGCCCAAAGCAACACCACTGCGACTTCCTGGTAAAGCTAGATCTGTTTTTTCTCTTTAGGCCAACTGTTTCAAAGAATGTTTCCAACTCCAAGATGAAACCATCTCTTCCTACCCACCACCACTCTGAACATTTCAAGGAGACAGTCAATGTTGAAATGATCAACAAAAATACCCATGACACAGCCTCTCCCCTGAGAGAGAAAATCCTTAAGATAAAATGAACCAGTGATTATATCTGTGAGTCATCAATCAGGCTGACACTTAGGAATCTGAGGGAGACATGGCATGTTGCTTCACTCCAAAATACACAGCAATCACCTCCTCAGCAGATCCAAGAAGAAGTGTGCAACTGAATCCAACTGTCTCCACAAGAATCTTTGCTGGCTCATCAAGAGCTGCAAGCAAGGAAGCCTTGTCACACCAGTGGTAATGGCTTTATCCCTCCCTGAGGGGATCAGGCTTCACACTGTCCCAACCCCCTCACTACTCCAATGCCAGATTTCTTTCTTGAACGACATGAACACACCCACTTCACCTACAACACTATCATGAGCAGCGGATGTTTTCTTCCAACACTAGCCCATGTAAAGGTAGCATGCAGTCAGCCAACCTCTTGATGGGCTACCCCTCTAAATAACTGCACCCCAAAGCTACGTTCTATCTAAGAAATACAAATGACATCTTGAGCATTTGAACTAACCCCCTTGACTCCTTCTTTGATTCCCTCACAAAGTTAGTAACCGTCATCTCTGTTACAAGTGAAAATACACTTGCTCTGTCAATTTGACAAGCTAATAAAAGACAATTCTCCAAGGACCTACACCGTATCTTTGAAGGAATCATCTGAACATCACAGACAAATATTACAACAAAGAACTACACAGCTCCAGTTTGTTGGTTTTTTTCCCCCTTTCACTGGAATTTGTATAGAAAAATCACTAAGTAATGACAGCCTATACTGAAAGAAAGTCCTCTAGAAAGATAAAACTTGTACACTGCAAAACTCATCATTGGGAAGAAACACTGAAGATTTAGTGCCACATCAACAAATGCAAAATATAAATCTTCACTATCCCAGAATAAACACCCAGCTCCCCCCCAGCAAAATTGGGACGATTTTTGGATTCCACACACTTGTATCCCAGCACCTTCATGGATTCTGGAGGAGTGAACCCAGACAGCTGCTACGTTACCTAATGAACTTAAACAGTGAAATACATTGGGCAGAAACAGCCAATTACCATCACGTTTTAAAAATATAAGGACATCACCAAGTCTTTGGTTTCTCAGTTGCAATGCTGAAAGGAACTGCACAAAACATTTTCAGAGGAAAATTACTAGATATTAAAACGCCCCCACAAACTGACTGGAAATACATTTCTATCCCCCACTCTCAGCTACCTTACAGACATGCCAACTGCTTGTATCTGCTCCATGAGGCTTAGTCATCTAATCCTTCCCAGTGTGTCCCGTCATCTCCAGCCACCCCTAAAGCTTTGCTGGTGCTAATTAGACTTTTCAATTGGACAAACGATTGAGACAAAATGTTAACTCAGAGCATTTTTTTTCCAGCTTGTACTTGGCTTTAACTTTGCTGCTTCGGTTACAGATCTGAAGCATAGCTCATGGGCCCCAAAACCTTGTCCATTTTTTCTAGTTGGTCCAAGTTTGACGTTTTGAATTTGGCAGGTTTTTGCAATGGTTCTTTCAGCTGAGTCAGCCACCCTTCCCCTGCATCAGGCATGACTGCAGGGACAGAAATAAGCAGCAGAAGGAAAGTGTGTAAGCCTAGAGAGGGGGCTGTATCAGCTGGTACCAAAACGAAAGACATGGTTATAAAAAACACAATCTAGATTATATTATTGCCTCTACAGACTTTCCTGATTGCTTAGCCTTGGACTGTCATGGAAAACTACAATTGTAGTTTTCTACTAAATGGTTTCTGGCTTCAGAACTGGGTAACTGTAGCCCTCAGTGTGCTTTGCCAAGCAATTTGCAAGAAGACTTTGAGCCCTTTAAGTTTGCATGTGCATTCATAAATCCACTTCACTGCATGTGCAATACAGGGCTTGTGGAACACAAACACTTGTTTTTGCACACTCATCTCTTGTGAGCTCAGCTGAGCAAGCACGGACATTTTTTACAGACATAATTCAGGGACCGACTTGTGAAAACCGGTCTCTGTTTTCCCTCTTGCTCCTGTTTGCCCAATCCTGCCTAGGGACCTCAGTCCACT
Source organism: Pygoscelis adeliae (assembly GCF_000699105.1). Taxonomy (NCBI): domain Eukaryota; kingdom Metazoa; phylum Chordata; class Aves; order Sphenisciformes; family Spheniscidae; genus Pygoscelis; species Pygoscelis adeliae. The sequence continues at coordinate 18,378 of NW_008825614.1, forward strand.
GCAACTCCAAGGCGACCCTGCAAATCCCTTTCTAGAGGCCAGATGCACTGCGAAGTGGAGATGGATAGCTTATACCTTTCACAGCATGCTGGGCTCATTACTGGCAAAATCACTGCTAATCTAAGGTTAAAGAATTTGGACCTATTTTTGACATTCAAATCTTACTTCTGTAGGATTTGCACTGTCTTGCACCCTTGGACTAGAAGGAGCTGTTTCATTAAGTAAGGGGGTTGAGACTGCAGAGAAAATAGGGATTTTTTTATTTCTTCCACAAGCCTGTATCAAACCTGGAGTGTTCAAAACCTGTATCTAGTGATTACAATTCATCCCACTTCATGAAATTACCACAAGTACCTCTTGCACTACTCAAGGCTGAGCTCATGGAAGAATTAAATTGCCTCTTACATATAAGAAGGTTGATGCTTGCAGGTAAAAACTAGGATTATTGGTAAAGTGCTCTGTTAAAGTTTGAATTGTAGTAGCTTGTGCAGCACACTGATCCGCAATGAATAGAAATCTCTAGCTCCTAGATTGTTTCACATTCCCTTGACCTTTCCAAATGCAAATATTCCCTGAGACATTAAGGATGAAAAGCCATGGATCAGCAAAAATTGCAGATCTGAGCACTACTATCAACTTGAAGCTGTGCTTTACATACCAAGGCATACTCAAAAATAATGCTATGTTCTGTTGCCCAATTACAGAAAACACTATGTAGTACTTTTGCACACCTCACTAGCACCTCGAGTGCTCAGCTCTTAAGAAGTACGTTGAGATGGTGCATCTATTACTGGAACAAAGTCACTTACACGATTCATAACACTGAGGAGAGATATCAGTTGCTAAAATAATAGCAAATGACATGAGGATTTCCTTAATAGCATTAGAGCTCAGCTAAGCAACAGCAAACGAACATGTGGGTATTACAGGAACCCTGCAAGTGCTGTCTGAGTGAGGGTCATATCAACATGTTTCCTTTAATCTTGCTTTTCTGTAGTATTTTGATAGAAAAAGGGATTAAATGTACTTGTTTCTGAAATATGTTACTGCCTAGAATACGGCAAACATGATTGTAGCCCAAGAACAGTTACTGAGGGCTAATTCCTCTACTGGTGAAAATCAGCATCATCCCACATACGTGATTGCTTTGGTGGGCTCTTAGGACTTCTGAAGGCTAGATCACTTTAATTAGGTGTCAACTACACCACGATCCTCAATTTTAGGCACCTGGGTTTGAAAAATGCAATCTGGAAAAGGCAATGCATTGGATACGGCAGAAGGAAGGGAAATTTACACCCCTATTACTGTCTTTTCCTGCACATAAACTGGCAACCGAAGGATGTCACTAGGCTAACTGTAGAACCATTTATAATGGATGTTCCCCAAACCCTCACACTTGTGGGGTTTCCAAAAATGCATTAAAAGAAAATCATCAAATCAGAAAGTGGGACAAAAGACACATGATTTCATTTATCCTGAAGCATACCAAAAATCCTTGCAAAATGGCATGGTCAAAGTCTTTCATTTAACACTAGTAAATTACAGGATGAAAGGCTACTTTAAACAGGAGAGTGTTATTTGTAAGATTTAATATAAAATAGTTTGCTGATTGTTGTTCTAAAGCTCATTAGTATTTCTATCATTTTCTAAAATGACACTAATTTATTTGGTGTTTTAGTTGCTCAAGATTTATACTTTGGAGAAAAAAGGTGATTTCACCTGTTTTTTCTCCAGCACCAAAAATTACACAACCACTATTTTCATGCTTTTTTTCACACCAAAATAGGAAAAAACCCCAAAAACTAAATCAATAAAAACATACATCTGTGAATGTGGAGTCAGGGGGACAGGACTTTTAAATATTCCAGTAGAGGCACAGTTCCATTTAAATTTACACAGTAGTTTTCATTACATCTAAAGAATTTCATGGTGAAGGGATGGCCAGACCATTGTTTAGCACTGACTTTTATTAGAACTGGAGGGTTCTGCATCCTGAGTTCACTCCATTGGCAAGTCCTGCACCACCACCTTACCATACTTTTAAAATTCTTCAGTTTCATTTTCTGTGGCGATTTTCAACGTTGAATTAACAAGAACAGATTTAGAAAGAAAAGACTGGCACTACTTTGGAAATTTTGCCTATACTCACCATATGGAGAAAGCATATCAGATATTTCAGAACAACGTAATTGTGTTCAGGAAGTCCTTGAATGATTTGCTTACACCTGGTGACTCGTAAACTGCTCTCCACACCTGCAATGACAAAGTCAGTCTTAACTCCAAAACATCAAAATATTACCAAGAAATAATACCTTACTTATATCTGCTGGAATTACTTTACATATCCATCCGTAAAACTGACCACAAAATTCAGCTCTACTAACATCCACGACCACAGTAACAGTTAGGGTTATCCCTTTGAATGACCCTTTCATTATTCTGTATTATCATGTATCTGGCTAAGACTAACTTCCAGAGTATTTTCCCGATGCAGTGAAATAGCCAAAATAACTTCTTTGCTAGAGAGGACTTTCAAAGGTCTTGATTTGAATCGCATTATCTCTCCATGCACTGAATCCAGGCATCTACTTTTTAATGCTCCAATTTTATGCTTGCTGACACGTAGTCCTGCCCAAAATGCCCTTTTGGCACTCTACTACCTTTAAAAACACTTTTGTGATTCTGCAGGAAACTATTCTGTCGCGGCAAAAATTTATGAGGTGACCACTTGGGCGGGTAAGAATTTTCTGCAGATGAACCTAAGCAGGTTTATTAACTCATTTCTACAGATGGGCAAAACCAGAACTGGACCCCAAACTCCTTGCATCATCTAGACAGTCTGGGTGAGATTACACTGACACTGGATAATATTACAAATGCTGTTCCAAGTGACTTTTTTTTTTTTTCCTGGAATATTGTCATTATTTTAGTACTGGAAGTTTAACACCAATCTGGGGAAAGGTCTGATGATTACAATCATGCCTGACCTAACCAGCTCATTTGTGATGATGTTTTTTCTGCATTTGATGCATTTCTCTCTCCCTCTCCCTGACGCAGCTAGAGGTGCGCATAAGTACGTGTGCATGCACAAAATTCCAGCATGTTAAATGTTCCCTTAAGCTCTGGATTAAATACATGAAGCTATACTGTGGTGAGCTGTATTGACATTTTGCCTACTGCAAAGCTACCAGTTCTCGTAAGACACAATAATCTGAATCCCAAGAATATTTTTGTCAGCCTTCTGCAGAGTAAATAATGCAGGAAGTGTAGCAACACTGGGTAAAGGAACTCGTTAGCAGTTTTCATGACCAAAGAAGAAGTTCTTTGACAATTACAAGCTTCAAGGTTTTATTAATTTTTTTAGTCAGTCTCTCGGCTAATTTATTTCGCAGCTCCCACCAATAATTCCTTAAAAAAGTGTTTCAGATGAGACACTAAAGAGAAAAGTTTCACTATCATTTCAAAGTACGGTAAAGCAGAGATACTGTATTTCTGGGTTTGCAGGTTAAGAGATGTAACAGATACATCACACACTGCTCTGGTGTCTTCCGGAAGACAGAATGAGAATTTTCAAATCATCCCAAGACAGCTGTCTGTGATCACACCTCTTCAAAGCTCCCTTCTGCACTGTATTCACAGAGAATATGCCTTTGCTGCAGTCCAGCTTGGCTCTCAAGCTTAAGATCTTTTAAAATCAGGATATCACCACAGCATCAAGAAAAGACAGTGGACATCACACTGCATAACAAGAAAGCCCAAGGACAAATTCTCTTAAACTCTACTTTTCAACATATCCTATCAACATTTAAAACGCCAGTAAACAAAAATAACATGGAATGAATGTTTCACAGGCACTTTGCCAAGCAAAACCTCCCACTGTTCCAAGGACATTGCATTGCTTTCAGATTCTTTTCAGACTTGTTCTCATTTTTCACTTCGCTCTATCACAAAGTAGTACCATGTCCAGAAAGTCAGCACAAGATTAACTCAGTAAAAATTAGCATCTATACATCCCTTTTCCAAATTTCCCCTATTCTTTCCAGTTCTGAGTGACTATCCTTAGTTCCTCCATTTCTACCACCTTCCTGTGAATAGACCCGTTTTTCTCAATGCCCTGAGGTATTTATTGTGTGAACAGACAAATCCTTGATTTGGAAGGTGGTGATCTACAGGCTTGCAAATAGCAGAACAGTACAGAACTTCAGAGGATTCTGAACATGACCTGATTAAGTTTTTTAATGGAAATACATGAATAAAGCTAACGATATGAAACAGTACGTGCAGATGCTAGTGATGGGCACAGTATAAGAATTTTACCTAGAATACAGTATAACTAGGTAAACTTGCTGTACTTCTACACTTTACAAACATGTAGCAATTGAGATTTATGCCCAGTCTGAATTATTTTAGTGCCCTACCCCAACAGCAACAGTCATTATAGTGATGAGAACCTACACGTTGCAACAGCATCAGCCCATGGTTACCAGAGGTACGCTAACAGACTCTGCTGGAAGCCGTACTCCATTTAGATAGAATTTCCTCAAAAAGCAGGTTTTGGAAAAATGCGTGCTTGTGGCTTGTGACTGGAAGCCCTATGGGTTCCCTGCTAGCTTGACTATAGCCTGGATGGCAAAATACCAGTCTCTACAAGTACTAGGTACTAACTCCCAGATATTCTGGGGTCTCAGATATTCAAGCCCCATGTATTAGGGGGTTGCCTTGCCAGCATTATAAACTCCTAGTCCCTGACAAAGGGCACATAATTAAAGTTTTATAATTCATAGTTTCATGTGGTAGCAGATCTTTAGATAATCAATGTCTTCTCTTCTTATGGCTTTAGATCCTTTCTTCCCCAATATGTTATCCCATGGGAACAGTTGCAATAAAAACAATCCCCTCCCCACAAAAAAAAGGAAAAAAAAGAAAAGAAGCATACAAGTGACCAACTAAATTTTGTTTCCACAATTCTGCCTATCCTGCTGCTAAAACTAAAGCTGCTTTGACATAACTTGTATCACTGAGACTAACAGTGCTGTGCCATGACGTAAAAATGGAGCCCTGACAGTGAGAAGTCCAATCCAATTCTTAATAATACAGTATGATATATAGATAAACCAGTAAACCTTGTAAAAAGCAGAGAGGGTCTTGGTAACCCTGACCACTTTGCTCTGGTACAGATTATGAGGTTGACCATCTGTGGCTGCAGTGAAGCACTAATAATATTATATACTCACAACTGCGTCATGGTTGGCAAACAGCAGTGATTATGAATTAGCCAGGTCCAGTTCAACTTGCTGTATAGATTTTTCTAAAACTTATTTATACTCACTGGTGATTCCGAGGATATGATCATAACACTCAAATGTTAGTAATGGCTGAGGGAGTTCCCTAAGGAAAGTCTTTAGGATAACAGCAGGAAGATGGATATCATGATAATCATCGAAATTCACAGATTTGCCTAAAAGGAGAAAAAGAAGAAAAAAGGTGTTCAATCATATGTTTTACTTTTTCTTTAAACTACTACATTTTGAACAGAAAACCTCTTGCCTTTCTGCTGCTGGTAACTCCTGGCATTTTATTTTTGTATTTCTCATAGAGTTTTATTAATCTTGCTATAAGAGATTCTCCCCATAAAGACATTTCATAAAATGACTTCACGGGGAAGTCAGTGACTTTCAAAATTACTTCACTACATTTCACAAATTATTAGGAAAAATTGTATTTCTTTGCCATAACCATGGAAAAACACCAGAAGCAAAACGACACAGAGACATTGTACTTCGTAACTACAGTAAAGCACGTAGAGGCAATACAAATGTTTATGAAAATACAGACCATTTTTGACTCAAACCTTATCATTCATTAGCTGCTCCAGATTTTGTAAGCTCTGGTCTGACATCAACTGATGACTTGCTATTCAGTAAGCGTTAAGTAAGTGCCTATCGCTATCTTTCAGGTTTCTGTACTGGTGCTCTTATTATTTTATGTTACAAATGGTTTTATGATTAACTAATAATAAGAAAGCTAGCATTTCTGCTTCACCAACAAAACCAAGATCAACAAAGCCCTCACACTATTACTGGCAACTGTATGATGACAGCTTACCCTGATTGTAGAGTTTCTGAACATCTTTGATAGTCTGGATGCTGGCTGACCTTCTGAAGAGGCCCTCTACTTGTAGTCCTGAAAAAACAACGCAGGTCTCATCTGTAAAAGCTGTCCCCTCTTGTTTTCCCTTCAGGTTCAGTTGAAAACAGAACAGAGGGAGAAGGTTTGGGAACAAAGCCACTTGATACACTCGTATTTTGGAAATGAAGTCCTTGATAATAGTATGTAGGATCAAATCATGTTTCAGCATTGCCTACAGCACTTTCTTTAATGTGTCTCATAGAAATACTACCACCTTTCCTTAAGTGTTTTAGAGTGTCTTGCCAGCTATAATTTTTCTTTAAAAGTAGCTTTCAATTGCACCTAATGACATAGAAGGAGGAGATTTAGATTTACCATTTACCCACTCTCACTGAGCATATCTGCAAACTGAGCCCCAAACCACGCCTCTAAATCTACTATTCTCCTTGCCTTAAACCTTTAGCAAGCTAAACGGGGTAGCTTTAGGCTACCTTTAGGCTGGGGGATGTTTCATGGGATCTTTGGACGAAGAAGCCTAATTCTTACCATTGGAGGGGTACCGGCCTCCCCAGCTTAAAGGTAGTTTTGGGCAGACCATTGCTCCTTCCACCTCTCTCTGGAAGTCAGTGGGACTTAACACTCTGCCTTCCCATGGTATTTTGAAATACCTGATTCTAGTCTTGAGGCACTTTCTGAAATATTTATCATAAATCTCCTGAAGGGTATCTATCTAATTTGCTTTTATGTTGTGGACTAACTGAAATCTGACTTCAGCTACAGAGGAAAAATGTCAATAAAATGCATCCAATCAAGGATCTAATTTGGACCACAGCTTTCAAGGTAAGTTATTTATCTGAATTATTATGCAAAGCAGGATGGGGACAAGAAGTGTTACTTTTCTTGAGACTTGTGGTACTTCTTGCTTTTGAGTTTAGCAAAATCCTTGTTTCCCTCTCTCTTTCCTTCTCTCCAGTTTGTGCTATTCCTTCCACCCAGCAGGTAATGCAATTTGGCTCACAGCTGAATTGGAAATTCTTACTGGAAGCAGAGTAATCTAAAATATTAGCCTATGCTGGTCTGACAAAACATAAAATCGCTGATGTTTTGAGAAGGGTGGCAGACCACCCACTGACCTGGAGGGACTGCTGTACGTTTCTTTACGTGAGTGTGGAAGATCAGATTGACTTTTTTATTTTTTCATGCTTATCTTTCAGCCGGTAAGTAGCCAGACTGAAATCAATGTTCTTATATTTCAACTAAAGTACACATGCACTTATTTGCATGATCAAGAATCTTTATGGTGTTCTAGAAAAATTTTGAGTCATACATTAATGAAAGATACTCAGTCGTTCTTGTAAATTCACCCAGGTTGCATGCGTATTTTATACATGAAAAATTAGTAAGTTAATACAAAATTCCTTAATGAACCCATTCCTTACAGAATAGCATTTAGTATTGTTCATATGAATTTAGATCAGTATACTACAAGAATTGATAATGTACTATTGAAGTAAATTTTCATAGACATGTTTCAGAGACTTTTGCAAAGAACTCCAAGCTCTACTTGAAAGTGCTCCACTGACTAGATTTAGAGGCTTAGCTGGAGTTTAGCTGAACACAGCTCCTAGTTACTTTCTAAGCATTTACGCCCTTGCCTGTTAAATGCCAGGGTGGATATTAAAACTTTAGTCCATGCACTCAGTTCTGGAAGGAGTATGACATCTCAAACTACAGTATCTAAGAAGGACGCGTGTGGTTATTAAAGGAACCAAATGGACAATAATTATGATCTATTTGACTGCTTGCTTTATTCCCGATCAGGTCATGTTTCAGTTGAATAAAGTTACTGCAAATGGCATCACTGTAGTAAAACTGCTCCATTAGATTTATAGCGCAACCTGCCTAAAGACATGGTTTTGGAAGTGGCAGCTGTGAACAGCTAGCTCATCAAGGCATGGCCCTCAGCAAACAAGAAATACAATAATTTCCTGAGAATTTGTAGAATATTATGCTGGCTGTCAGTGGACTAGAGGTTTTCTGTAGAAACAAGTCTTTCAGAAAATGGACATCATAAATGCTTGCAATTCGGTTTGCAGGAATTGGTTTAATAGTTAATGCTTTAATCTGCTGTGAATCTGACTGTATAAACTACAATGTAATAAATATCAATTTTTAACATGTTTAGGCCTTTATTGGCTAAGCTTTCAAGAGTCTAATTAAAGACATTAATCTGTAGCGTAGACAGCAGCTGTACTTGTCTGGCCCTGCATCCCATCAATGTTACTGTAACAGCACATAATGCTAAGCTCTTGCTGGATATGTTTTTTGGAGGTCTGAGGGGGAAAAAGCAACTTTTATCCCCATCTGCAGAAATCTGGAATATGGGCAATATCTGTGCTTCTTCCAGAATTCATTTTCCAGGTCAGCTGAAACTGAATCAATATACAGCGATTTGTTTGATCACAGGTGGCAACAAGCCAACTGCCAAAGCAGGTATCTCCAATCCTTCTTACATTTGTGGGCAACCTATCCAAATGACATGACACTAATTAAATGTAGGTTAGTGCAACTGTCAGGAAAAAGAAAAAAAGCTATATTCTCCTGCTAAAGTAAAAGAACTGCAACAGCAAAAGAGCCACGTTTTTTTTGCATAAAAGACGCTCAGACCAGAAAATAATATATTATAGCAATTTTTAAATAAAGCATGGGTCATAACTTCAGCCTACTGGTAAACAGAAATACGAGTCAACAGCAATTATGCTATTGAAGGGGGAAAATGATGAGTCTGGGTACAGAGACAGCCCTTTTACAATATTTTTTTCTGACTTCTGTGATGCGTACGAACTGAGGAAGATACTTTTTTTAGAAGTCTGTAAGTCTATTAGTTGCTCTCAGTGCTTTCTGTGTTTAGGCAGGGCAAGGGAAAGCTACCTGAAAACGTGAGTTGAATGATGGTGTTTCCCATGTCACATAACCTGAACAGCATTAGCATATGCCCCCAACTGGGGTCTCATAATAAGGGATGGGACGGAGGAAAGGGACCTGAAGCCTCTCGTTGGTTATTCCACTGTGATGGATCAATACACAGCCTTATACACCGTCAGGAAATACTTTCTCTAAACCTGCCTCTTCCTTTTCAGACACTAGGGGGAAAAAAATCCCAGTTCTTGGAACTACCATAATTAAGCTAACATAAGGTGCCTGCACTAAAATAAAATTGATCACTTTGTCTTCTTTTTGCAGACAAAATACATGCCAGAGCCACCAGAGTTACGGGATAAGGAAACAAAATTGGCTGAAGACAATCCTGGTCATTGCAGCTCAAAGCATTCATTTTTGCCCTTAAAAAAATTTTTTTTTGAAGTAGCCTATTTAATTTTTGTTAGTAGCGTTTTTCAATCAAATCCCATTTACAGCATGACTCATGTCAGCTGTCTCTTCAAAGAGAAATTTTTTTTTTTTTGTGTACAAGTTGAACTATTTTGCCATTAATAGCATGGGTAACACAGTCCACGGAGAATACCAACCCCGGGGCAGCAGCGCTTGCCAGAACACTGCTAGGGGTTGACTGACATGAGCAGCTAGCCTGGGCTTTCCAGTTCTGATAAACACGCAGCTGCATGTCACTCACATATTTTATCAATGTTGCAGAGCCCCTGTTGAGATAACTCAGTACAAACTGCTTCCTGCCCCTCACCAAAAAATTATAGATGATTAGATAGATAGATAGATATAGAGATCAGTGGACTTTTGCTACCCTGCACTAAACTCTCCAGACCAAAAAGATCAAAATTTTATTTTAAATATTAAGTGCTATACAGAAAAACATAGTATGTGACTAGTGAAGGAGCCATCTGTATTCAATGAAAAGTGATTCTGCGATTGAGAACTTAACTGAATAATTATTTAAATGTCAGTAATCATAAATGAAAACAGGCAGGCACTTCATTACACGTTGAAATAAGATGGCTTTTACCACAGTAGACAAAATTTCACAGTGCAATGACACAACTGTGTCACACTCCAAATTAATAAACTGTTGCTAAAAATACTTAACCCCCTTCTACCCCCCCGATCAGTTATCCCACAGGAAAGACACAGAAAATCAAAACTGATAAAGATAAATTAAAGCAACACATGCTGTCACATTGCCGCAAACTTGTCAAAGAAAGAGAGATGAGAAAATTGCATTCTTTTTCTTTCAATCATCCTTAACTTTGCTATTTCTCTTCTGAAAGCAGACAAGAGTGAGCATCTGAATTCCTTCTGTCCCAAATTGAGTTTGGAAATGTTTCTTTTGACTGGCGTCCTGCCAAGTCTCAGGAAGTGTCCATCCTGATTTGGAAGTGGTTTTCATTCTCATTAATACAACTGATTTAGACATCTTCTTGCAGATTACCTAATTCTAGTAAGATTCCTTTTTAAAAATTAGAACTAATTTATTTCTAATGCGAGGACTGATGAGTTTATAGCATATTTTAATCGTCCATCTTCAATGTAACATCTTAAATGCCCAAAGTGGTGGCAATTGTGAATTTTTATGCTTAAGACAAATTCGAGGGTTTTTTTTTCAAGCTAGAATACAGTACAAGTTTGAGGAGGAGATTGCACAGCCTTCCTTTCCCTTCTACTCTGTGCAATGAATACAGAACAAGCGAGCGTGATCTCTGCAGTTTGTAAAGATGATTTGCACTGCAAGAAGGTGCACAGCAGATCAAGGGCAGAGGGGAAGAGAAGGGACAGGTCCAGCCCTACTGAAAAGCTGAGCAGCAGCAGCAAGGATGTAGAACTGTGCATCCTCCACAGAACCCAAAGTGTGTTTGTGTCCTTGCAGTTTTGAACGGCATAGTCTCTAGCCTTTGGATTTATGAATGAATATTCTCAGTTTACACTTGGCACCTCCGAACATAATTTATTTACAATGCCTGAGCACCAAAAACACAAACTGTGCTTATTACAAGGTTCATTTTTATTTGATGGCACACGAACCAGTCTTGGGATTTATCTCATCTCCGTGAATCCTAGGTAAAAACATTCACATGAAAACAAAAGAGCCAAGAACTCAGAAATGTTTATATGGCCAATGTCAAGCTTTCCCAGTGTTGCATTTTTAAAAGGTATTTGATTGATCACAAGAAGTGGAGGCCAGGAGGCAAACTCCCTAAGCTGCAGCATTCCAAACATATTCAGAATGCATAACCATCCATCTCTACCCATTCTGACTATCACCACCAAGATGTATTCATTCACATTAAAAAATGGAACCAAAACTTTCTCCATCAGCAAGATTTGTTATGCTTCATGGAGGGGATGAGGAGGAAAGATTAATCACTATTTACCAATGCTTCTGCTATTGAACAGATAAAGGACAGCTTTAGTTGTCACTATAATCATACCATAGGACATTTATTACTTTATTATTAAACTTCTATAGCATGGTTATTACCATTTCATTTAGAAGTCTTAGCCATCACCCAGGACTCTCCTGTGGTACCATGAGGCAACATCAAAAAAACCCCTTTGTGCTGCAAAGCACTTCCAGTCAACAAAAGAGATAATGGTAAGAGAGAAAGACTCGGCAATGGGGGCTACTGCGAGATAATTTTCCTATAGGGGACAGTTATCTTTTCTGCTTTATAATTCTGTAGTGTGATTCCTTCACCGTGAGTTTATTGTTCCATCACTTCTGAGCTGCTGCTGATCTCACATGGTCTCTTTAGTAATCAGTTCTCTATGCAATTTTTTTGTAGCTGTTTCCTTATACGGCCATTCTATAGAATGCCAATGTTATCAAATTTTGGAAATTTTAGTAAAAATCCCAGCAGGTTAGCTTTGGTTTTAAATTGTTTAAAACACGGACCATGTCGTTTATACCTTTGGGGATACTCTCTAAAACATAAAATACATTAACAATAATAATCCTACCTATATATTTCAAATTGCTATTTCGCGTAAGACCAATACAAATGTCAGCGTATTAATATTTGAGATGTGCTTGAGCAACATTCCTGCCCTTTGTAACCTATTTGACATCTTCATGCAGGTCTGAACAGAGCAGTTTACACCCACCATATCAAATAAAAATTCCCTTAAAAGCTGCCGCCTGACCTCCAGATGTTGGGTGGGTTGCAAACAAAATATGGATTTTGCCATGCAGTTTTATTATTCGTGCGTATCACTTCGTACAGTCAAGCTGCGGGTCAGAGCTTAAAAGCTAAGAGAGCATGGTGAATTGTAGTAATACTGACCTAAATAAACACCAAAACCACCAGCCACACACCACCTAGCTTTTAATTTATCATGATATGTTATATCCAGTCTGTAACCTGCTTTTCTAGAAAAAAAAGACATGTAAGTAAAAGACATGAAAGGGAACTTCTGCTGTGACATCTTATTAGAGTTTAAAAGCAGAAGTGCATTTCTGAATCCTAAAGCCTACGACGGATAAAACTGCCTCGGAGGCTGGGGAGCTCTGAAGCGAGCGGGCCCCTCTCTGCCCTGCCGGGTGGGTATGGGCAGCACCAGCAGCTTCAGCCACCTGCACAACCCCATCCCTGAGCATTACGGAAGCCATACTCACAAAGATGCATCCTCCATAGCATGGCACGGCTTATATCCCTGGTTACCAAAACGGTCGGTTAGAAGTGACAGCCCCCATTTACGGTCTCCCTTCAACACAAAATAGGTTGCTGAGGACACGTGGGGCCATATTAACCAGAGAAAGAAAATTACTACCCTGTGGCATAAGCTGGGCTTTTTGGAAAAAAGGGACTGTGAGCAAAGCATCAAGATCGTTACCGCCAAAGGAATGACACCAGGTTAGAAACACTTACGAATTGTTCTGATAAGAGAGTGAATATTTAATTAAGCAAGGTAATTTCTCACAGCGTGGTAGAGATAAAGTAGTACACACACACACAAAAAAAATCATCTTATTTAGTGCAAGTGCAAGTGCAAGTCAAGCCTTGCATTTATAGACAGATGAACAGGCTGTGGTTTTGAGGCTGAGCATAGCAAAAGATGTCCTCTGGTCTGCTGGTTACTACGAAGATCTAGTCACAAATGTGCTGTGTTAAACATATCCTTCCTCTTTGTCCTGACTAAATCATCACCTGGGTTCAGGATGATACCGACACCTTACTTCTGAAATTAAGAGCACTTCTCTGGTTTGGTCCAGAAGATGAACTCTGAGGCTTAGTCTTAATGAGCTGATGATTTTCTCAGATAGTCAGAACTCATTTTAGGAAACCAATTCTTCCTGTGAGGGTTAGCAGGAACTGAAATTAAGCATTTTTAAGATTCAGTATTAAAAACTTTAAAAACATTTTTCACTCTAAAGTGGATCTAGAATGAAAGTGGTGAAAAGGCTACTTTCTTTTCCTTTGTTGAAAAATTAACATGAAAATTTTTGTAGAAATTAAGAAACTTAGTGTGTTGTGTTTATTGTAATAGTCTCTGAGGCATCAGCCATAATAGATCTCGTTTACGTAATACAAACAGATGTAGAGGGATTTCTGCTTACGGTAGATTCTTTAGTCTCTGTTAAGGTACTGGGTGACTTACTAACTGGATCCAGTGAGAGTCATCTTGCTCAGAAACAGCTACCTAAATAAGCAGTCGGATAAATATATGAGGAAGAGACCCACAGTCATTGTCGTAACGCTAATTTGGCTGTTGGGGGTGACGACATGCTTGCTGCTGTCAGAGCCCACTCAATAACTCGGTACAAGAAAGGGAGTTTTGGCTCATTTGTACAGATGAGGATGCCTCCACACTGGGAAGAACACTTCTGCCAACAGTGTTGTCTGAAACTGAGGCAGAAAATTTAAACAATAAGGAGGAAAAATGTGACATGAAGCAATCTGTCAAAGGGATTGGAGTCATTAAGATGAAAAAGGCTGGGTGAACTTTAGAGACTGAAAGTTTCCTTAGCCTGGTAGCATACTATTGCAGGCTGGTGCCTCGTTTGAATACCACCACAGCTCCTGCATCACATCTGTTCAAGAAATAAGAGCCTGAGCAGTACAGAATGGATGTAACAGATGTCAGAGGGTCTCTGATGTTTCAAGAAATCTTAACCCTGTTGATAAAGCATGATTTTGCAGAAGCTTTTGTGATCTAAGTCAGAGTTTCAGAAACTGTTTTCAGGTACGTAGATGTGAAAATGTAGCAATGGGAAGAAAGAGTGGAAATACTGCACCTAGGGTGAAAAACAAAACCCACTCCCTGCTAATTCTGCGAGGCTGGAAACTATGCCAAAATCAAATGGAATAGGATAATGACAGCGAATTTTTGTCACTTCCGGAAGATGAACTGAAGCTCTCACTGTGCTCATGGCCACGTCTGGAGTGCAAAGAACGCTGCCAGTCAGCCTCCCGGGGCTGTCAGCACGGGAACCGACACTTGCTGAAGCTGATGGCAGAATTGAGATATTCCAGATTTAGAGAAAGAGTTAAAATCATAGCAGACAGCAGGTACAACAGATACCTGCACACTTATAATCAAGTGCAAAAAAATGCATGTCTATCACCTACTGCTTAACAGCCTTGGCATGGCAGGTACTTGGCTTTCAAGCATCAGCTGGCTGAGAATGTCAGAAAACACTCTACCTGACAAGCCATCTCTCCTTAGAAATCTGGTTTGTGGAGATCTCCTTATGATCGGGAATGTGACAGCTCTGAGCAAACCCGGGCTTCGCTGGAAAATATCAATGTTGGCAGAGCCCATGCCCTTCCTTTCTGGGGGCACAGAAGGACAGAGAGCTGGGGAAAAAATGAGAGTCCGGTAGCACGTACATGGCTGGACTACGCAGCAGTGGCCAGTATTACCACGCCACTGACTTGCAGAGATGCATAAAGCAGGACAAGGGCTTTGTTCAGAAGTATCATCACATCTCCTCAGAGACTGTGCTTTACAAACTGTGCTGATACTGCACTGAACAGATGAGTTTTTAGTAAAAAAAAAGATTTTTTTCTTCTCCAAAAAAAGTTTGGAGAAAACTCAAGGATGATTACTGCTTTCAGAATAACAAACATTTCATCTAGGAGAAATTCTGCAATGGCAAGGTTGAGCCAACCCTTTCTTTTATCACAACCATGAGAGCTAAAACTTGCTTCTTTTCCCCTGTACTGAGCAGCTGGCGTTGCTGCTTCAGAAAACTGTGGGTATCTGAGCTAGACTCAGCAATTGGCGAGAGGGAAGAGTATGGGACTGGTTCATCACAACCATGAGAGCTAAAACTTGCTTCTTTTCCCCTGTACTGAGCAGCTGGCGTTGCTGCTTCAGAAAACTGTGGGTATCTGAGCTAGACTCAGCAATTGGCGAGAGGGAAGAGTATGGGACTGAGGCGGTTTTGTGTCAGATCAGTGCAAGAAGTACTAGTTACTGGTCACCAGCACAACATAATGATGGCCATAAACCTCCTATTTCTTTAAAATCTTTAAATAGGTCGAAGGAACTGCCAGATATGCAAAGCCCTCCTCCCAAGCATAGCCAAAAGTTTAAATCAATTAACATTTTAGTGACTACATTTTCACTCAATTTCTAAATAGTAACAGCTGTAAGAAGTAATGATATTAGTGCACATTCATCGTCATTTTAGCTCTCTTGACTCCTGCGATTAGTGAGGAAGAGGTATTTGCCAATTAAGATAAGCTAAATATAGGTAAGGATGATTGTTTCATAACAATTTAAAACACAAAAAAGTCTGGCTTTCATCTGCAGATGGGGCATGCACTGATACACTACACAAGCTCTAATTATCCACTTACAGTTATAATTACAGGGATTGTCTCAAGCTGCCAGTCACTTGCCTTCAACATTCTTAGTAGCAAACTATTTACATTCCCTGTATCCAACCATAATATTTGATACAAGCTACACCTGCAAAGTTTTCGTCATTAGCACCAGTCTGGAAACAGCACATCCAAACAGCTTTATGGACTTGAGTGGAAATCCTGAATTTGGACCAAGAGGCCTTAAATAAAGTCTATTAGGAACATTTCATCTACTGCAGATCAGTAGATACCTTTAATAGCAGAACTGGCCCCGCTCCAGTACTTGGCCTTGGCTGCTGCAGGCATTTTGAAGATAAATCAGCAATTTCAAGAGGTGAGGAGCTAGCTGTTCTGGACGCAAGCATCCCTATAGATGCTGTGCTCCACCGCTTGCAAACTGTAAGCAGGTACCCACTGCAGTTGGATATCTCTCTCATTGTCCTATGCATATCATTAATCAGCTTCACTCAAAGTATGAAACCCAAACAAAAATAAAACAGGCAGTTATTTCATGTTCTCTTTCACCACGCGGTAAGCTAAAATACGAAGGAGCATAGCCTAGCAACGAGGGCAAGACACTAAGTGTCTAGTCTGTCCTCATTTAAATCAATGTGATCTTGCACTGATTTAAATGAAGCCAGGATTTCTCTTGAGAATCAGCAATAAAGCTGAGAAGCAATGATTTTCTTGCCCCCCCCCAGCTTTGTCTTCACAAATGTGAAACCTATTCAGTACAAGTTTTTAAAAAGTTTGAAATTTCTCACTTAGGGTTCAAATAAACTCAAACTCAGACCAAACCCTAGCGGCAATAGGTAAAATGAACAGAGATCAATGAGGCATACCATTTGAATACTAAAAGCAAAATTTACCTTGTTCAGAATGATAGCTCAAGGATGCAAATTAAGAATTGGGAATATTGTGGGATATAGGTTTTGGGTGAGCCTGTCTACAGGAGAATATAATTTACTCAAAATTTATATTTCATATTATTTGTGTGCTATCAACACAAATAGCTCTTTAAATGAGGAAAATCTCAGATAAAACTCATTTAACAGCAATATAGAGATCTGAGTCTGGTTTTTGTCTTAACAAAAATCATGCTAATCCTCAAAATTTGTTCAAACATTAACTAAACTTAATGGCACGCTAAATGCCATGATGTTTTGTTTGGGGGGGGGGTGTTTAGGATATTTTTTTTTAAATAACTGAACCAAACACATTTTGATTTTCTTCACTTGACACACCTATTAAAAATTCACACCCTTCTTTCAGGTATGTTAGGAATCATTCCCAGTTCTACCACTGTGCAATGCTCTGTTTCTGTTCTGGCACCTGTAAGATAAATGTACCTAGGCTATAGATTTAGTACTGCAAGATTTAGCAAACATTTGTGAAACTCTGAGGCCTTGGAGCACGAAGGTATATGGAAATGTTGCTGTGATTGCCTTAAAAATCAGGGATCAAAACATAAAATCACCTTACACTGGGAAAAGGAATTTCAAGACTGCAGGCTTATCTCTCACTTTCTCCCTGCGTGCGCCTTTGTCCCTGTGTAGG
>NW_008825614.1:35853-39116 GCF_000699105.1 Pygoscelis adeliae
AGATAGCACCTGATATTTGGTCCTTTACGTTGGTCAGGTATGCACTGGGGGAGCTCAGCGGTATAGCCAGTGGTTCAAAGTCTACCCTCTCTTTGCCTTGTACATGAAGGCGATATAGGGAACTCAGATTTGGACCTCCCATTTTAAATGTGTGTCTTTGTAATCTGCATCTCTATATAATGTAACTATAGATATGAACTGCAGTCAAAGGGTCTGTAAGTAAAAATATTTTGTGAAGGGAGGACTTCAGGCTTACTCCTGCAAAACACATTTTTTCAATGAGTTTTTATGGCCACTGGTTCTATAAAAACAGAACTTCTCATTGATCTTTACTGGGAGTTCTACTTCAAACCAACAATATGATATGGGTTGATGATGTGTATTTCAAGACATCTTCTATTTTGCTATTCCCTAATTAATCTTAAGGGCAAAAAGTTTGGGGGTTTTTTTTCATAGTGAGACAATAATTCTGATAATAAGTATTCCCTATCCATCAAAGCTCTCAAGGCAGTGCCCAACTGCCACTCAAGCTTTCAGGATATAAACATATCCTGTGTAGCTGTAAACTTTGCTGAATCAGGCACTGAGCATTATATAGTTTCATACTATTGTCCTTGTTCAGAAAGACACATCCTCTTTTGACATAAAACTCACCTTTTCTTTTTAGGTAGGATACAGTTTCCTTCATTACTGGGGGGATTAGTTCGCCTTTATTTTTGTCCTTGATACTGTTAGGGGGGAAAAAAAAAGTAACAGCCTTTAAATGGCATTTATAGACAAAGAGTCAAAACCAAGACAGAACAGTCTTAGCAAAAAACTGAGATATCCGAGAGCATATGTTAAATTCCACTAATTCCTGCACCAAACACAAGAGTCCTCCACAACTCTAACAGGTGCTGAACGAGCCATTGAAACAAGTGACTTAGACTGCTATTCAAAGAGCCGTTCCTAAACACTTCTTGCTAGAAAAGCTGTGTAACTGCAACAGCGCCGAGTAATAAATAAGTGCTATTTCCTGTACCGAAGGGGAGTCAAGGACAGAGCAGCAGAATGATGTTGCAGGCTAACTTTCCCCTACCCGAGATTGTTTTTGCTCTAGTTTTGCTGCCCTCGCTTGGCACGCCCCAGCAGGGCTGCATTTAACCATGACGCAGTGATGGCAGTGGTGGTGGCTCTGACTGGATTTTGCTGGACGTCGTTGGTGGAACGGGGTTTCAAGGCAGCTTAGAGGCAGGCGAGGAAGGAGTTTGCAGCGAATGCTTCAAAATAAGTCTTGATCAAGGGATGCTGCAAGTTTAGGAGCCTTTTATCGTGCAGATTTTTCTTTGTCATTTGTCTCTCTTTAAGCCACAGCCTATGTATAATTAAAAGGATATTGTACTATTTATTTTGAAGCAAAGTGATGCAGCGAGATTATTAATGCTTTGAATGATTCTCATGAAATGAGATTTCTTTCTCTTTCATGAGTGAACAGTTGAGGCAAAAAATTGAACATAGCATTTTCTTGATCTAGACAGTGCAGAAAATTCTGCAATTATCTTCCTTATTTAATAAAAAAAAAAGTCTTTGGCAGTTTAAAAAGTATAACAAAAGAGACGGTCAGTATCTGCTGAGTATTCTGCTACATTTTTACAGTAATCGACAACAAAATAAAGGACCAATCTCAGCTTTTAAAGTAGACTTAATATATATTTATGTGCACAATTTCATATTTGATATTTAAAAGGTGACCAGCTTTACTGACAAACTCTAAAGCACCAGCACAAAACAACACAGAGATCTGTTACTGTATCATGAGAGGCTGCAAATGCTGCAGCTCGTCCACAGAAAATGCAAGATGTTTATACAACATGTAACATAGCCTTAACCTAGTGCTGCTAGCTGAGGTTGCATCTGCAAAGGAGAATGATTCTTAGAGTCTTTTTCTTTTCCAAGTACTGTGATTTCTTCTCTTTCTCTCTAGGCTTGCTAATTACTTTATTAATATAAAACAACTGATAATAACTAAAGTGCATTTGATACAACTTCTGTAACATTGTTGCATGGAATGAGCAATCCAGTATTATATTTTGTGTTTAAACTACACATAAAAACTACTTTAAAATCATGGAGGGGTAGGGAAATTGTCAAATCCTCCCCTCCTCCTCATACTTGTTTTCCCTATGCCTATGAAGGGAGTTAGAAGAGGATACGTAGACTGGTTAATTTTGGACCTCCAAGCTTAAGGAGGTTAGTCACCTCCAGCTTCACATATGGGGGCGGTGAGGGTGTTCCTCCAACGGGAAGACTTGGAGCAGGATCCTGACTTAGGTACTGAATCACCCTGTGGTTTTGCCTCTCTTACTCAAACTGACAGGGGAATACACTTCATGCTATTCGGTCATTCAGCCATCAAACATTTTGATCTCATTCATCACTCCAGGGACACAATGCTCAGCCACCAGTGCCATTTCTTCCAGTTACAGTTTTGTTGCCCACCCAGTCCTACTCTTCCTCTTCCAAATTTTGTGTGTCATTTCCCCTAGCGCTATATTAACCGATACAACTTGTTACATGATTGCAACAAACTTCTTAATCCAGCTCCCAGAGCTCCTATTATTTCAAATACCTAGACCACCCTGCTGTTTGAAAGGAAATAAATTGTTCCTTCAGCTGCAGAACTAATGAAGTTGATCCGCTATGGATTTGTACCCTATGTCCTACCCGTTTCCTCATCACAGTAATCCGAGATAATTTCCTTATGTCTTCTATAACCTCACTTCCCTTACGTAGTACTTTCATTTCCTCCCCTCTTTACCTTGTATTTCATAGAATCATAGAATAGTTTGGGTTGGAAGGGACCTTTAAAGGTCACCTAGTCCAACCCCCCTGCCATGGGCAGGGACATCTTCAACTAGATCAGGTTGCTCAGAGCCCCCTCCAACCTGACCTTGAAGGTTTCCAGGGATGGGGCATCCACCACCTCTCTGGGCAACCTGTGTAAAAACGTAGCCCACAGTGTAAAAAATTTCTTCCTTATATCTAGTCTAAATCTACCCCCCTTTAGTTCAAAGCCATTCCCCCTTGTCCTGTCGCAACAGGCCCTGCCAAGAAGTTTGCCGCCATCTTTTTTACAGGCCCCCTTTAAGTACTGATAGGCTGCAATAAGGTCTCCCCAAAGCCCTCTCTTGTCCAGGCTGAACAACCCCAACTCTCTCAGCCTTTCTTCACAGGAGAGGTGTTCTATCTCCCAATCATTTTCGTGGCCCTCTTCTGGACCCGCT
>NW_008825614.1:41404-45716 GCF_000699105.1 Pygoscelis adeliae
TGATGCCAATAAGGTCGTAGCCCTGCAGGCGTGTGCACGTCTCTAACTCCTCTTGTTTATTCCCCATACTACATCCGTTTGCATAGAGGCATTTAAGTTGGGCCCCCGATGAAGCTGTCTTACTGGCTGGGGTTCCTTTGTGCTGCTCTTCAGGCGCCCTCCTGCTGACCTGTGTTCCTTCTCCAGGCTCTGGGCATCTGTTGTTGGCCCTGGTATCAAACTGGTAGGAGCGGGATGGATTGAGGTTCCCCTCCCCTGGCATCTCTAGTTTAAAGCCCTCTTCACCAGCTTGGCAAGCCTATGACTGAAGATGCTCTTCCCCTCCTCTGACAGATGGACCCCGTCAGCCCCCAGTAGACCAGGTTTCTCAAAGCGAGTCCCATGGTCTAAGTAGCTGAACCCCTGGCTGTGGCATCAGTCCCGTAACCATTTGTTGACTCGCCAGATTTGACTGGCCCTTTCAAACACCTTCCCTTTGACCAGCAGGATTGATGAAGAAACTACCTGCGCTCCCGAGTCCCTTACCGCCGCTCCCAGGACTCTCTAGTCCTTCTTGATAGTCCTCAGACTGCTCCTGGCTGTGTCACTAGTGCCCATGTGAAACAGCAGCAGCAGATAATAGTCAGTGGACTGTACGAGGTTTGGTAGCCTCTTGGTGACATCCCTGATGCGAGCCCCCAGTAAGCAGCACACCTCTCTAGAGAGCGCGTCCGGTCGGCAAATGGGTGCCTCCGTACCTCTCAGAAGAGAGTTGCCTACTCATGAGGTAAGCAGTAGCTCATAATTAATCACCATCTAAACACTAACTGGTGCATCAGCAGACCAAAGACAACAGAAAACTGAATTCCTGCTATAGTTTCTCTCCTTTCAGCCAACAATTTTTAAAAGCTTGTAGTATTTGTGAGAGCTCCACTCCTCTGTCAAATTTGGTTGACAGAAGCCCATAGCTCTTCTGTGAACCTAAGTAAAAATCAATCCATTGAACAAATTTTTCCTGCTCTTTTTCAACAAAGTATCCATACCAGAATCTAAAGTGTATAAAATTCAATACTGCTCTATGTGTGGGTTAATACTACTTTGTGGACACTGCTGTAGCTATACCTAACAGGAACTGTCTAGGAAAGGGGAATTTTCCTTGATGTAAACAGACATAAGAATCTTGATAAAAAATATAGCCAAGTTTCACAAAACCATGTTCATAACATGATAATTTTAGACATTTGACCAAATAAATTCTACAATGTATGCAATGCACTTGCAGAAAGAAAGACTAACAGCAAGGAACAAGTTTAATTCAGATAATCCTAAAGTATGATCTTTTATACGTTAGTAATTCTCATCATTTGCTGCTGCTTGCAAGTATGATCTTTAGACAAAATGATACAACTTCTTGTCCTTACACACTGGCAAGGCACCATTAATTTCAATATGAAACAGTACTGGACTCGCTGGAGTAATCATTCTCTGGACTATCATAAGAACATGATAATGGCCAGAAGGAAGATTTATGATCTGACTTGTAAGGTAAGACCAAGTCCAACCTCAGTCTTCCCCATTATCACAGACATCTTACAAGAGCTAAACCAGAGGCCCTAAGTGCTTCCTGAAAACCCCTCACTGACTAGAGAAGGCCATGGCTTGAAATGCTACCAGGATCAAGTTTATGACCTAGTCCTCAGAGCAACATCCTCTTCTTACCCACAGTGACAATCAGGTACCTCCATAAAGTATCTCTCCTAGCAGCAAAATCCTCTTGGCCCCCTTCAGGATATGTATCCCATCACTTCTAGTCTCTCCTGCTCCTTCCAGCTTCAACAATCTGCATGCTGGTGATGCTAGAGCAGAAGGTCAGTGTTAGCGTTACAACCGTGCAGGAGTTCTGCAGTGCTCTCAGACCAGCTCCGAGACCCAGGTTGTTCTCGCCTTCCCCCTGCCTTTCACCTAGACCCTGGGGAGGAAAAACTAATAAGTAACTTTGCTTCAGTACCATGAGCTCTCATACCAGCCCCTGCAAAAGCTGGCCACAACAAAGGGAACAGAACCACACAAACACAGAACACATGAACCCCCTACCCTGCTCTGAAAGGCAGCTTCTCTATGTGAATTATTTTCTCCCGCAGCAGATCAGTGTTGTATAACAACCCTGCTGCAACAACATAGAACAAAACAGGCAGTGACTGTGCAGCCCCATTAATAAATTAGCCTTGCTCATAAACCACACAAGGAAGTTCGTTCTAAGGGTTCTTTGCACAGCATGCACAGTTGAAATCACCAGTGAAATGATATCCCCTGGTAAGGGACTAAACAAGAAAAGGGGCGGGGAGATGAGGTCAGTACCAAGGTCAATGTTTGGGATACCAGCGAGGAAAAGCCTGCAGCAAATCAAGGTAAGGAAAAAAAAACCCCGACATTTATTTTAGCCTTTCTAATAGGGGAGTTATAACACACTCCTTGTGTGTCAAATAATTTTGTTTCATGTATTCAGATCAGTACCCTAAACATTTAGGGCAACTTTTATTAAAATTAGTCGAAAGCCTAATTCACTTAAATGGGAACATCATCAAGACTTTAATTTGCTTGGAAGCTGTTACGTCTTTATTATTGACAATTTAAGCTCGTGGAACCCATTCTCAGTCTCTCTTAAGTTGCACTGATTGTTTTTGCTTTCTTACAGCTGCTCACTCCAGAGGCACCACATAGCAACCCAGCAGCTTTTTATAAATGTTTTCTAATTATTATTGTTACCCACAAATGTGTTTCCCATTTCAGTGTATAAATAGCAAACTGATTATTTACAGCACTTGCTCCTGCTGAGCACTAGTTTATCTGTCAGAGAGGTGAGACAAATAACTGGGCTATAATTTGTAATAATAAAACCTACACATCATTTTTCTTTTTATAGGAAAAAAGATGCAGTTTCTGCACTTCTACTATTTTCTACAGGATTCCTGTTTCCCTTGAAGGAAAGGTTCCATTCCCAGTACAATTAAAGAAGTCCTCAAGATAAACGGTATTTTAAAATAGAGTAGGATATTCACTGAAGGTCACATGCAAGGGATTGTTCTGTTTTTGCAACACTGGGGAAAGCTGGGATGCATATTTTCATAGCATTTCACAATGTGGGACATAGCGTTCAGTTTACTGGACCTAAGGTGGCAGAAAATAATAGGGACATTACTTCAGCTAATGTAAATCAGACTGGCTCAGGGGTCAATGAAATTACACCTCTATCCTCTCTCTGTGGATCCTGTCAAGTAATCTGCATTTTTCTTGCCTTGCTCAGGATGGTGTGATGAGCAGCTGTGCTTTATGATGGACAATGCAAACTGACATTGGAGATCAGGCACTACTACAGGCAATTTGAAATGAGAGATCTCTTTCTGCTTAAGAGACAAGCATAACAGAGCATTTCAGTGCACAGTATAGTTTTCTGTAACTGATTCACAGATCTGATTCGTATTGCAGCAACATGTCAGATTCAAGAGGGATCTATTCTGGTAAACACAGTAGCCAGGGAGAATGAGTACTCCTTACTATAGGATATATGATTAGTTACTGCAACACGGTATATACCCAATGACTCATTTCTAGACAGTGGACAGTTATCACGAGAGGCCTTTACACATTGTTCTGAAGTGTCATTAAGTATTCTTGGCTGATAATCTTTCTCTCTCTCTGCTTTTCTTCTCCTTTTCATTTTTCCCCTGCTGAGACGTGCTGCGATTTGGTTTAGAATGCATTCTTCCTCCCCGGTCATGCATGCACAAGTGGAAAGATTATGACCAAACGGAAAGCACCCTGAAATGTTTATGGTAACAATTCAACCAGCAAAAGCTGTACAGTTGTGGCAATTTTGTGCATTTTCTCTGCCCCCTCTCCCCATCCATGGCAATAGATAGAAAACCAAAACATTTCCTCTCTTCCCAAAAAAGATATTTAATTTTAGATTTTAAAACCAATCGAAGAAAACAGAACAATGTCAATAGCTAGTCAAGGTCAACTCTGTGCTGGAGCTCAGCTGTAGCCTTCCTCGATTACAGAGGCAATTGGGTGCAGCAACAGGGGTTTATAGGAGCTTGCCGAACATACAGCAGAGGACAATGATGCCACTTGGCCCATATTGTCAATTATTAATTCCTTTAAAGCGTCGCAAATTTAGGAAGCTTCATTCGTGCATTTTAACTGTATTTATCTGATCAACACAAGCAGAGGGTCCCCCAAATTTTTCCTTGCCTTTTTAAACAGAAAATCTTTACTAATGGCTTTTAGAATAAAAATCCTATTTTTCACCCTGACATGCAGTGCAAACTAG
>NW_008825614.1:45765-77468 GCF_000699105.1 Pygoscelis adeliae
ATTGCTGAAAGAACAGAAAAATAGTCTTGCTATATCAACACAATACATGAACATTCTTTGAAATGTCTGGATTTATAAAAGCGATAACTACTGGTGAGTAACAGAAAGTCATTTCCATAGTACTGTAGTACTCTCCTCTGTCAGTCTCTGGTCACTACAAGCTGGGACATTATACCTGAGGAAGTATCGCTGTACGCTTGCTCTGTTCTAACACTGCTCCCTGCTAACATCTGCTATTGCCCTCTATTGGAGACATGACGTGAGGCTTGATAAACCTTTAAACCAGCTCATTAGGGTTGTTATTCTCCTCACTCTATCTGCACATAAGAAGCTTGAATTAGCAAGCTAGAGAAGGACATAATAAACACTAAACATGCAAACTATTCCACCCGCTCTGTGCTACGCATTCTTTAGAGCCTGTCAAATCTGAGCATGTATTCCCATTAAATTATAACTGAAAAATTAAGTATGGACAAAACCTCCTCAGGAGGACCGTTCTGTCTGATATCCCCATGAAGATGAACATTAGTTTCAGTTGTGTTATTTTATATTTTCAAGAAAAACCCATAGTTTTTAACGTGAGTTCAAACCTTTAAAGGTGCAATTTGGCAACCAGGCAATCCAGGTTGGGGATCAGAAATGCTACAGAAAGACACTTATTCAGTAAACTGGGTGAATCTGCTGTGTACATGCAGGCATAAAGAATTAAATACGGAGACAGCCAAACTTTTTTGGTCACCCGCAATTTATTCTAAAGACATCCTATAAGCCAGCTTCGCGTGATTTAACTGCCTTTACTAAGCTCATTTATTATTGTCTGAATTAGCATAGTTTCAGTGGAAACTTCAGGACAACTTGGTACTAGATTCAAGTTCTAGCTGCAAAGACCAAATTATTGAGTCCTCACAGGAGCTCCCAATGAGGAAGGTTTTCCACTTCACATCTGTGCCTAACATAAAGTATACGCTTAAATCCCAGACAAGTAAATGTAAATAAAGGTGGATGGACACTTAAAAGGAAGTCAGCTTGGTGAGTGTTTAGTTTTTCCTCCCCACAAAGAGTTTAGGGTGACACTGAAGGGTTAAAGAGATCAAATGCAGCCATTTTAAATTCAGATTTTGGATCCTGAGTGGATGGGGGTAACATAAAAAAGAAAAGTTTTGAACTAATCTGAAAATAAGCCCTTCAGCTTGCTCATAAATTAAACCCAATTCAGTATAGATTACATTTCAAAGAATTATATTCCCAGCTGTCACAGACCTTCCATGATTTTTAAATGCCCAGTTGCCTTATGTCATTTTGAAAATCCAACTCTACAAGCTTAAAAATGTCTTTGTGAGTTATCAGATTCCTCTGAGACGAGGCACTAGTCCCAGACAGTCATTTATCAGTGTCTAGATGGAAATTTCCTTCAGCTTCATTTTGCTGTCCTAACAAAGCAGTTCCGCCCCGTGTCCCCCCCCGACCTGTTGGACAAAAGTGAGATATTTTGAAACAATGCTTAGTCACTTTTTGCTCTTCTAGTTTTTAATTATGGCTCTGGAAAGCAAATGTATTAACCAATATAAACTGAGAAAAAAGTTAAATGAGGAAGTGTTACCAGAGACAGCATTGCCCACTGCTTTTAGGGAGGCACATTCAAAAGGGTATGGTTTTACCACCTTCCACAGCCAGAAGACATTGGGATACCATTATCAAACATCTTATCAAAATTAGGCCACCTATGAGGGCTTTGGATAAATCCCATTCACCAACCTTTTACTGACTAAATAAAAATCATCATCCCAGAAGTACTGAATCTGATGAAACCTCAGGCCTATGGGCCTTATTGTTTCTTTTCTTAAACTAAAGAAAAAGACTCCACAGAGAAACAGTCCTTTAACGACAGTAGCTTTCTCTCAGCTGCATCTCTGACAGTACAATTTTTACTAACTGTAATGAAATACACAGCACACACATTCCCATAAGCCTATACAAAATAAAATCAGGGTCTCCCTGTAGCTCTCTTCAGAAAAATGGAAGAGCCTCACCCAGGAGAAGACTTCAAACCTGCCTCTTTGCTAGACAGGTGGGAGGTCACTGCCATTTTGCCATTACTGTCTACAGAGATCATAAAAGGAGAGGGAATTAGCAAAAGCAATTTGTTCATCAAGATGAAAGTTGATACTTTTTTTTGGTTCAGATTTTAGAAGCTCTCCACACATATCTTTCCCTCTCCTCCATTAACTTTATCTTTCTTCACAAACACAGTGTAAATTAAGTCCTTTTTTCTTATTTAGAGATCATAGGGGATTTGTTTATTTGTGATTTTTACATGGTGATGCAGCACTGTCTTTTCTGCAAGAGGGAATTTGGACAAGGGTGGTCAAACAGAAGAAACAAATATCCCCACGTACGTCCATTTCGGATACCCAAGCGCTGTGAGCTGCACCCGCACACGGAGGGCGTCCGTCTGTCAGCGTCTCCATCGCCAGCGCTGGAATTCTCTGGGTCAAAAATGATAGTAATGCCTTGCTCGGTGTCTCCACCCACAGATCTTCCACAGAAAAGTTCTTTATAAGTAACCACCCTTTCTACACTTGGGAAAGCTAAGGCATGCAGCAAGGACGTGGTTTGCTGATGGTAACGCAGCTGGAAAGCGGTAGAGCCAGGAAGGGTGGCCACCACACCCTCACCACGTGCAGCCCAGCAAAAGACACTGTTTACTGCTCAGGCACAGTCAGAGAAATAAAATATGACTAGCAGATGGTAAGAGTGGCACACAACATGCTGTCTGATCACATAAGCCTGCGAGAAGTTTGATAGAGCTGCTTGAGCAGCCAGGCTGGGCTGGAGGCAAGTGACAGTGTGCCCTGATGCCTGCAAACAGTCCTGGTTTTACTATTGCAGCGACAGCATAAAACATTGTCCTTCTTAATGACCCAGTGGAGCCCACCTAAAAGATATTCTCTAGGGAAGTGAGTTATCCATGTTTCAAGTGTTAGGGTGAACTCTAAAGAGGTATCATAAAAGTTAATATCATAGTAGCTCTTACACAATAGATATTGATTGTTCTAATTTCAGGCCTTCCAGAGAGGACTAATGCTTAACATTTAACGAGGGGAAAATTATATTTTATATCTCATTTACAGCTGAATCATTAGAATGAAAAAAGTAGACTGGGGGTGGGAGGAGATTCGACAAATGTCCATGTATCAGACAGCCTAAATTGCCTTTGCTGAACGTGAACAATATTCTTCAGCTGTTTTTGAGAAGGATGCCATAGAAAGATAGTTTTCCACAGCTCTGACAGAAATGAGTGCGGATAGGAAAATAGAAGGTTTTACAGGTTTTTTGTTGTTTTTTACCAAAATTGAATCTTGCAAGCACTAATGCCATCCCATTCCTTGTGTAAAGTAAATCATTTTTTATACCACATACAGTGCTGTAATCTACGTAAACAGCTGTCAGGGCATTTCTGGAAGAGAGTGATTTTGTTCATTTCATAAAACTCTGATCAGAACAATATGTGAGCAACAAAACAACAATATATAAAGGCTCAAGCATCCATTTTAGCTTTATGCAGCCATTTTGGGGCCTGAAGCTTTGTTTTGTCTTCGCTATCCACCATCTAAATATCTCCAAAACACTTTCATACTGCCAGCATCCACCAGCAACAGATTAGCTCGCGGCTCTGTCATATATGGGCAAATTTCTGTCCACTGGGAGAAAAGTTGTGCAGCCATGCTAGCTCTAACTACCACAAAGATATTGTAAACATGCAGATCAGGCAGGTCACTGGGAGTGTGAGACCCGTCCTGAATTCATAAAACCTATTGTCTAGCCTCATAGTTTCGTGGCTTTCAAAGAGAATGAGAAACCAAACATACAATGAAAAAAACATTTGCAGACGTTCTGTCCAGTGATTCTGCATATTACAGAAGGTTGCAGGGTACAGAAATCTCGTATTTTAGAACTCTCATGGCTTACTATTGCAGGCTGACTCCAAATTGCTGGGTAGGTAGAGGTGGCCGCGGTGGAGGAACCTTAACCACAAGCGGCAGTTTTCCCTTCTGTTTCCCCCGAAGATTTTCATCATGTCTGCGAAAAATCAAGAAATCATTGATTTTCTGCGCACCACGGCTGACAAACTATATAGATGAACAGCTACCAGTTTTGCTCATGATGCTGATCTCCTGACAATAGTGTATATGCTGCAGGTCTTACAAAACTTGCATTTAATTTAAGCATTAGGGATATTTTTAAGTAATATTTGTGGCAGAATTCTTAAGCAAGACATAGAAGAGCTCTTTTGCTTCAGCCAGTGGAGCATAGTAATAACTGTGTCCAAAAAATAGGAACACACTACAATTTAACAGCAAAATTCAAACCTATTTGTTACTCAAAATACAACTCCCCTTTCTTTGGCAACCGTGCAATCCAATTTATAACCTTAGAGCTGTAAGGTATTTTCTGTTATTCCATATTTACAAAAAAGGTGTGTAAAAACACACTAGGCATCAATAACAGTCATAATCAAAGCTTCCAGTTACTTTCATTCAGCGGTGACATAAAATCACTTCGTGTCAGTACATCAAAGCATTTCCATGTACAGCGCTGTGTTGAAAAGACTGTTATTGATACTAATACTGGCACTTGACAATTCCAGCCCTATGAATTTCTTTTTCTTTTCCTCTCCCGCCCCCTCTCCAATACTCCTCCCTAACACACATACACACACGGTATAAAAGTAATGGGTCCACTAACAATAGACGTATCCACAAAGTTTAAAAATCAATCAAAATTAAGTCACTTAATCTGTTACAATATGCAAGCAAAGAGGTCAGGATTACATTTTTGCCCATGAACATTACATGATACTCATAAGCAGTAATGACACATGGATTGGTTTTGCTAACACTCACACAGAAGCTGCAATTATACTACGAAAATGTTCCACAACTGAGATGGAGATGTTCCAAATCTGTAGAAAACTATATAGCGTTCTCTGCTCTAAACACCTGACGCACTTCAGCACATCTTTGATGGCAAAGCAGCTTTCAGAATTAAATCCAACCAAGCACAAATAGGTAAATTAGACTTTTAATCATTGAAGAAATAGGATTAGATTCTGCCTGGAATACAGCGAACAGGATGCAACTCTATCTGACAAAAGGCGAGACAACGTATTTTAAACTGGCCACGTACCGGATGACTTCTTGAGGGATATTTAGTTGGTCATATTTGAGATGCTCTCTGAGGTCACTTAAATAGTTCAAGTAGGTGATTTTTTTTCCAAACTTATGGCTAAAAAAAATCACAAAGAAGTATAAAAATCAGCATGGGAGGAACATTTATGAAGGGTTTAGTTTCTATTACAAAAATGTAAGTGCTGATGCAACACAGAATTAGACTGTAATTGAAGCAGCAGGAGACATAAGATGTATTTCATTTCATATGATCAAACATATACAGTGCATGCCTGAGAGTCTGATTTGAATAAAAATAACTGACTTCCATCTGAATGTTTTGTGATTTGCATAGATATGAAAAACACTGCTTTAAAAGCCACTGAAAAACAGCTTTCACACAGCATTAGAAAGCTCACAAAAAGAACTGTTAACTTTGGAGAAAATGTTAGATGGCCAACACAACATGTTTGTATTATTTAGGTATTCCTCCCTGCCAAAAGACAAAAAATGGGGCTGTAGACACAAATGATAAAGCAGTAAGCAAGATTTTCAAAGCATGGATAGTGTATACCCTTGAAGTGTTGGGCCATCAGCTTTATCTAGTTTGAAAAGGGCTGGATAGCTTCTAGGAAACATCCTGAATAACAAGGTTTTTCTATGAGATGCACAAAACAGATTTCCAAATTTGAAGCACCACATATCACTAGGTCTTGCGTTTCAGCCAGAATATACTACTTACAGGCTGAGGTGTTCAAACAAGGTTCAGTGACACATTTATACACATGGACTGAAATAATTTCATATTTTTCCACAACACAAAATATCTGTCCTGTAATGAAGTGTCAAGCAAAATAATAGGTGTTTATGATAAAAAGTGTTCTTTGCTGCAACTTACTTTGATAGTAAAACTGTAGAAAAATTCTCTCGCATTAATGAATTTATACCTGGATTGTCAAATACACATACACATACTCCCTCTAGTGGGAGACAGTACAAATATAAGTCACTTCGGCATTTTAGAAGCTTTTAATTGAAACGAGCTATATTTTGCTAACAGGCAAGCGATTTTGAGACACCGACGGATATCAGTCTGTGCGTGTACAACTTCAGAGCTCTTCAGTGTGTCTTTTATCCAAAACAGCCTGAGATTTCAACATCTTACCTAAGCCACGGGCTAGCACAGAATTCTCTGTAACTAATCACCTCTGGTAATACAGGACATGTTATAGAACACATAATTTGTAACTAGGTTGTGGGCAATTAGGAATTATTGCTGTTCCTTAAAAACGCCACATCACCACCACCACCTAAATGTATATTATCTTGATAATAGGTGGGTGGCTTCTGTTAGCTCACACACAGAAATGTGCTGCTCTTAGAGTTTTTTTCCAGTTTGGAAAAAAATAGATGTGACTTAACACATTACCTTCTTGCTCATCTCTTTTGGGACTGGAAAGGAGATCAATCAACTTCTGGAGCTTGAAAAATTTCAAGTATTTACATTTTCTTAAATACTTTCAAATACCAGTATGCTAAAATACTTATTACTTTTGTTCTTTAATAATTCTGTCATTTGTCCAGTTCTTAGCAAACACATTGTTCATGTAAAAGTACTTAGGCCATGTACTAACAATTACCAAATGTACTAACAGACCTCCGAAAAATAAATACATGTTTCTTGATAATTAAATTTATTTTACATCTGTGATTTTTATTGGAAACACTATCTAAAAATGAGTCTGGGCTATAATTCAGCAAAGCTAGGAAACAGAAAGTCCAGAGGATTTTTATCCCCTCTTTTTGCGAACTTTGGTTTAATATTGGCGCTTAAATAAAAGCATGATCTGCTAAGATAAGATTATTCTAAACTGGGAGAAAAAGGTACTGTCAACAAATTTTAAGTTGTACTATTGTAGTAAATTAACAATGTTAACAAGTTTTAGTATTCAATGAGAGTACAATCGAGGCAAGTTGTACATGGGCACTTTCACACTTCAGTTTTAAAATTATATTCTTACATTTTCCTTTACTTGACAAACCCAAACCACAAATGCATGTGAGCAATCAGTAATTAAACCATTTTAAGCAGTAAAGAGGGTTTTTTCCTAGCTTCAGCTCATCCCTGCCTTCTGGACCTTTTCAGAGTTTACTCATACTTTCAATTATTTTGTCAGTGCCAGTGTACAAATATCTTTGTTTCTGTTGGTCACGTATTTTAACAACAGAGAGTAGAGTGTTGCTAAATTAGATTCAACTCAAGTATCCAGGTATACATTGGTAAAAGTCGAGCACAAACAAGAACAGCCAATCCTGATGAAAGCAGGGTATTCAGAAGGTCAAGATGATGATGTATGTAAGATGACAATCCCTGGTTTGAATTTTCTATGCTAGATATAAATGCTTAAGCTTATCAGGATGGCCCACTTTCACATCCAAAGTAAACAAGGATGTAATTGCCAGTGTATCATACTGTTCCAAGAAAAAAAGGATTCATCTTATTTACACAGACATAGTAAGATCCAGGGAAAATGAGTATTTGGAACAGGTACCTGTAAACTTTTCTTTTGTAAGAATTAGCAGCCAATTATTACTCTAAGTCAAACAGCACAGCTCTTGTCCAGCTGTGGCTCCACTGAGTGCATTAACACGCACAGACTGAAAAACGCCAGTGTCCCAAAACTGCTTGCCTGGAGCTATTCCCAAGAGCTCTCAGCTGCCTCTGAGAAAGAAGTTGGTTTCACCTGAGTGTTGTAATGTACATCAAAAGTTTTTCTGGTTTTAATTTTTTTCCTAGAAAGCTCTCCATACCTATCCTACAGTAAATTAGGAACAAAAAAATAAATCCGTCCCCACTCCTGAGGTACTATCAGCTACTGGACCTCCTGCTTCTGTCACACTTTTCTCACCATTGGTCTACGCCCTGGATCTCTGGCATTTATTTTACTGCCAGTTAAAATAAAGATCTATAGTCAGTCTTCTTGTTTCAAGAACAGCATATTCTGGAAGGATTTTTAGCTGTAATTACTTCTTTGTTTTCACATGCTTCTTACATGTCCTGATGTGTCTAGAAGTTAAACTTCCCCTTTCTAATTAATTAGCTTTCTACCAGTCAGAATTGAAACAATTGCAAGTTACTGTAATGGACATTTTTAGCTGGTTCATTATGGGTTCTCAAGATAAGCTGTTTTCGTCCTTCAGCCCTGAGGACATTTATAACATAATCTGCAAAATATTAGAATTACTTTGAAAGTGACAGAAGTTCAGGAGCAGAAACTAAGAAAGCCCAACCATCCTAGCACTTAGCAATATCTGCCCATTGTTGATGGTTCCTTGCGGATAGCATCAATTTTTACCAGGCAAAGAATGCACCAGTAAAATACGTCCACTTTCACCATTATAGCTTCCATCTCAAATTCTTATGGGCACTTCAGGGCTTATCCATTAACTTTGAACACACAAGTAGTATCATTCCTATTCATCTCAGCACTTGAGATCAGACTGAAGGTTAACCATTTATTATCTGCTTTACCGTACCACCTAGTAACTCCAGTCACGGATCCAGTTCTATTGTGCTAAGTGCTGTCAAAGAGGACAAAAGAGTCATTCATGGTCCACAGAATAACTATGTTTTAAAGTGATATTTACTTTAACATACCAGTAAAACTACTATGAATTGAGACTCCCTTTTCTTAGAAAGAAAAGAACTCTACCCTATTATTCATACCCAAGCTTAAGCTCACCTTACTCATTAGTTCAAGACAGTTTGAATGGCGGCTATTGTGCTGACATATTTTACCTCAAGCCTTTTTAAAAGCAACGTATTAGAGAACAAACCATCCTTAAACTAAACGGGAAAATGTGTTAAATAAACTGCCAAGTACCTTATAAGAGGTTTAAAGATATTCCACAGGATTTTTATGAAGTTGGTTGGATGTACAACATAGAGTGCTTTAAGGTTTTTCTTATACCTAGGAAAAGAAAACGAAATTGTTAGAAGACTTTTGAATATCATAGATGGTAAAACTGAATAGCTACAACTGAATGGGAGGTATTGTTACAGGAACATTATACAGCATTCTTTTCAAATACATTAAAAAGACCTAATTCAGAAGAAACTGAATGTAAAATGAAAAAAAAAATTTAAAAAACGGTTGGTTTTGATGATACAATAGTAGGCCAAGATAACACTATTACGTTCCTAACCAATGTCTGCTGTCTCATAGGTTTAGTAACAGGGGGATAGAAGGGAAATTAGGCAACTTGAAAAAAAATTGAGAAGAGAACAAAGAGTCTAAAAAATTCTGTGATATAAAAAAAATTACTTTCCTTCATCTCCCTTTATTTTCTGCTTACAGGAGTTTCATGTTGGAGAAAACTTCTAAATTTTCAGATGTAAAATTTACACCTAATCTTTTATTTTTACCACTACTTTTGTCTTGTTTTGCTAGTAATTACTAAAGGTGAAGCCAACTGCACGCTGCTTTATACTGGATGGTCCCCTCTGTATGAAACAAAAACCTTTCTCCATTATAGCATTGCTTGATTCTATCATGTCTTATCATGATACATAAACAATAGATTCTAGTAGGCTGAAACTGAAATGGAAAAAAGGCTGCACAAAAAGACTCTGCTCTTATTCAACATTATTGCAAAATGAAATTGAGAAATGCATAATGAAATATCCTGCCTTTATATATAAATTGTTGCTTATTACTTTGCCAAGTTTGCTTCCCAGTAGGGAGCAAGTGTTCACCATTCATTGTTAGAAAAACAATGATCATGGAAAAAAATGATTGTGAACTCCTAAAAAAAACCTTCTTGTAACAGGTTATGGTAAAAGGGGAGAAAGGGACCAACTCAGCAATCACAACAGTTTTTCCTTTTGGGTTTTAATTGGGCCCAAACATCTTTGAATGAAAAGGCATTGTTTTCCCAAAGCCACTATCATACACAAGCAAACAACTCTCCCTGTGCAATTGGCACCACTGTGGATAGGAACCCAAAATCAACAATAAAACTAACAAGCTGTCGTGGTTTAACCTCAGTCGGCAACTAAGCACCATGCAGCCGCTCGCTCACTCCTCCCCCCCTGCCCCCAGTGGAATGGGGGAGAGAATTGGAAGAATAAAAGTGAGAAAACTCCTGGGTTGAGATAAAAACAGTTTAATAATTGAAATATAATAATAATAATAATAATAATAATAATAATACACAAAGCAAGTGATGCACAGTACAATCGCTCACCACCCGCCGACCGATGCCCAGCCAGTCCCCGAGCAGCGGCCCCCCCCGACCAGCTTTCCCCAGTTTATGTACTGAGCATGACGTCACATGGTATGGAATGTCCCTTTGGCCAGTTTGGCTGTGCCCCCTCCCAGCTTCTTGTGCCCCTCCAGCCTTCTCAGTCGGTAGAGCATGGAAATCTAGAAAGTCCTTGGCTAGTGTAAGCATTACCTAGCAACAACTAAAACATCGGTGTGTTATCAACTTTGTTCCCATCCTAAATCCAAAACACAGCACTGCACCAGCTACTAGGAAGGAAATTAACTCTATCCCTGCCGAAACCAGGACACAAGCAAAACACCTGCGTTGCTTTACTGAAGCTTCCATTTTAAGTTTGTTTTGTACCTTGAAGCAATGGGCATAAGCTGTTGCTGCTGTGGAAGTTTATGTACTTTATAATTTCCTAGATTACAATTAAATGCCCACAAGACTTTACTAAGCCTCTGCTGTAAACCTTTAAAGCAAGATCTATTCTTTTGAAACTATTCCTGTTGAACACTTGCTTTCATGATGCTAGCTAATTACTATTGTCCCTTGTACTCTCCTTTGTTCTTTCTTTCCTTTGACCCGCAAAACACACGCACAGAAGAAGTCTGAAAGGTGCTATTTTTTTTCCTCTGGCTAGTACAGTGGAACATACATGTTGGGCTGTGAATATTACTTTGAGCTTCCCAATGACAGTATGCCAAGAAGTCCCAGCTGTGAATAAAATGACGGGTGTACAGTTGCCTGGTTTTGCCCAGCTACCTGGGCTTCTCTGCTCCTCTCTGGTTCTCCTGCTTTCTGGGTCAGGGTGGGGGAACAGAGAAAACAGATTTCTGGCATAAATCAGAGTGACTTTGTGCACTTGAGACATACGCATGTCAGAAGGCAACAAAACTGAAGAAGATATTGCCCTCATACTGCCTCTTCCCATACAGCAACTGTAAATTTGGCTTGGGATTCTCCTAGAAGGAAAACAGTATGGTAGGGTAGGCTTCCAACAGTGCTTTATTTTCAGGAATTGTCAGTGCACAGCAAAAACCAGTAGCATAGTCCAAATCTCACCGCGAAGACCAAAATATAAGAGATCCTTTACCTTTCTTCTCCCTTACCCAATCCCAGAAAAAACAGATACATTGGTTCAAACACAACTGTGTGATGATTGAGAATGATGACTAACAAGGTGTCACAGGTATCTTGTTAAATCGTGCACAGAAAGACAATGGCTCTTGTTTTGTTCCCAAGGCTTTTTATACCTTTGGATAACCACTGCAGCACTCAGGCCACTCCTTAGTACTGCACAGAAGACACTTACAAGAGAACCAACAGCACCAATATCATTACAGGAATTTGTAATGGCAAAACGAACTCGGCTGCAGGCAGATCAGGAAAGATCTGCTTCCTTCATGGAAGCTGGTTACAGACATTACACAACCGAAAGAGTAAACCAAATATTTTGGAGACATACTTCCTGTCAAATTCTTTGTAGGCTGTTTGTAACCATTTCAGAGACGGTTTATTCAGACTCTTCAGGCCATAGTGAAAGTAGACAATTGTATAATCATTCTCTACATACTGGTCCAGAGTATACTTTAAGTACCTGAGGAAAAAGATAACATTTTAGTTTTAAGACAGTTTACTGGATGAGAATTTTAAAGCAGTAACTGAGAAAGAAAATGTGCTATTTTTGCACAGAATGCTAGTGACTGCAAATTCACATTTGCTTCAGTGTATTTATCTAACAAGTTCCTCTTGCTCTAGTTGACAGTGTTGCCAATAATTCCATATCACTGCAAAGCCTGAAATTTGAAAGAATGTATTTAGTTACAAAAACTATGGTGCTCAGGAATCACTAAAAGATGAAGACAATATGGGACTGTGTTTTCCAAGAAATTTTTAAAAAGATGCATTTTAACTGACAGCGACTTCTATTTTGCTTTCTTCTGGGTCTTTGTAAATTCATT
The DNA here is from genome assembly GCF_000699105.1 of Pygoscelis adeliae. Classification (NCBI taxonomy): domain Eukaryota; kingdom Metazoa; phylum Chordata; class Aves; order Sphenisciformes; family Spheniscidae; genus Pygoscelis; species Pygoscelis adeliae. The sequence goes on from NW_008825614.1 coordinate 58,166, forward strand.
CCTTTTAGCCAAGCAAACAATGTCATTTTGACTTTTCAAAATAATAAAGAATAAATCTTGGGTTTTCCTCTCAATTTAAAACTTCTTAAATTCTTGAAAAATCCATTAGCCCTAATTACTGCCAATTACAACTTGTTACTGTAAACTGTTTTCTTGAATATATTTGCCTTTCCCTTGTTTGTATTGTGGGGACTGTGTTCATAGATCATTTCCCTTAAAACTAATTTAAAGAACTATACTACTTATCCCATCTTGAAATAATACTGCATGTTTTATAAGCAGACTTCTGTGTGTTCATTCTTTTATGGTATAGTTTAAGATGCTTTTCTCTTCCCTTTCTCCTACAACTGAGGAACACTCTATGGCCTATTACACAGCTCAATGATTCAAATAAAGCAATGATGGAGGAGTACAATCTGGCCTCACCTCTTGCTGTGTCAGATTTCAACTTTCTCATGTCATTCTCAATGCTATCTTATTATTCAGCGACAGAGCCCCAGCTATTGCTCTTAATTGTACGTAAGCGATTTTCATTCAATAAAATAGATAGTTCCATGTGCCATTTATGAGGCGGTGGCTATCTGCAAGTATCAAGGCCACTTGGACTATCCACCTTTGCATGGAAAAGCACATAATTTCACTGTTACACTGTACGCCCACAGTCTCATTTATCTGCTTATTCCTTCAGCACACTGTAAATCTTAGACTGCAAATAGCCTGGGACAAGGACCGCCATCGCAATTAATATAATGCTGTTTTGGTCCCTGACTTAAGTATTAAAGGTATTTTAATGGAAGAAGTAGTAGTAACAGTCATTCAAGACTTTTTTAAAAAGAGTTTGCAATTAAAATATATCTAAACAGATATTATTACATACAGAGTGCCTCATGTTTTATTTTACAGCATGTAAATTCCTTGGCACATTGCACGCAGAAAGCCTGTACTTCTAAAAGTAAATGAGAGAGTTTTGTGGGCATAAAATAACCAGTATTTTTGTACAGTCAATTACCTGTTCCAAGGCTGTAACAGAATTGCAGGGACATTACAAAAGCTTTACCAAATCAATTCTTTAAGTTATTTCATCACAAAACACCTACCAATCTGGGCCTACTCTGCAGTTTTTCCTCAAAACTCAACATCTGGGTCTAACTACTCAAAAGCAGTCACTTGATAGTTATATTGCTAGCTTCACATTCAGACACCTGCCTTCAGTTCCCTCTTAGCACAGGCTTTCCAAGTGAATTTGATGTGGGCTCAGAGACAGGAAAACAGTGTTCGAGTCCAGAAGAGTCTGAGGGCTGGAAATCCTAGTTTCATCAAGGCGCCTCCTCGCAGAACTGAGGAAGGGTTCTTAGATCGGGTAGCAACATGGTTTGTCACACTCCTTTCTTTGGCATTTCCTATTAATCGGTGCAGGTAGCTCCTCTAGGTGAGGAGCTGACGGGTGAGGCTCTTCCTCCTAGGTGCTAATGCTCCCTCTATGCTACACAGGAAGCTTTGGCTTCAGGCTGTGGAAATACCCTAGCTGTGAAGAGCATACAAATGAAGCAACATGGTCTCAAACACATCTCTTAAATAACCTGCCTTCTAATCCCTCTCTGTTTCTGAAAAGTTGAGATAACAGCACTTTGGTCCTTTCCAAAGGTGGTGGGTACTGACGGTTGAAAGGCGCTCAAACATTTTGGCAATGGAGGCTGTACAAGAACTCCAAATAGGTTTAAAATGCTTAATAAGGACGGGACTCTCACGGCAGAACAGATCTCGTTATAGTAACAAACTACAAGGCAGAAACATGTCCTGGTACCTTGCTGCAGCAAGTTTATAAGAAAGAATGTTGTGATTTTACATATTCACAACCTCTTTTAACACAAAAACCCAAACATTACAAAGTGAGATACATATGAAAATGTTAAGCATAATATACTGTACGTAATGCAGATCTTTTTATAAAAGAGGAAAACCACTAAGATGTAAATAACTGAACAACGCTCTTGCTGAGCGATTTAGGAGATGAAGTATAGCAAATTAAGGCAAACACTGCTATTCATGAGAACATGTGTGCAGAGCACTAAAATACTAGAATTTCTCTTTCATTGGTCCTCATCATAAATTCAATTTTTTAAATGCTATCAGAATTCGTTAATAAAATCAAGACAACAAGTTAATTTCAGTACACAGTGAATTGCTTCTTCTAGTCAAGATTCCAGGTGAAGTAACTCTGGCAGTTTCATCCACATCTCATTCACTCAATATTAACACTAGTAGGTTTTAACATCCTTTTTTCATTTCACTCCCTGCTTCCTGCTTCTCCTCCCTGAAAGCTCATTCACCTGGAAACAAGCTAATAGAAGTTCACATATAAAATATAAAGTAGTCCACGCAGGAGACTGAGAGAAACTTACTCCAGCAATCTGGTGTGATTGAGCTGATGGGAGGGGGGCATACGGCAGCAACTGAAGGTAATCACCTTCCTTCCAGAATTGTCATCACCTAGTGAACAAAACAGTTAGTAAAAACAACGCTCATTTACTTATGCGGTGGGACCTCAGTGATCTGAAGGAACGGCTTGTACCTTCTGATATTTGGAGCTGCCTCTGTATCTCCCATTGTTACTCAAAACATACTGTGAAACTTCACTATCAAATCACATTGTCTACAGATAGCAAATATATGTACTCAGGTATGTCCGCGTATTGTTCTTAAACAGACCATAATTTTATTTCCTGAAGTTCTTTTTAAGTGTCTTATTTGATATTCTCAAAGTACTTATAAAGGCATTATAATGTGACATGCATTAATATGAATGATGTACTAAAATTAAATTAAAACATTAATAAAAGATTGTTCTCTAAATCGTGAGTTGTTTGTGAAAAAATTACTATGTTACAATGCACTGTGGAATATTTTATTTGTTAGAGACAATCATTTTTATGAGCAAAATAAATCTAAGAAAGGTTTCCAGTTAAATTACTAAATGAGTCACTAATTGTCACTGTTGGTCACATTCGACTGCTTGATTTAAAAGGCAGAAAAAAATAACCAGATTTATAAAAGACTACAGATACACTTAGAATATAAACAAACAGAATTGCCTGGTTTCAATAACGGGAAAACTGAGGCAGAGAAACTTTCTCAAAATTACCAGCAGAGCAGAGCACCTCGCTCTCCCATCCCACAGTGCTACACAGGCAACAACAGCAAACCAGAAAAGGTGACCGAGAATCTTAATTCTATTAAAAACTAAATAAAGCAGTGCCAGCTTCCCCTTAGTGATGACAGTTAACGAAAGGAAAGAGACTGTTCTTTCTTCATAGGCATCAATAACGTTTTGAACAACATCAAATTTTAACGTCATACACGAAGTGCTGATCAAAACAGATGCAGGCTTCCCTTGCCCTCCACCAGAAGGGCTGTGACTGAGCACTCTGGGAAATTCCTATCACATTTGCTAGAGCATTTGCTTCCCCGTTCGACATAGTTTGAATCCCATGACTTTGAGGATAGAATTTTTACCCAAACATGTGAAAGGGCAGTTTGAAGGGTAAAGTTATCTGCACATTCAACAAAGACTGTAATTTCACGTATGCAGATTTTAAATCAGAACAGAGTATATTTTTGTCCCACAAAACCTGTATTTCCCTACTAATTGGACTTAAACAAGTTAGAACTGAAAGATGCCTCATTCTCTACATGGGACAAAGCAAAAAAGAAGTGCGATATCAGCTTTGCTCCTTGATGTTTCGCTTTCGGGTCAAAAATGTAGTATCGTATTAATCTATTTCATAGGCTAATGTCACCAAACACTTTCAGATGAAAGCTGATAACCTGTTCTACCCTCCCTGGAAAATGTGATCCTCCCCTTATCTTTCTGCACTGGTTTTGAGCTCCAAATATTCAGGAGGCATTCCCAAAGACTGACTGCCTTAACTGCTTGGGCGCTCACACTCCTCTAGCCACCTACCTATGCCTTTTTAAAAGTCACTGGCTCAGATTCTGCCCTCATGCACAGAAAAGGTCTGATAGACTTCTCTCGCCCATGGGTAGGAGGCTCCTGCCTTTGGATCAGGCACTTGCTATCTGCACGCGTTCCCTGGCAGCCCTCAGGATTATCAGCTGTGCTGGCTGCGGAGCCGCTCCTGGGAGCACTGCACAGCGATGCCAGCCTCCTCCTCTGCGCTCGGTGAGTAAAGAGGGGTGTGTAGAGCACGCTGTCCAGGATGAGATTTATGCACATTAAAATACAAGTATCTGCTGGGGTTTTATTTGTCTGGATTTCACTGAAACAGACATGAATCATACATCACTTTTGATATCAAACTTTGCAGTAGGAAAAAAAATGTTACAGTAGGACACAGGGTAGGGCAAGTGGGAAAGGGGATTGTTCTACTTTTTAATTAAGAGTTTGGATGGCACAGCACTTCCTAACTGCTTCTTGTAAATGAAAAGTTTTTTCTAATGTTACAGCTCATTCCAATTTGTAAATGAGATCTTTTGAATGCTGTAATTTTAGCATGAGCTTTTAAGAGCTTTTGTTCTGATGATACTAAACATTACTATTTTATAAGTGAAAAGTGAAATATCATTTTACTTCACTGAAGCTTGTCATTATCACATTACAGCAAAGCAAGATCCTAAAGCTAACAGAACTTTTGCCATTGGTTTCATTTGGAGTAGAAGCAGGGTCAAAATCCAGGGCACTTGCCACAAGAGTGAAAAAACACTTGCTCACATATGTGTTTCTTTCATAGAATTTAAGCTAGAGAAAATGAGCCTAAACCTCTGTTACACTATGTTAAATGGCAAGACAGACTGTGCTTCCAAACCTCCTCCTACTCTCTATGACTCAGGGAAATAGAAGGTTGCAAAAAAACTATTATGAAACTTCAGTGTTTTGCCTAGGCTGAGTAATGGACAATAAATACACCCACAACGAATCCGCTATGGGTCTCTGCCCATCCATAATGGCAAACTTTGTAGTCAGTTAAGAAACACACAGCCAAGATAACACAGCTAAGTCTCAGCGTTAGCAGGAGAAGTTTATACCTTTAGCTGTAGAGATCTGAGTCCTCTTTCTCCTGGCATTGATCACCTCGGCTGATCATATGAAAATACATTACAATGGATATTAGACAGCTTAAAAGTGAAGTATTAAAATATCCATTGTAATTTTATCCTTTGGGACAGAGACTAGATCCACCAAGGAAATACGGAGAACGACACCAACTCTAAATTCCAAGAGTCAACTCATTTTGATTTCACAAAGTTCCCTTTTTGCGTTCATTCCTCTGGATTCCACTGATGTCCACCCGTTTATTTAGAAACCAACTTTCTGTGAGAGGATTGCACCTGTACTGCACCTGGCTAATTCTGGAAAGTGCTAAAATTGCAATTAAAATCAAGTACATGCCCAGGTGTCTTTCTAAATAGGAATGACTAAAAGTGAATGTTCAGATTTCCTACACCAGGAACCTTGTTCATTCCCCTCAGAAAGCCAAGATTCCCCATCAAAGATTCCTCCATGAGCAACTTTTCTTTTAAACTTTGCCTAAGCAAAACACTTTGCCTTTGCACATTTTTTTTCAGATCAGCTGAAAGCAAAAGGACAGCTTGCTTTTTGATGTAATTAATTATTTACATTTCAGATGTGCTCCTCTTAAAGAATGTAAAACAAGTTGAAATAAGGGTGAGTTAAAGCCATTCCTGAAGCTAGTCTCTCTAATGTCAGTACAGTTCTAGCTGGCTGGCTCTCTGGACTAGAACAATGCTCTAGTCTTAAAAGGGGCATTGAAAATCAAAACTGCTTTCAGTGATGAAAAACTAAGTATTCTGATAATTCACAGAAAGCATAAAAGAAAATTTAAGGAAAGCAAAGAAACAGCAGAATAGTCAAACAGAAAGGGAATATAATTTACATTTACTTGGTAAAGGGGAAATAGTGCTAGGCTTTTCTTTTAATAAGGTATATTTGGGTGTAGAATGTCTTGTGGTATATTGTCAGGACACCCAAACCTAAAATTGAGTTCACATTCACATTTGAATTTGGCATTCTGAGCCATCGTTTATTTTAGCAAGCTTGTTGCTCTACTAAATGATGTTTAAAGCAGACCTGTTATATTTTCTCAGATTCAACAAGAAAGCATGTCCACATATTTTGATATAATTTACTCAGTTTTGTCTTTAAAAAAGACATTATAGCTTACAGTCTGATGTTCAAAGCGAGGAATGCGGTAAATAAGGATTTATTTCCTTTCACATTATGAGAAGAAAATAGTTGGAGAAAGAAGCAAGAGGAAAACTGGTGCAGAATTTGGAAAATCCAAGTTCAATTCCTGCCTAAAGGATTTGAACCCACGTTTCTATCACTCAGGCACGTTCCCTCTTCACTAGAGCAGGAAATACTTTTCATTGATATCAACCTTTATTTTGGATCTCCTCTCATAGCAATTGAGAGAAAAACACGACAACACCCAAAGGGTTAGGACATGCTTTGTAAAGTGCAAAGGCCACATTAAAATCTGCTCTTGTGCTGCAAATAGGTTACAAACCAGAGCCTTCAGCTTCCTTCTTGAAAAGTGCCCAAGTCTTAGGTCTCCCCAGTTGATTTGTTGTTTTCCCCAAAAGGATACTCATGAAATAATGTCAGAGATACTGATTTTAAGAAATAGCCTTTGGAAATAAAAAAAAGGAACAAAGTAAAGTTTTTGAGAAAAAAAAATATCTTTAAACCCAGTTCTTTCCTGTGGCACTGCAATTTACAGACCACAGATCTGCTCTTGAAGGCATTGCAAGAAGTAGCAAAGCTGTCACCGAGATGGACTGAAAATTATTAGGACTTGTGTCTTAGGCTTATTAAGTAATTCACTGCAGTTTCTCCTTACGTATTACAAAAACTAAATTACAACTTTACCTTTGACAGTCTGATCTACATAATACCATTCTAATCAGTTTCTAACGCACTGGTTCAAAATCAGAAAGGGGCATGAAATCAACTGGATCTTGAAGAAAAATATGGACATACAAAGACCCAGGCTGGATACCTGAAATCTTTAAATATAACTAAAAAAGCAATAAAAAGCTAAGAAGGGAAATATAGATTTAAAACAACGATGGACTTTAATTCCATTAAAAAGTTTTGTCTAACACAGAAAAGGATGTCACTAGCAGTTAATGAAAACACAAGCATCAGAGACAGAGTCCTACTAAATAAGCACATATTCAAAAAAAGGTACTGCAAAAAGTTGTCAGCAATCATATTATAGAATCAAACTATAGAAAATAAGGAAGTTTGATGCATCATATATGCTTATATGTCCCTTCCTTTTTGCCACAAAGAAAAATAATCTTGAGTTTCTTTTTAGGCAACAGATTGAAATTTCCCCTTCAAAATAGAAATAAAAAGAACCAGCACTCCTGCACTGTTCCGTTTACATATGCTTAGAGTAGCCAGCTGCACATTGGTATTTGTGAAATAAATCAGTCTGTAATTAATAAACAATTACTAAAGCTTACATCTTTTTAAAATGTCCTCTATTCTTATTTAATTAATTGTATTTTCACACTGTATGAATACAACTCAAAAAAATCTTCTTTGCATATAGTCAAAGCTGTTGTTATGGAAATCAGGTATAAGTCATTTTGATTTCTGAGAAGCAAGAAGGAATTTTAGATTTTTTTTAAAATTAACTGTTGGAAACTAGATGACTGTAAGAGATGGATAAATTACTGCAAATATTTTCACCTAAATTCTTTCTTTTTCTTCAGTCATTTCAAACAATACATCTCATCATCTCTCAATCACAGAATTAAAACTGAAGGAACAGCTTTCAGAATTGATTTAAAACAGCCATTCCAAACACTGAAATTATACTTTGTCTTATTCAAAGAGATTAAAACCATTACAAACTATGTTAAAATAATTTTAAAATTATTTGTTTCAAGAGGGACTGTCCTTTTCCAAGATGGAAAGGAGATCTGAAGAGCTCATCCTTTCCTCACTTGAATCTAAATCCAGAAAACATTCAAAGCTGACTCCACGCCAGTTAACACTGAGGATAGGGAGGTCTCATTTTGTGGAGGTGAAGCATGTCTTTGGATCATATTTTACCTTCCCCATGTTCTGCATTCATATGCACACCTCTGCGTTCTCCTCTTGCATCCCACCATCAGAGCTGCTTTAGAAGGTGCAGGCTGCATCTGAAGCATAGCTCCTGGCTTGTGCTTTGCATTTAAATTGCCCAGTAGACTTGCAAAACTCCATCATACATTTCTGACTGAAATGGCAACTAAAGTCACTCTTTTCCAAGCTTAAACAATGGTTAGGATCAGAGAGAATCCAACATTTCAGCCAAGATTCATCTTGTGAATTCCTCCATTTGCTCTGGTGAATTTAAACCAGGAGTATACCTAATGTTTAGACTTTATTCCAAGCAAACACTGATACAGAGCAAGTTCCAAGATGAACCTATGGAAGCTACAGGTAGGTCTCTTTAAAAAACGCTGTGGCTTTCACTCCACTATACTGAAGCCCATTTGCATTCTCTAACACAGGAATAAGGCACATGCATAAGATGAAGCCAGGCAGGACTGCTCAGGAAGGGGCAGGCTGATTACCATTCTGTCCCCATCACATGTTCTCTGTTTCACCATCATTAAAGCATGAATTTTTAAAAGGAGCTGTTCCAGTATATTTCAACTTCCCATTCCAAAATTTTTCCCCTTTTTTGAGTTTTCCCACCATTTTAACTCTTCCAAGTCAAATGACAGAGTCCTCCTGAGACTGTTTGCCTTGGTAGTAAGTAAACTTTTATTTATGTATTTATTTAAATCAGCAGGGAATGTCGTAGTAAGCTCTCCTTGACTGACCAATAACATTGCCAACTTGTCCCCTTTTCCCCCAGTAGGAAGGCATGGAGAAGAGGAGCTTAGTCTAAGCAAAGACTCGGGGGTTTCAGCGCATCACCCGGCAGCTCTGCCCATAGCTGCAAAAAAGACGATGGTTCCTCCAAGGAAAATAAACACACAAGTACCCTTTAGAATTCACACCAGCTGAAACAGACAAATATCAAGCGCTTATGACTTCCAGGGCAGCTTTGAGTGAATGAAGAACGAGGAGCAACAACAAACATTTACTAAATATTTGTGCACAATTAAAGCTGAAGCAGTAAATACATGGCCCATCACAATTTGATGTTGAGTATACCAGCAGGAGACAAAAAGTCTTGTAGATCTCTTTTAAAGCATTAGCATATAGCACTGCCGAATACAGCAGATGTGAGAGGTTCTTAGGTGGACGGTTATAGTGACTCTGGTGTATCCAGTGCATCTGTTAACATGTCTGTTTCACACTTTGTCAGTTTGACTTCAACAGTTTCATTAACAACTTTTCTATCTTGGTACTTCCACCATCCCAAAACTGGTGCTTGAGTGAGAAACGTCCTAGTGGGTTAGCAGGTAGTACCTTTTGAATCGCAAGAATGTGAATCTGTTACTCCCTTGTTTATGGATTTGAGTCTTGTGTTGGGGGGTTAGTTTTGAAGAAGGTAAAAGGTAATTATTATCCTGTGTATAACTAGCTTCAAGAAGAGAAGTTACTATGGGTAAATTTCTCCTCCCACTACAGTCAGAAGTCAAATTACCACAGATTTCACCACCCTAGTCAATCATACCTCAGTAGAGGACTGGTTTTGCTAAAGTTCGTATTCACCTAGACGACACCCTGTTATGGCTCAAATTCAGGAAGGTACATATGCGCAACCTGAGTTCATCATTTTCCTGAAAAATCATCATCTAGGCTCACTGAAGTATGAGGTACAAAAAGTGCGCACAATATAACACGATCTTAGACTTCATTAGGATGAGCAGTGTTAAATACCGCTATGTGTTTCTTATTGTATACATTTCTTTAGTTCAGAATTGTGATTACTAATGCTACTTTAACAAGCACATTGATGCCAAAAATAAGCCAAAAGGGAAAAAAATATGCAATGCATACTTTAAAGAGGTGCTTTTATATCATAAATATGCCTGCCTGTCTTATATGTTGCCACAATGTTTTAAAAGTAAATAACTGTAAACATTAAATGATGCAATATTCAAATATGCTATGTACCCATAGCTTTTCTCCATGTCACAACAGAGTCAGGTGATAAATGCAGTTAACATTTATGTCAACAGTTTCCTTTCTGCCTTTTATTAGTTTTTATACAGTAACCCATATCTCTTCACAGTTGCACGCCCTTTCCAGGGCATACCAGAAAAATGATTATGTGTGGCTACACAACACTTCAGGTTATTCAGAAAACAAAACAGCTTATCACAAATAAAGTACAGATCTGTTACAGCCACAGTTAGGCCTTAGATTACAACATATTGCTATAGTTATATTTTAAAGCAAGAATAAGCTCAAATATTTGGCTCATAATTCATCTGTAGAAAAGCACTGAGTTCACCTATTACTATTCAGCTGCTTTTCAGGATGAAGTCTGAAAGCATCAACATGATTCCTGTGCGTCACCTTGAGGAGTACAGTAAGAAAAATGTGGTAAGGGGTCTAGTAAGCGTGAAGTTGTAGCATTTTTCCAAACGTACCTGCTAACTGGATGATGCCATGTCTCGCAACATCGTAGTAAGGGTGATTGATATTTAACTCAGGATCCTCAAGTGGTGAAGACATAAATGTTTCTTCCTGTGTTGACTGTGTATCTTCCGCTTCATCTTTCTGCAGTTCTAAAGGAGCAAGCAAGAATGCTTAAATGCTAATGAACAAAGAAAAACTTTTGCCTCTGATACATTATTGAAGGGTTGAATTTTAGCTCTGTTTGACAAAAACATAGGCCTTTATCACCACTTGTTGCAGTTTCAGATCAGTTTCTTGTTCTTTATTCTTTGTCACATGTGGGAAAAGCAACCCTTTAATACCTCAAAGCTACCTTCACATTCTCCTTAAGATTATTATCTGACGTGATGCTCACAAAAATCTTGACAATGACTGGACAGCTGGCAAGCTGTGACCTTGTTATTCATGACTGCTGGTGTTGTCTCATCATTTCCTACACTCCCACAACCTGCTTGTTGTATCTGTCTACAGCTTCTTGTCTTTTACTTCAAGGTTGTCCAAATGGGGAAGTCAAAGTTTCAGTATGCTAACATGTGCATACTCCACATTAACACCCCATGTGAAGGCTCTTTGAGAGCAGACTCATTACTTTGCATAAAGGTAGCAAAGTGCAAACAAATCTCCATCTCACCTCCCTCAAAACCCACTGTTTCCTTGAAAGCCTTTAACCTTCTGAACTTGTGTCCTGGTTTCATCTGGGACCGAAACGGTCGTTAAACCACGACAACTTGCAATAGGCAAGGCAGCCAAATGTCCATCCAACATATACTCAGCTAGAGGCCACGCAAAGGTGTAAAATTCTGCTCAAAAACCCAGTAAAATCAATGGGCATCCTTCCCCAACTTCAGTAGATTCTGGACTAGATTCTAGAATTAAAAAAATCTACTCTGCACTGAAATGAGCAACACAAGGTCAATCGATCTTGTTCCAGGATTTTTTGCTTTTGTTTTGGGTTTTTTTTCCCCAACATTTTTTCCAAACTGTTGTAAGGTTCAAAAAGAGCTGATCCTAAGTACATATCCAAATGAACACAGATTCTGGGATAATTACTATCACTAATGTTTCTACACTATTCAAATGAATGTTTTCTAGAAACTGACAGGAATAACACTAAATTGACACGCTAACATACAAGTGTCTTGGTGGCTTAAGAGAAGAGGAGGCACACATAAAGAGAAAAATTAATGTTCTGACAAGGTGCACCACCCCCTGTACATCATCCATCTCTTTTTATCATGCAAGTTTTAATAAGGTAGAATTAACAGTTTTATCTATAACATTATCAGTGCCACTTTAAAACGTACTTAAAGAACATTTTGCCTTCTCATCATCTGCGTATTTCATATGCCTTGACCAGCACGCAAGACACACGAGGACAGAGAGAATATATTAAGTATTGATTTCAGCCAGATTTATGTGCCAGTAGCTAATAAGTGTTAGAGAAAAACTCTAACTAAATATTTCGGAATGCTTTCCACTCACAGTTTCAGCCACATGAAAGCTTTATTGTCTCATTTTTATTTTTAACGTGATTTGTACCAAAAATGCATTTCACAAGGATGAAAAATGCCACTAGTGGCTGGGCTTCTCAAAGACAGAGAGGAGTCAGGAACACATGTACTACTTTTACATTTCTTTATGTCTGAATTCACATTAAAGACTCCTCAGAAAATAAATCAGCAGTCCTATAGGAAAAAAGAATCTGCCTTTAGAAATATACCATTAGACTCCTCTTCATACACACAAAAAAGTTTAAATTCTTATTATTATCTCCAAAATGTGTATTTTTCTACCCTTTTGTCCTGGTTTTGGACAAAAGTAGCTGGTACAGTGCTGTGTTTTGGATTTAGGGTGGGAACAATGTTGATAACACACCGATGTTTTAGTTGTTGCTAAGTAGTGCTTACACTAGTCAAGGACTTTTCAGCTTCCCATGCTCTACTGACTGAGAAGGCTGGAGGTGCACAAGAAGCTGGGAGGGGGCACAGCCAGGACAGCTGACCCAAACTGGCCAGAGGGACATTCCATACCATGTGACGTCATGCTCAGCATATACAGCTGGGGGAAGGCTGGCCGGGGGGGCCGCTGCTCGGGGACTGGCTGGGCATTGGTCGGTGGGTGGTGAGCAATTGCATTGTGCATCACTTGCTTTGTATATTCTATTATTATTATTATTATATTTCAATTATGAAACTGTTTTTATCTCAACCCATGAGTTTTCTCACTTTTATTCTTCCGATTCTCTCCCCCATCCCACTGGGGGGGAGTGAGCGTGCGGCTGTGTGGTACTCAGCTGCCGGCTGGGGTTAAACCACAACATCTTTAAAAGTGTATAATATATAAAAAGCTACACTAACCTTAACTGGAAAAGTATTCTTTCACTTTAAAGAATGTTTTTGTCCCAAGAGCTGGGAAGAATAATACAAACATAATGCAGTATATGAATGTCACAATTTTTTCCTTTTTTAAATATTTAAGTCATGTTAAATCCCAGAACAAGGAAAACACTATTTGGTTTATTAGGGTTTTTTTTTTCATGTCTGAGCACTGTAACCACCTAAAGTAACAAAAAGTTGCTAGGGGAGAGCAAAAAAGAAATAGAAAATGCTAGTCTGTGGGGATGTGAAGCAGGGGCTGTGAACCATTTACCATAATCCACTGAAACTTAACAGGCTTTATTAAAAGCGAAATGTGTATTCAAGTTAAACACAACAGAAACAACCAATATGTTAACTACAGCCTTTGGTACAGAGAGGCAGAGGCTAACTCCTTCTGTAAAAAATTATTTTCTACTATGCATAAAAATAGGTTTCCAAAAAGCAGGGGTAAGGATTTGTAACGAAATATAGATATCAAGCTATCTGGCTTTGCAATGTGCCAAAGAGCTACAGAAGCAAAGTAAATATGCACGCCCATTTGTACTGCACTTATTCACAGGGACTACAGAAGTCCCAACAGTATCATATCTACTGAAAAGCTAGTTAACCCTAACCTAGTAAGATAAGGTTTTGTATAATCTTTTACTTTTCCTTTTTTTTGTTTTTTAATGTGTGAACAAGAGGACTGGAGCACAAGAGACGTTTTGTAATAAACACAAATAAAAAAGAAGATTCATTGTTCCAAACTGAGAGAGACCTCGGCTCCCTTTTTCTCCTGCAAATGATAGAGGAGTTTATTCCCCTGCTCCATGAGCTACAGCAGAGGATCATCTGTTACCACTCACACTGTTATCACTGTTGAACCCAGGCTGGGAGATAATATGAGACGCCTGATCCAGAGCTTGCGAAGGCTGAGGGGAAAATTGCTTTCGGTGGATTTTGAATCAGGCCCTAGGAGTGAAAAGGCCAGCCTGCTGCTGCTGAAAGTCATGACGTGGAGAAATCAAAGCTAAAGTGAGGGACAGGGAAAGGGAGACTGAGGTGGCGGGGAAAGAAAAAAAAGAAAAAAAAAGCTCTGGAAGACTCTTGCTCTGGGGTTCAGCCTGGCACCCTCAAAAACTCAAGACAAAAAAAAGTAACGCTGATCTTTCAAAATGATGAGGCCCCTAATGCCATGGTCATATTGCTCAGCTCGACTAATATCTTCGGAGATAACATGCAATACAGCAATCTCTATGCTCATTCAATACTTGTCTGTTTGGAGTAATGACTCCCATTTGTGCCACAATATGTGATGATGGTGATATTCCAATAGCCTAGAATTGCACTAGGAACATCTACCAATAATTCATAAAAGCTGCATGTATTAAACTAACCTTCAACCCTAATGGCTTTAATAGGGGTACACATCAGTACACTGGCTGTAACTCATATTGGATTGCTCCAAGAAGTATTACAAAATGTTTGTGAAGCCTCTCACTTACTGAAGATGCTCTGCTAAATCACCTGTAACTCTACAAAGATGCCATTTTAAGTATAATAAAAAATATTTACCTATTTCAGCTAACTTCTCATAGTCAACCTCAGACATGTTTCCCCTCAGGAACAAGTCTATGCAGATCTTGCTAAATGATTCTTGCGGGATGAAATGGTCCTTGAGTCAACCCTACAAAAATAAAAAAAAGTAGCTGTCATCACAATGTGGCATATTTTACACACTATACAGATATAAAAAGAAAACAACCACCACCCCCAACCCCCAAATCCTACTGCCCAATTATTGTTGAGGAACCAGTTCATCTGCATTTGGACACCATTTTCTTACAACATAGAGTACTATAGAAGTGTTTTAAAACAGCAGTCCAAAAAAGAAAAGCTACATACAATAACAAGACTTTCAACAAACTGATCTGGTTTTACTGGGGGGGGGTGGTTCTTTTTAAAAATACTTACATATTACACATTTTTAATTATAAACATCAGAATTGCAGATTAATTCACTTCCAGAAACAACATACACATTCTTAATTTTTTCTTAATTTTATTTCCCTGATGAAGAAGATATTCATACTCCATACCCTCACACCAAAGTCACTTACTCTGTAGCACTTTTAAGTTTTATTACAGGAAATGTTTTATACCACACATTTCGCATGCAAGAGCTTCATGAAAATTTCAAGTGAAATTTTCAACATATAAAAACCTGAAAAAACAGCACTTCCTGTGCGTAATCACTGCTTTTTGTCAAACACTCTGCAGAGTGCTTTGTAAACAGAATACTAAGTAACACACCCAAAGTGAGCATCAGGAGCAAAGAATACGATTTAGAAGATCTGCCTCCCCAAGCAGCTGCTCCAAGCAGCAATAAGAGTACTTCCCTTAAATTAAAAACCCAGACTCAGGTATGGAGGTGAGGAAGAAATTGAGCTTTTCATACTCTCTTTTTAATTTAATTTCAATCCCCTGTTTTATAGCAGTTTGGTTTCATCTAAGTATGTTATATAAAAAGAAAACAGGCACATTTATGGCTTGGTTATTGAGAAAAGGCATATGCAAGCATGTTGTTCTCCTCTGCCAAGAGGTTAGATATTGTATTGCTACTTCAAAGCACTGAAACTGGGAAATTATTTTGGACCAAAACCAAACAAGACCAGACAGTCTGCCTGCTTGCTTCTGCCCACTCTGCATGTCCCAAAGCTTAAGTAGGTTAAGTAGGTTTATTCCAGACCCACAAGTCTGAAAGCTAGATACCATCCTTTTTTTTTTTTTTTAACTGGAGAAGGGATATAGAAGTAGTTTTCTAGAAATAAAATGCACATCAACAAAGCAAGTAAATATCTGCTTAATTATAAGCATATATTTATCTATTTTGCTGAGAAGGGATTAGTCATTAGAGTGACCACAGTTACTACGTGTGAACTACAGCCGAGCTCTAACCAGCTAATGCAAAGTCTATCCTCTGATATAAAACTATATCCAGTTTATATAGGCAAAACAAATTTGCACCCTAATATATGACTAGAGCTTCCAGGTGCTACAGTAAAACAAGAAGGACCTGCTAACCATCATAATTTTTAAAAGAGCTTCTGATAGCTAATGAAGGTTTTCCATAAATTTTCAAACCATTTCACAGATCTGATACTAATGTAATAGTAATTATCACCAAAGGCAACCATGCATTTCCGTAACTTGCTGCACTGCAGCCAAAATATGATCATCCTTCTACCACTTTGAAGATTTTCAAACACTTATCAACTATTCTATAACAATCTTTGTTGTTTCTTGTTGAAAATAGTTATCTCCATTTACAGGAAACTCTCAATTTAAAAGCACATACACAGGGAAAAGTCCCATTAAGTTTGAAAGAGAAAATTATGCAATTTCTCACTGAGCAACAATTTCCTTAAAAAAATGAAAGCAATTCTGGGCCAGATATATTTCAGTTCATGTTAATTTTACCACGTGATATTCAAAATGATAATTCCGTTGTTGTTTTTAAATTATTAAAAAAACCCAAAACTTAGTGATTGATATTCGAACCAGTAATTAATTTGTTTATAATTACTCTGAGTGGTATTTAGACATTTCTAAAATTAACAATTAGCAACTAGTGTGATAATGCATCGTTTTTTAGCAACTAGTTTGTGGCAGGTATTGTAGATGATTTAGTAATTGATGTAGTTTGCTCATAAGTACTTGGTATATTATCTGATCACGTGAACCTGTGATGGTCAGGAGTAAATGGTACATAAGTATCTACTTCAAATAAACAAAATTTAAAAATGTTTTTGAAGCAAAGCGTAGTTGCAAAAAAAGGAAAGCTGATTTTTCTATCTTACCTGAAGAATTTCCTCCCAACTTTTTTTCCTAAACAAAATGTTCACATTTCATAGGAATGTAACGATACTGAGAAGTTTTCAAGGGGCTCAGAATTCAACCTACAGCTCACACTTGTATTCACACCTCAGCGTCCAACTTCACCGAGTATTTCAAGCAGGCCTTTCTGCTCTTTGCTGAAGCTGGAAGTTGACCACAATAAGCTCTTTGGGACTTATTTTTCTGTTACGTTTTTCAACTTAGTTTTCATAGACTACCACCTGCATTAAGCCAAACTTTCAGAACAAAGAAAGCCAATGTTCAATATATCTGATCTTCACAGACTTCATCCCGGCCAAGTATTTCCCAAAGCTCTTATAAGGAAATGGGGCACTACCTTTCTTCTGAAGTACCTATTTACACCAGGCCTTTCCACCCTATTGAATTTTAACTGTAAATCATAAATAAAATCATAAGTCAAAAACTAGGCTATATCTTTGACACTACAATGCTTTTCTCAGATGACATGAGAAATGAATTGATGGAACAGAAAAAAAGCCATCTCCTTGAGCTTGAGGAAAAAAAAATACATACAATCATTCTGCTGCA
The DNA here is from genome assembly GCF_000699105.1 of Pygoscelis adeliae. Taxonomy (NCBI): domain Eukaryota; kingdom Metazoa; phylum Chordata; class Aves; order Sphenisciformes; family Spheniscidae; genus Pygoscelis; species Pygoscelis adeliae. The sequence goes on from NW_008825614.1 coordinate 75,584, forward strand.
TAGCGTTGAATAAAATACAATTTCTCCTTCATACTAATTGCTAACGCTATACTTAGCAGCAGTAAATCTCTCTCAAAACCTGCTGAAAAACATCTGGCTTTTGAACACCAAAGTTACTCTAGAAGCGAGAGCAACTATGATAGTGTTAAAACATTTGCAAACATTTAACACACAAAGTTACTAGGAAGCTAGAAATAATTTAGACAGACTCAAAGAAGAAGGGAAATAGGGGAGAAACCATCTGCCTGGTTTTCAGCTTACTGTTCCCTTGGGGCAGCAATTAGAAAGTTTCCAGTTACAAGACAAATTTACTGTAGCACCCTCGGAAATTGATTTCCCGTTGACCGCAGCATTCTCTGTTCCTAGGAGATAACATAATCTCCTTAATCGCGTTCCATGCCATGTATCACTGTTTCTAGTAAACTGTCAGATTTAGTGCCTTCCCCCACCACACCCCGCCAAAAAGGCAGTAAAAAAAGCCCCAAAAAGAGTCAAACTACAAGCCTTCCATTAATAACAGAAATTTGGAAGTACTTTACAAAATACCACATCCTATATCCCTCCACAGGCAAGGTTATTACTTACTGACATCCCAAAAAGAGCACTACTTTATTGAAAATGAAGGCAGTCACGCACGCAGAACTGCTTGATAATGAACTCTCATCTACAGACAGTACAAACAAAGGCGAGGGATTCCTCCCAACATTTGTCAAGGCGCAGACGTCTTTGATGCCTATTCTTTTTGTTCACTCAGCTGTCAGATATGTTCTTCTTCAAATCTAAATAGTGTGGTTTCTCTCCTTTTTCTTTCCTGACGTTCTTGCCTTCCACTGATATTCTTTGTTACTTTCAAAAGGTGTGACACAGCTTACCATGTAACATCAGTCTGCAATTTACATTTTGATAGGATGAGAATTCTGTGTACACCCAGCATTTGCTAAGGGGTATCGTCTACAAAACCAGGTAAAGTGGTTTCAGATTATTTTATTATTTATAATACTGCAGTAACTTTGCTATGGAATTTATAAACACAGCAACATATGAGCTGAGTGCATAATGTACTCGTGAAAAGTGTATTCAAAGCAGCCTGCTTTTCTTCCCATAGTTTGTCTGTACTAAATAGTATTTTTCCTCAGTGTATTTCCTATACAATGTCTACCAAAACCAAAGTCCATGTTCTTCATTAGCGGTTTGTTTCAGATATTTGACATAATTTATTTTCGTATTTCATACTGCAGCCTTTCAATACTTAAAGGGGGCTTATAAGAAGATGGCGACAGACTTTTTAGCAGGGCCTGTAGCAACAGGACAAGGGGTAATGGTTTTAAACTAAAAGAGGGTAGATTTAGACTAGATATAAGGAAGAAATTTTTTACACTGAGGGTGGTGAAACACTGGAACAGGTTGCCCAGAGAGGTGGTGGATGCCCCATCCCTGGAAACATTCAAGGTCAGGTTGGACGGGGCTCTGAGCAACCTGATCTAGTTGAAGATGTACCTGCCCACAGCAGGGGGGTTGAACGAGATGACCTTTAAAGGTCCCTTCCAACCCAAACTATTCTATGATTCTATGACATTCTTTATTGACCTACCATTCTCTGTTGGCAATACGTTGGTGAAAAATCAGCTAGACCATGCATAGGAAGTAGACACTAAGAGGACCGACTGCCAGGGAGAGCATACAGGGCTGTGGTTCTTTGGGCCTCCTTTATTTTAAGGACTGATTTGGGTCTAGTTCAGCTGATGTCAAAAGCCTGCCTTGCTACTCAGAGGGTCTGCCACAACCTACACCAATTTTTGTGACAGAATAAATAAAATCAAGAGGATTACTGTACTTCCACACACACAACGCATGGATTAGCTTTTAAAAAGGAAACTCTGGTTCA
>NW_008825614.1:77490-78481 GCF_000699105.1 Pygoscelis adeliae
ACAAGCAATACAGTTGATGTCAGTGTTCCTCCACTGCTCACCACCTCTTCACAGATCAGCCTTTTCCTCCAACAAGCTCCCTGTCCCCAAACTCCCGGCTGCCTCTGCTGCAGCAGCACCAACGCCCAGCCAACTCTTCTTGTTCTCCCAGCTTCTGCTCCCATTTCTGTGCAAAATGCTGCGGGGGTGGGCAACCTGAGGGTATGGAGTACATACTCATTTTAAAACACCAGTACTTGTTAACGTTGGAGTTATTTGAGATCTGCATCGCAGGTGAAAATATGGAAAATCCATTCTTCTTTAGAGTTTCTGCAAATTATCAGATCATAGAAACTCTTAAATTTCACTTGGCAGCAGGTAGGGGTTTTGGGGTTTTGTCTTTTTTTTTTTTTTTTTTTTAAATCTATAGCTGCCATAGTAACACTTCCCAGCTACCCTCTTTCCTCTCTCTCCCTCTACTCTCTTTTGCTTCTTTTCTTTCTTTGTGTCAGGCAGCTGTTTATACTGTATGTGTAACCAAGCAAGTAGCAGAGGTTTACTCATAGGACCCAGATTCCCCCAAACTTTTGAAGGCATCTGGTATAGTATTTCCCCTAGGGAAAAAACCAAACAAATAAACAAAAAACTACCGCTTTTTCTGCGAGAGCTGGTGCCTCATTTGCCTTCCTAGCATCATGATAGTGGGCAACGCGCTGCCACCACTGCACGCTGAGAGAGCCTGCAGGTAGGGAGGAGATGTGGTACAGCCCTGCTTGCTGCTGTACCGTCACCCAACGCCAAGGGATGAAGGAAGAGGGAGCCTATAACCTGCAGCCACACGCTCTGTTACGTCTGACAGCAGCTTGCATCTTGCGGAGAACATATAGGGCCCTAAAGTCAGGCCTGTACTCTGTGATAGAGATCTGTAGATGTGCGATGTAAACACCCAACTGCACCTACCATGCTGACCAGATGAGAAATGGGAAGTATGTAAGCAAAAAAAAAGAGGCGG
>NW_008825614.1:78496-78904 GCF_000699105.1 Pygoscelis adeliae
TTAAAATAAAGGAAGTCTCCTGTTTGCTGCAATGACTTCTCCTTCCACGCTGAGAGCCAGTACAGATTCACCTTACAGCCTGGACTCCCGCCCTCAGCAAGGATGCCAGCTGCACAAGGAGGCTTTGCACGCAGCAAGCAAAGCTGCACGGCTGCATCTCTGGTTTTGCACAGAACCGAAATACCCTTTTCAAAACAAAAATACTGTGAAGCCTGGAAAAGTAAATATTCTAGCGTTACTTCCACACATCAATATTGATAAGAAGCGTTATTGAACCCTGAAATTCAGGAAAATTTAAACAGCTTTAATTTTATTAAATTTTCCATTTGGGCTCTAATCCCAAATTAATTTTACTACTGTAATAAGTTCCACTGATTTTTATGCAGTAAAGATAAATATACACAAATT
>NW_008825614.1:78917-82430 GCF_000699105.1 Pygoscelis adeliae
GTCAAAACATTTTTAACCAAACTTTCCATGAAAAATTCATTTTCAAAGGAAAAAATAATTCAGCAAATTGAAAAAAAAAATAATTTGAAGGATGATGATACACAGGTTGGTAAATTAATATTTACAATTAGAAAATTATTATTTTGAAAAGTTCAATGCAAGTTTACAAAAGGTTATCCAACTATGTATGGATACGTCAATCAACTTTAAACGCATAATCGCTATTCTTAATTGCATCTATATAAATTGATTTCCATATCACTCAACACACAAAAATGTCATGCTACAGTTTAAAGCAAAATATTAGAAATAATCCTGCAACTATTCAGCATTAAACTTGTGCATAAATTTTAACATGGTTTGGGTTCTTACATGTTAATTTGATACCTCTGTTCTTTCAGAATTAACAAAAGCAGTAAAGAATTTATAATGGTTAAAACTACCCATCTCCATACAAAATAATACCGTGCTGTAGTATCACTTCCCTGTCCCAGAAATAATGTAAGAACTTATCTGTTTTTAAGGCTAAGATAAAAAATATTATGTTAAAATGGAAGAGTAAAAATAAAAATTAAATGCATATGGCCTTAAAAAGAATCCAAACAAAGACTTTATCCTTTCTGTATCACATTAGTTTGGGGGATTTTGAGCCTCTTTTCATATAATGATCGGAGAAGGAGCACACACAAAGGTTAATTCCTGCGATGGATTGAGACACAGCCTTGAAAATCAGAAAGAAAGGAAAACAGTCTCCCTGTCACAAGCCTCTGTGCTCTATCATACCAAGTTACACACTGATCAAACAGCACTGATTTCTCTGAACGCAATTTTCTACTAGGCTCATCCATTTAGCACTTGGAAAACAGAACATTTACTTGGTGATGTTATATATTCTCCAAAACTGGGAAAGAAGCCCAAGTTCATGCAGCAGTTTTTTCAGTATTTACTCCTGGATAAATACTAAAGCATTATTCTTTAATTACCCAACCCCCCAAACACCTGAATTTCTTTGTTTCTTTGGAGTTTTGAAGCCCCATGGAAATGTGGCTTTGCTCCTCCAATGCCTGGGCCACTCAGAGCACATCTGCATTTTAAATCTGGGCCACTCTGAGCACATCTGCATTGTAAATCTGGGCCACGACAAAACAACTTTACATGGCAGCGCCACCCAGCATAGCCTAGCACCACGCAGAAATCCTGGCTGGTGTCTCAACTTGGCAGAGCAATTACTGTGGACAGCGTGCTACAGGTAGTTGGCACTTCTATGATCCTCGTCCCTGCAGTGCATGACTTCCCTACAGAGCCTGCACCCCAAACCCTACTTCCTTACTCCCAGGCATTACTGCTCCTAGGTCTAGGGACTCTGGTTTTGATGCCAATTTTTGCTGGCAACTCGCCTCTGGCTTTTTGTGCTTAGACTCTTTTAACACCCCCACTTAGAGATGGGATGGGGTAATCCTGTCTTCTGTTCAGCCAAATGCCAACTCTCTGGTGGCCATGTGAAGAAGGAGGGGGAGTCAGTGACCGGCTACTTGCTGTTCCCTCCATGACTGTGTTTTTAGTCATAATTCTCTGTGCCCATTCAAGTGGCTTTTTATTTCTCCCTTGATTTAACTCCTCTCACTTTGTTTTCCTGTATTCCCATCTACCAAGTTCTTTGTTTCTCCTCCTTTCTGTCTGTCCTTCCCCTTTGTTCATCTCTTTGTTTTCCCTTCCAACATGACTCTTATGTTTTCCCAGCTGCTCCCTAGTTCCTTCCCCATGGCTTAGTTCCTCTGTGCATAATTTTTCACCTGCAACCACCACCAAATCTGCTGGTTAACACAGCCCTCTGCTTTGCGGATGTCCAAGTTCTCCTGCCTGAAGTTCTTTCTCTTCTCATCTCTCCCACTCTGGGCACAATCAGATTTCAAGCTCTCAGGCTGCACATGAATAAATGAACCTCCAAGGTTGCAGACCCTCCAGGAACAAAGGGGATGAAAAGTCGGTAGCTGCAGAAAAGGTGTTTCTTTAGTCCACTACATTTCTTACTGCTACTCTGATATTTGTTAGAACAGAATTCTGTCTGAAACTTGCAGACAGATCTTCTCTTATTTGTTTAACTTCCTAAATTATTAAGGCTTAAGAATTCATCCCACTATACTTTTTCTGCTTAAACTGTTAATGATGAAACCTGACTAAATGAGTAAATGTATTTGTTTGTAATCCCTTAGTACTTAAAATTATACTGGCAATCAGAACTGTAATTTTCTAAGCAACAGTTTTCATTTGTGATAAAGTGTTTGGTGAAGCTTGATGGCTCACTAACCTGGTACGTAAACAATTTTCAGCACCGAGTTACCAGCGTGAATTCAATGTGAATACAAAGCAAACTATGTTCACCACATGGATGTATAGCAGCAAAGATAGGAGAGACCAGTAACGTAACAGAAAGGGTAAGGATTTTTATCAAAGATGATAAATGTAATTTTGAAGCATCCTCTTAACACCCGTTGGTTCAAACCTTGTTTAGAACAAAAATTTATTAATGTTGAAAGGAAGGGAGGAGGTGCATACATGCTACTTGTTCTGATGATAAATCAGACTTCAGTTTCTGATGCCATCAACTCGGTAATTTTTAACCAGCACTGCATTCATTTAAAGCAAACATCCACTGTATATAAAATAGATAAAGCAACATTTGCTACACTGTGCAAGAAAGTGAAGTCTCAGCAGGGAGGATGGTAAACACTGTGTAGCACACTCCTGAAATTAGAAGTTTAGTTTTTGTTGGACAGAATTATTTTTCCTCTCAGAGAGAACCTTGGGGGAGAACAATAGATTCATTAGGTTTTTTACACATACACCCATGTTTGTATATAAGAAAATTTAGAACATAATTACCTAAAATAGTACAGATGCTGGAGTGGGACAGAGATACAAAAGTACAGGGTTACTGCCTAGTGCAGCACAAGCACACCCTTCCTGCGGCAGGGGCTGTGTTGCAGTTTGGGATGTCCTTCACAGGCTGTCCTGGGCCATGAACAACCCCCGTGGGATGCATAAACCCAACTCTGTCCACTCCTGTCTTTCCTCCGAGAGCCGACTCTGGAGTGCAGGCTGCCATGCAGACCTCACTCACCTAATAAAACATTTTCCCACAGTTACATACTATGTCCAATCTCAAAGTATATTGCAGCTTGCCTGCCTCTAGAATGCTTGTGATCACCTGTCGCAGGACTGGAGCAGGTAGGTAAACAGAGCAGGTTATACTTTGAACCTACAGACTGCCCATCACTTGTTTTCCTCCTCTACCAGGAAACCAGTTGCTGTGGTTTAACCTCAGCCAGCAACTGAGCACCACACAGCTGCTTGCTCACTGTCCTCCCCCCGCAGTGGAATGGGGGAGAGAATCAGAAGAATAAAAGTGAGAAAACTCATGGGTTGAGATAAAAACAGTTTAATAATTAAAATAAAATAGTAATAATAATAATAGAATATACAAAGCAAGTGATGCACAATGCAATTGCTCAC
>NW_008825614.1:89030-97031 GCF_000699105.1 Pygoscelis adeliae
ATATACTGAGCATGACGTCACATGGTATGGAATGTCCCTTTTGCCAGTTTGGGTCAGCTGTCCTGGCTGTGCCCCCTCCCAGCTTCTTGTGCACCTCCAGCCTTCTCAGTCGGTAGAGCATGGGACGCTGAAAAGTCCTTGACTAGTGCAAGCACTACCTAGCAACAACTAAAACATCGGTGTTTTATCAACATTACTCTCATCCTAAATCAAAAACACAGCATGATACCAGCTACTAGGAAGAAAATTAACTCTATCCCAGCTGAAACCAGCACACTAGTGATGCACTGTCATTTCATTGACCATGAAATATGTAAGCACGGTCTCTTCCCCGCACCCTGCCATACCTTCTCTGCTGGAAGGAGTAAAAAAATCTATTTATGGGAAGAATTAAGCACATCAGAGTGAAATAAAAGTTGTTTCCCTACTGCATATAAATATCTGCATGTATCAGCCATTCTCAGTTCTGAAAGCACTAAAGTAAAGGGATTATTTCTACCCATTACTAGCAAAGAGGTTTTGGAAATACTCTTTTGTTTTCTGAAACAGTGCAGCTATTTTCTTATCACATCCACTCGTTCATCTGGCACAGTGCAAGCACATGGAAAAAAAAAGTGCCTTATGTATACCCAATTAACAGAAAGCCATGTAAGCTTGCTGTATCGTTAGGACAAAATTATCTGAACATGGATAAGTGGCTGCAATATGACACACTACACCACCATTTTTTTTATTCAGCATAAATGTTTATTAACTAAACAAAGATTACTATAATGTAATCATAATAAACATTAATGATCAGTCATCTATGGAACTTGCTCTCTAAATTAATATATTGTAATACACGCTAATGTGGCAGAATTATGTTGGGCTGAACTCATGTTTAACTAGCACTTCCATCTCAAGGGATTACACATTTTCAATTGCAGACAAGTATATTTTTTAAGACTGTGGTTTTTAATTAAATTAATCTGACAAGTTACTGGACAAAGGTCTGGTGTATTATGATAAAAAGGGTTTTTTTAATTGCATAATTATTCACCGGGGATTCCTCTAGCTGGAATAAATTAGGGCTTTTAAAATAAATTAATATTCTTCTTATATTTATGTAACACAGGCCAATGTTTCCAGTTCTTGTCCAGATGTAGCGATACCCAGGCTTACCATCACCCCTCCCACATCCGAGCTGCACCAAACTGAAGTAGTACTGTAAAGCAGAGGAGGCAGGTTCCAAAAGGCACTCTAAATGGTGAACATACAGCCCACATTTAGTTATAAATCTCAATTCAAAAATCAAGTAAAATGACGATAATAGCACCTATTGTTCCACTGCTTCTCCATTTGCACTGGATTATTTCTTAATCAGTGCACTGAAGACCCAGTTAGTTGTTGGTTTGCCCAAAGCAATTACTTCCTCGTTAGTTCAGAAGTATTAAGATTAAATGTTTTCCACCCAGCCAATTGTAACTTATCATAACGTACTGTGCAAGGCAGGAAATTTAGTACTGTAAAGCCTGGTAGTGTTTTACTACAAGAGTTCAATGCATGACGTCAAGGAAGCTGCCAAAGCAGTCTAGCAAGTGTTTCAGATGAGAACTCAGTCATTGATCTGCTTGTGCCGAGGGGCTTAGTAGGGGCCAAAACAGTTCACATGTTCGATACTATCAACATGTTCGATATAATCAAGCAGCAACAACAGCCACTTCAAATCTAACCCTGAACGCAACTTCCTTCCATATTCAGTCCACCTCAAATTTCCCTTCTATTCACATCAGCACATCCCATCCTCAGAATCTTGATTTTAAAAATCACAACCTACACTAGATTTCTATAGATGCTGTGGAGTTACAACTCAACAAAAATTGAAAAACAATTTTACATTTCAAGAGCTTCAACTGTTTTCTTGATGTTAGAATTGTAAAGACAATGTTAAAATGTTTCTTGCTTATCTTGCCACAAAACTAAAACTCACTAGCAACTCTCACACACTTTATTTTGCTGGCTTTTGTGAGCAAAATTTTGTGATAGGTAATGTTTGTGGAAGAGCACAAAGAATTCTTGTATGTGTAAAACTGCAGAATAAAATAATAAATTTGTTCAGCCAAGACTATGGAGTAATGGGAACTAGAGGAAGAAAAAGAAATAGAAGAGGAAAAGAGAGGAAAAGGCAAATCTTTCCATACTAAATTGTAAAGGCTGGGGAAAAAAAAACACCCAAACCTAAAGTTAGACTTAAAGTTTGAAATATGGCTAAAAGGCTTCCTGTCCATTTTCCTTCATGTTCGCTATGCCCACATCTTTCAGAGGTGTAATTCTCTTACCTGGTACGGCATACCTAAGACTAGCTCCAAAAAGACTAGCTAAAATCTGCATGAGAAGCGTCTTGTGTCATGGTTCAATGATATATTAAGTGTGACTTTCAAGTTCCCTGAACTGGATCAGAAAAACTGAGGTCCCATGCAAGGAAGAAATGACACAGCATAAGCGAACTCTATGAATTCAAATTTGTTCAAACAATTTTGGCACGTTAACTTTTTTATCAGGAAGATTTATGTGGCATCAAGTACCTCCTGTCTTCCTGAAGCTGACATAAACAAGGATTTACGCTTTTTTGCTGCCTCGATGTACTTTGACTAAATTGGCAGAAATGGGATTGTGCATCACTGCATGATCTGGATCAAATTTTTATTGGTGGCTGATCTGCTTGCAGGTATATTTGGTAATAATGATTGTGGAACCATTGCCCCATTATAAAGGCTTCGACCCTGAAGACATCATCACCTTATCTAAAGGTATTTGTCTATATTCATGCACATTACAGAGCAGTTGTCAGGTAAGAGACTGTAGAAAAAGAAATGAAGTGGTAGCAGTAGCATGGTGGCTGAAATGATGCCTTACCATTATTAACTGGATTCTGCTATCAGGCCTTTTCCATACTTTAACAAAAGTCAAGTTCAAAAGAAATCTTGCCAATTCCCTACTGTCATGTAAAACTACTTGCTGTCATTGCAACTGGTTTATTACCTTTCCCTCTTTAACTGCACCCCCAAACAGGCACAAATTATCATCCTAGGAAGGAATCAAAATTTCTAACATCTGGAAAATAATAAATCCTATTTCCCACGTAAGAAATCCAACACTGGTAACATATTGCAGGAATGATGCATATCAGACCATTCACCTCCATGAAACACAACTAGAAGACTCTTCAGAGGCACTTAACAACACCAGTATCCAGATCTTTTTGAACTTTCAAACATACATATACTAATTGCTACACAAATCTAAAGATACAAGTACATCAGTTGTATACACACTTACTTAAACCTGTGCTAACATCTAACAAGACCACATTGTTTATTCATTATTCTTCCCTGTCAGCACATCACAAAAATGGAAAACGTACAGAAATTTTATATTACTTACACGTTATAGTAGTCTTTAGTGTTGCTACAGCCTACAGTGTTCTTACAGGCTAAAGTACTACAACAGAAGCGACACAAAGGTCTGAGTTTAAGCAAGGCATAGAGGGAAACACTATGGTTTTTATTAAATCAAAGAATGCAGCAGGGTTAAAAAACAACTGGTAGGTTTTCAGGCACTCAAGCCCTTCAGGTGACCTCAAAGAGAAGCTTGTGCAGCCAGCAACTTATCACATTATGCACCTTCCAATAATATTCCCTTTGATATGTTTAATAAATATTTAATAAGCAGTATCTAAACATAGGAGTGCAGAGTTTGAGAAAAAAGCAAGGGGACAAGGCTACCGTAAGTCAGCTGTGGAAAACAGCAAGGCCATATAGCAGAGGAGAAGAACATACAAATTACTCATTAATGCAATGCTCAGAGGTAAATAAGGTTGTCAGGTGGCAAGCTCTTCTTCTCTAACTGCCATAATTTGAAATTTAACCTTTTAAATAAATCCCTAGTTTTTCTTGAACAACATTTATACCCTTTCCAAGGAGATGGACACACAGCTTACCTTGCCAGAAATGCTACGTAACACACTTGCTTTACCAACATGGTTGGCAAGAAAAACATTATTTCTTTAGACTGATTAATATATGTGATGTCTTTGTCTTAGCTGTTGGCCATAATCAATAAATGCCATATGAAACAGTCAGAATGAGTATTACTAAGCCAGCTTTATTATGGTTTTTTTTAGAAGAAGCTTAGATGCCAAACCCTGGAAAGAATTCAGGGCTAGGATGAAGAAGCCTTCCATTCTCTCAGAGGGTCAATTAAAATTATACAGCACCCACACAAAAAAACCAAACCACCAAAACAAAACAAAAAAACAACCTTGCACACTGCTTACCAGATTAGTTTTCAGGAACAGCGACACATTCAAGCATAAACTTTGAGAATCCTGTCAACGCAACGAAGCACCTGACAGCATATTCTGCCTCCTTCCAAACATGGATTTTTATCCTTTTCTTCACTTTTATTTATATATTAAGAACAAACACCTGCAAGTCACTTGCCATGCCTCAGTGTAAAATGGATATACAGCCCTATTAGGCCCAGATTGAGGAAAGCGTTCGGGACAGCCATAAAGCACCAGCTCACATATACACTCAATGGAAGTCCAGCTAAAATGAATTATGTGTTCAAGGTTTTCATGAATCAATGCCTCAAAGAAGTGTTAGCTGCTTGATTAATGAGGAAGCAGTTCTGCCACTCTTCAACTAATCAGAGCTTGCCACTCTTAGCTCATGTTGAGATATATTTTGCTTCAAAGTACTTTCACAAGTACCAGGATTACAATGAAATTTGGTTCCACTCCCCCCAACTACAGATGCTAGAACCAAAATCTTTTACTTGTACCCCATCCTACACCCACCTGGTAGACACTCAGTGAAAATAAACGTGACTTCTCGAGGAGAAGCGTACTACTCGGTGTCAGTAACGGGTACTGCAGCAGAGCGCTTTATGAGCTTCTGTTGAAAAGTGTCATTCGGGAGTAAAGTACTATTGCTTTTTCATCCAGTCTTTGCTATATGACTTCTAATGATTCCCCTCTTTCTTTTTTCACAGATTTAGTCAGGCTTCTGTAGGCTTTCACGAGGCTTCTTAAACATTAGTGTAAATTTTTCTCACCATCTTACTTTAAAATCCTCAGTAAGTTATTCCAAGGGCAGATAAGGATCATTTGGCTCTAGACCCAATTCATTCACACTTCCTGTCTGCTGGGAAAGAAAGAGAGAGGAAATAAAAAAGAAACTGAAAGGTGAATTCATAATAATCCCATTTATAATAATTGGACCCTACTAGGTATATGGCTGGAACAAGAAGCTATTTTAACCATTCAAAGGCATCTTAAATACTTAAAATGACATTGCTATCCAAAAACTTTTACCTACTGTTGGTACAATTAAGAGCAAAGATAACTACAAGAAATTAAGGATGAGATTTTTCCCCGGTTTACAGTTTCTTTCTTTTAGCTGGTAATCTTAATGGTTCCTAGTTAGTACCATTCTATACTTTAATATCTTCACAGACTTTTCAGTAAACAACCGGTTTCTTCGCATGGGTCTTTTGCAGAAGGGAGAGAAACCTTTTTTTAAGTGATAAAAAATAAGGGAAGAGAAAAGTTACCAGGTTGTCAGAGGAAATAAGAAATGCAGTATGTGAAGCTAATTACAATTAATTACTTAAAATTACTAGCTTTCAGGTTCATATCAGTGTCATCCTTTCTATTTTAACTGCAGCAAATCATTACATTATTTATACATGGGACGTCACCAGGTTACAGTAAACAATCAATGAGGCCACCGCACCCAGAACAAAACTTAAGATTCGTAAGAGACCTATAATATCACTTGCATTCATATAACACCAATATGCAGTACTACAAACTCTACTTGCAAAGACAGCTGTTGAACCAAGCACAAAAATTTCTTTTTTTTTTCCTTTTCATTTTTCCTGCGGTATTTTCCTTTGCAAGTCTTAATAACATATCTTTTATCCTGACTTGTAGGCTTCTGACTGCAAAGATAAGGTTACAACTGTGAGTTTGTCAAGTCTGCTTAATCTGTCTGTCAAGCAAAACAGCATGTATAGTAAGTCCAGATGCAGAGAAAAATAAAGCTGCAAACATAACGACAACTTACTCTGCTACTGTCGCAAAAGAATTTTCCTACCATTAGGCAAGATCAAAAAAACCATTGCCAAATAAACAAGACCCAGCAGACATACTGGAGCGGGGAAGATAATACTAAGCCTTCAGGCACTGGTTATTTCTGGCTTCTGAGTTTAACATGAAAACTTGCTCACAGGTTTAATGGCATTCTTGCATACACAGAGTAAGATTCTGTGCCCAAGGAAATCATCACTGTAACTCACACTGACCCGGACTGAGTTGGGATAGGATCTCACTCCTATGTTGTCAAGTACTTTCCTCCCAAGCATAGGATTATTGTTTATACTAAAAACTCTATTCTGAGGAATTCAAGAATTATCCACCTTCTGTGGCAAGTCACCCCACAGCACCCAGCTTCAGCAGGGGACTCCCTAGCATCCCACCGTGAACACAATCTTGGCTAATATTCAACAAGTAGGTTGAAGCTGCCAGTTCTCAACTTCTAAAACACAGGGTGCAAACCCCGTAAACCTAAACCAATAGAATATTTTTCAGAAAAATGACCTTTTCATTCCTATTTCATCCAATAGGTGACAATAAGCGCTATATCCATGCAAAAGAGCACAGTTATATCAAACTGAGATTTAAAGCTAAAGCTACAATGGTTTTTGCGCTACCACTTACTGAAGCTAGATATAAATGAGCTGCTAGTAGCTTCTCTGAAGCTACAGAGATCAGCCCTTAGTGCATAGGCTTTTTTCATGGCCAGCTTTGTAGTGAACATGCCAAACTTCTGACTTTCAGCCTCAAACTCAAGCTTCAAGTAAGTGGCTTCTCAAGCTTGGGGCAGCTTCCAAAAGTGTAAGCTCCCATGACACTACAAGCTTTCGTTAGTAACATTTACCAGAAGAGAAGGAAGAGTGCGATTTAGAGGAAAAAAAGCCCATAAAACTCTTGACTTTTTAAATTATTTCCATTTATTTACGTATTTCATATGTGTAAACACATGAAAGATTATGTATATAGCAAACAAAATAACTTCTGCCCTTTTTTCTGCCTCTCATGGTAGATTAAAATACTGAATGATAATAGTAAAGATGGACGTGGAAAGTCTGTGAACAGAAACACCTTAGTCTTTCCAATTTCTCGTATGGCAGCTTATGCATTCTTCTCTAATAATTCAATGCCTTCTTAAAAACAAAAATGGACTCGCTAGCTTTATGTTCTGAATCCTCTCTAGTTCTTCTTAGTTATGTGATAAAAGATACCACGAAGGATTTCAGGATGTAGCATCCAATACACTGGTTTCTCAGTGTGCACATTATCGTGCATTTCTAGACCTTATATTCAGTGGTTTAAAAAATGACATGGAATAGGTTTTCTTTAATGTTCACACAGAGGTGGCTCTACAGCTTTTTAGCTGGTAGGCATCTCAGTGGAAAATTTTTAGTAGACATGCATGTGTGTGTACATAAAGCAAGAGCAGTTTGAGAGCGCAACATCAGACAAAACAGGAATAGTGTAGGTTATATGATATCGGGAGAATATTAAGAAGATGTGGATATTTACAGAGATTTTTCATTGGATACTGGGGGGGTGGGGGGCGGGGAGGAAGGGAACCTATTTCCTTGTAAACAACCATGTAACTTTTTCCTATGCATCCCTTTTCGCACCTACCCCAAGTTCCCCACGCTCATCAGTGTGAGCCTGCAATGGCCAGCAAAATCCCCACCAAGGGCTACCATGAAGGCACGCAAATGCCTGAGAACTCTGTAAAGAGTTTCAGGTTTAGTTTAATTTTTGTTTGTTTGTTTTAAAGTGTCTATCTGCAGAAACTTGGTATATGTTGTAACTTGTTACATGTTATCTTCATTGCACTATGCTATCACCGTCTGTCACTATGTCAGAGAACATCACTG
>NW_008825614.1:97051-102070 GCF_000699105.1 Pygoscelis adeliae
CTGGATGTTCTTCTTGAAGCTCTGATGTTCAGCTGTATCACCACGACCCTGCAGCATCATGCCAAAGACAGCGTATTCCCTGATGGTTGTGGGAGCCATACAGAAGAGGAAGCCCGAAGTCTTCAGCAGGCTTAATTTCAAAGTTAGAAAAACCTAGTGAAATACAAGCACTGCACAGCACACACTATCACCCTGTCCTGGTTTCGGCAGGGATAGAGTTAATTTCCTTCCTAGTAGCTGGTAAAGTGCTGTGTTTTGGATTTAGGATGGGAACAAAATTGATAAGGCACCGATGTTTTAGTTGTTGCTAGGTAATGCTTACACTAGCCAAGGACTTTCTAGTTTTCCATGCTCTACCGACTGAGAAGGCTGGAGGTGCACAAGAAGCTGGGAGGGGGCACAGCCAAACTGGCCAAAGGGACATTCCATACCATGTGACGTCATGCTCAGTACATAAACTGGGGGAAAGCTGGCCGGGGGGGCCGCTGCTCGGGGACTGGCTGGGCATCGGTCGGCGGGTGGTGAGCAATTGTACTGTGCATCACTTGCTTTGTGTATTATTATTATCATATTATTATTATCATTTTATTTCAATTATTAAACTGTTTTTATCTCAACCCACGAGTTTTTCTCACTTGTGCTCTTCCAATTCTCTCCCCCATCCCACCGGGTGGGGGGGAGTGAGCGAGCGGCTGCGTGGTGCTCAGTTGCCAACTGAGGTTAAACCACGACACACCCATAGTCTTTGTTAAGAATTTACAGTTAAAAGAAATATTCCCAGAATATATCAATGTAAAAAAGTATAAAAGATACCTTCAGAATGAACAAATCAAAGAAAAAGTCCTTAAGGCAGACATCGTTGAAAGACAATGAAGTTAACACTGCTGGGGATTTTCTTTATTATGGACAGGATTGGTATCATAGCCTAGTTGGTATCACCTGAAGCTTCCAAGTCTGACACCCTATTTTCAGTTCTTCACAACTTTTTTTGTGGGCTGAAATTTTCCAACCTCGAAAAGAAGCATGTTAATAAAATGAGAGTTCAGGAAGGGTTACTGAGAAGGCTAAGTGAAAGAAATGGGATTTGAACAAGATAAGAGAGAAGAGAAGAGATGAGATAGGAGAGAAGTTGAATGAGTCCCAACTGGGGATAATAAGCAGAAAATCTGTGCCCACTAATGTAGCTTGAAATGAAACCCAAGATTGTTCCGTCTCATTATTTTTTTTCCTATCAGCACATCAGCTGTTACATCCTCTTACATCGCTTGGCCTCAGAAATAGCAACCTACAATTGCTATCAGTTACTCCATCACATCGAGACGCAGAAGTCTGTATAGCTAATCTTGAGATTCAGCCTTGATGATGACCTACACTGGTGTCAATATGATATCCTACAATAGAATTACCACTTTTTTTAAAATTAAAAGTTTATTTATGGATACAAAGCCAGACTTTGTTACAAGAATATCAATGCACTTCCTAAGCCTAGCACGCAAACCTTCAGGAACGCCAGAGATCAGTTTGCCTCAACAATGGGATTTTTAGGTCCCTGTGCATGTGTGCAAAGGCATTTTTAATTACAGGCTCAGAACAGCATTTTTTCTTTCCATGTACTTCCTACTTCAGCTTCTGCACAGGAGAGCATGATCTGAAGAAGAACTGTTCGTTTCTACTGCAAAGATGATTGTCTTTCCCTCTTGTTAAGTAACATAGTGGATGTAGTCATAGAGGCAAGGCTTGCACGCAGGGAAGAGAAGGCACAGTCTCAGAGCTAACATGGATGATCTGGAATCCATTTTTGCCCCTACCAACAATTTCCAATGAGATACTTTGTAAGTCATTAAATGAAACTTTTCTCTTAGATGATGTGAAGACTACCTATGAGTTTGCCAAGAGACAGCATGTAAGTAATACTAACAGAGTAGTTCCCTCAGGAGAGCCAATCCTAGCTTGCTCCCCTTGACTGACATCTGCCATGCTCCCTGAACGGTGAAAACAGAAATATAATCCTTACTTTTGGAACAGTTTAAAAGCATGAAAAAATAGCTTAAAGGAATACCTATACATATTTGGGTTTCCCCAAAACCATTTTGAGAGAGAGAGACGCTTTGCTCTTCAAAGAATTAAGAATATGGAGAATAGCCTGACACAAAGAATTGGCTTGAAAATAAAATAAAACTGAGTGTAGTCACCAGTCTACAGAAAAGAAAAAAAATAACAGCTGGAATTCAGTGCTGAGTGCCTGGCATTGGACACGTTGTCCTTGATTCTCAGAGGCACCTGCAGCCCCACGCGTAGTAAATGGCAGCACTCACAGGATTCAAAATTTCTTACAAATGTATGGTTTGACCCATCGCATCTCATGTTTGCATGATTAGAGGACTTATTTCTTACATGTGCGTCAGCTCATGCTACTTATTCCCCACCTGCAGTCACTGTCTGCATATGCCGTGAAAATTATTGTCATCATAGATCAAAGATTATGCCTCCAAAAGACAGAGTGAGCAGGAGGAGGAAAAAAAACTCTCAAAGAATATGGATTGCATCAATAACACAAAGTAAATTCAGTAATAAAGAATGAAAGATTCGGTAAGTATGAACAAAGGAAGACTTCCAGTAGAAGCAGAGAAGAAATAATCATTTCTTCTTTATTTTTTCTTCCCTCAAATGTTCTTGTTTCTTAAACCAGATACTGTAAGTCAATGATTATATCTAGTTCTCTTCTAAAAATGCCTTATATTTTGTAACAAAACAGCTTATTTCAGTTAGGGTCAGGGAAAATTTGATGGTTCAACTAAGCCACTCTTCAGTATACTGGTAATACTAACTGCCAGTCTCTCATTCGATGCAAAGAAAGCTTTTTTGATAATTGTCTCCTTGAAAAGGCACCAACTGAATTGTCAGTTTTTAAGCTGTCAGGCTTGAACAGTGTATACGTACAACAGAATCTGTGCCTTATTATAGTAATATCCAGCAGTGTTGCTAAAATAAAGGTCTTTTGGCAATACTTTTACAATTACTCTGCACTTTCATTCCTTTTCAGTCTTACATATTGCTGACTCAAATTTTCCCTTCATCAGTACTTTTACCCACATATTCTAAAGGGTTTTTTTGGGAAAAATATCAGTAAAAAAAAGTATGAGTTTATATTTTCCAAATTTTATTTTTCTGTATTTATCTTATTTTGTTGTTAAAATTTTGATACTGTCCACCTAGCCTGTTTTTTCATGAAAAGTTATGTGCATTTTTAATATACAATATAAATCCTAACCAGACCTCTTCACTCCTGGACATGAAATAGCTGCTTCTTTTCTGCATTTCAGCTGGGCCAGTGAAGTGAGGGATGTGCAGGAAAGCTGCCAGATAGAAATGTCATTTCTTTTTTCTTCAAAAGCAAAGGGGGTCAACCCGTGTGACTCCAGCCTCGCGTAATTCACGAGCAGGTCGTACGTGATTCCCGCAGTCGGTCTGCATCATTTGCCTGACAGGGGGTTATGATGGTGTGGAGGCTGGCAAGAAATCTGAAACCCCAGCTGTGGGCATGGTGAGCAGCAAGAGCTACTCACACTGATGCTGGGTGGGGAGTCACTCCCAGGTGGCCTTGGCTGCACAACCCATTCCTGAGCAGCAGCCTGCCTAGATTCCCTTATTTCCACCTCTCAGAGCTGCATCCTACATCCCTAGCCACAGCAACACCTTGGACTGTGGTGTGGGATGCAGGGTGACAACCCTTATCCTAGAGTTATAATGTTCTCTTAAGTCTCATTAAAAAAAATTGAAACATTTGTCATTTTTAAAATGGGAATTATAGTCTCAATAACACAATGCCTATTAAACAATGACTGTTCTGCTGTATCTGAATTTCAAAATTAAACCAATCCAGTCAGCACAGCATAAACACTTACAGCTATACTATGCACAAACCCTTTACACCAAGGACTCTTTTGACTCTGAACAATTTGTCTGAAAAAAACTGTTAAATTTAAAACCGATAAAAAACAACACCCACATAAGCATGTAGAATAGTCACTCAGCTCAGTTGCACAATGACTTCATGGATCTATCCATATTCTTAAAAGAAAAGCTTGAGTTCATAGGGGAGTACAAAAGATACTGGTTTACACGTTTCCCCAGCAGTACTATTATTAAACATTTATTCAGTCCAGAAGAACTTTAGAAATACAGTTTACATCTCCCCATGTTTATTTACTTTTTGAATTCCTGCTCTAACAATAAAGAAAACCACACAGGGAACTCAGTTTCATTTCACTTATTAAAGTTAGTTCCACCTAGCATTACTGCTTTTTTTTGTCTGAAGACACTGGAATAAGCAACTTGTGTAAAAGCAACTTTAAAACAGAATTTCTTTGGTTACAGAAACATCACTGCCTGACTTAGATCTATTCAGAGACCTCTCAGCAAACTGCTAGATTTGAGGCTAAAATGGCATGCTGTTTTAGGCAGCATACCGAAGGTCTGAAACAAGTCAGTGGCAAAAATCACACTTAGATGCCAAAACACTTCCCAAAAGCAGGGGTCACTCCTCCTTGGAAGAGGCTTTGGTGTCAGAAGCAAGGCTCCTACCTTCAGTGGCCTTGACTACTGCTCCATGAGGAGCTTTACTCCCGCATCCAGCCACCTAGGTTGGACTTGCAGAAGTAAAAGACCAGATGAAAAGAAGTTCAGCTATCATTCAGCTCAGAGACTGAGTAACAGGCCAACAGCTCATCTGCCTTAAAAAGAAAAAAAAAACAAAACAAAACAAAACCCCAGCAAGGTCATCAATACAACATACAGCATCAAGGCCAGGAAACTCCTGGCCGTGCGCTCAATTACCCTTCTGGGAAGGGGAAAGGCATCTAACCAGGAATGGGCCTTTCCCTTAGATTTCAGGCGAGCTGCTTACCTGCCGTGCAAGTGTGGGATGAGAGGCTTAGCCTCTTTTGTCTGCCCTAAAGGGTTTCAGCCTTTTGGTGGACGACTTCTACCAAGGTTTCGAAGGGGGCTGGATGGGAGGAA
>NW_008825614.1:102089-103045 GCF_000699105.1 Pygoscelis adeliae
ACGAGAGGAACCGGTTCCAGTCTGTACTCCCCGCCTACCACAGCCCCCCCCCAGGAGTTAAATCAGCCTTAACTAAACCCCGTGTCACCTTCTGCCTGGAAAACTTCCTGCAAAATAACAAGGTCATCACTCAGACACCTGGAAAGGTCAGAATGAAAGTTTCAGGTACAACATGAAGTCAGCCCCTTGTGCACATGCACACCGGTACAGATTCTAACTACATGCCAAATATATGATGCAACACATACAGGAGTGCTGAAAAGTGAACTAATTTTATATATCTATTATAATGGGGGTGAAGAGGAATTAATTTTCAAAGGACTGGTAACAAAGAGGAGGAAAGAAATTCCTAAAAGCACAACATATCAATATATAGCTAGAGATATTCTTTAAGAGATATTTTATGGCTTATAGCATTGAATCTCAACACACACAACTTGTGTCATATCCAGATGGCCACATAATGTTTACTGTAATCTTTATTCCATTTTCTCCATTTCTTGTGAGGTTTCATATTGGTGCGAGCTCCAATTCTGCAATAGGACTATAGGACTCTCACACAGAAACTTTTCATCCTGTGAAGTTCTCCCACGAAGTAGTGGGGATGGCCACAAGACCGCAAACTCACCTACCCACCATCAAACCTGGCAAACTATTTCACATATTCCTAATGTACAGAATCCTATTCAGTCGAGTCATATCCTTGTGCAAATAACCACAAGACTCAGCTATTAGACTGAGGGATAAGCACCGGTGTAAAGTAACAGCCTCATGTATACCAGTTACAGCATAAACTTGTCCCTTGTTACAACCTTTGAATCATATTATTGTGGGAAACAGTAAAAATGAAAGCGTCCCGCAGAAAGGACATACCAAAAGCCTGCCCGTCCCGCCCGGACACCCTCCGCGGGGTGAGCTTGGTACGGCCGCTACCCGAGGGAGCAAAATGAGGGGCG
>NW_008825614.1:104082-110190 GCF_000699105.1 Pygoscelis adeliae
CCCACCCCGCAGGCCTGCTGGGTGACCGCGGTGGGGAAACAAAACCAGATGCAAAAGCAAGATGTGGAAATTAATCTCTTTTTACTGCCTCTTTATTGTTTAGGGAGAAAAATAGTTATCAAGTTTTCAAGCATCGCCATCTGACTACAGCGGGGAGCAATGAACATATTGACAAAGAGCTCCGGGGGGGGGACACCCACCCTTTGTAATTCATTCAAGTGATGCAGAGGAGTCAGATGGGGCCCTTTGCTGTAAGGCACACATGTGCTGGTGGGTTCTACGTGGCAAATGTTTGGTGGCGTTGCTCTGCCTGCCCAGGGAGCGATGCCCAGTGTAACTTTCCGGTCTGTATGAATATTGAATATTTCCAGTCATACAGACTGGAAAATTACACTTTTTCCTTTTCAAAATTATCCTTTTCACGTACCTTTTTACAAGCGTGTGACACGGGTAGCTCCTCTAGGTCTACCCGTGTCCCCATGCAGTTAGGAGAGGTCCAAAGTACCATCAGCATCCTGGCAAAAGACTCCAGGCTGATCTTTTGTCCCACAATTTCACTGGACTCCCTCAAACTCATGCTAGGAAGTTTTCATTGCTAGCAAAAGAGTGGGAAATAAGATAAATCAATAGCAGGGGGAAAAAAAGACAAAAACACAATTAGAGGCACAAGGACACTGCCTCACCGGGTCACAAATTGCCAGATGCTTCCACTGCTCCGGGAAAATCCTGCCAGACTCACCTTCCCTGGCTTCTGCTGGTGGCCACAGTCAGAAAGGGGGGCTGTGGGATGCGGGGTCTGAACCGGTACGACTGCCCTTACAGCTTTGGCTGCATGGTGTGCCCCTCGCGCTGCCTTTTCCAAACAGAAATTGGCTCGCTGTGGACTCACGCCTGCTTCTGAGTGATTAGTTCATGCAATATCTTTTCTTTCTTCTGTCCATCTGGAGAAGCCTCCTCCTCACCCCACTTTACTAAAATTAATAGGAATTTCTGCTAAGTGCACAACTTTGTGTTCCTACTATTAAATTGCATGTCATTTCTCTTTCTCCTGTCCGTAGACTCATCCAATTCTTTCCATAGGGTATTCCAATCCTTTTCTGTTGTAACAGCAGGTCTTGGGTTTATGTCATCAGCAAATTTCATTAGCACACTCATGGTTTTTGTGCCAAGGTCACTAATAAAATTTTAACTAAGATTAGTTCTGAAATCAGTCCCTATGGAACTGCATTAGTAACCTCCTTCCATCTAGAGTTTCCCTTTCAACACACGCTATTGTCCTTACTTTTCATTTCTTACATTCAGTCACATCTCTCCATCTTAATTAATATTTTCTCGCATGGCATCCTCTCAGATGTTTTATTGAAGTCCAGATAGATTTGATCTACTGTATTTGCATTGTTTGAGAAAATGATTTATCAGACAAAGATACTGGCTTAGTCTGGTATGTTCTATCTTTGGTGAAGTCCTGCTGCATTTTAACTAGTTTTTCATATACCTCCACATCTTTAATTAGTTTTTCCCTCAGCATTTGTTCTAAAGCTTTGTGTACTAATGAGGTCAGACAAAAGAGCCTGTAGTTGCTTGGATCAGTCCTTTCTCTCACCAAGTACAAGTCCCACACAAAAGTCTCTAGACTTTTCAGTGTCTTTCCTGGGCTGCTGCGGCCACTAGGTCTGAATTAAGGCACGGCATGCCTGGGATTGATTTTAGACTAACCCATCAGGCTGAAAAAGCCGAATGTTGTATTTTTTACTTCAAAGCCTGCCTCACAGGTTCCTTCCGCAAAACCACGCGTTCAGATTGCCTAGTTCCCAGATTTACTTACAGTCATGCCTTTGAGATTTTATGTACGCAACCTGAATGCTCTGGCATTGCTTTGCATATACCTCTTTTCCATTTCAAATGCATTTCTTTACATTTGTATTTTTATTTTATTAACATTTTGGCTGCAACCCAAAAAGAACAGTTGAATAACACTACTTCTACTTTCCTGTTTATGATCATGTCCAGTCAATGGATTTAGAATAGATCTTACTATTGTAAAACAAAATCATTTTGCTTGTCTCCAATTGCAGCCAAATGCCACTTCAAAATGAGATGTAGAAGTGAAGCTCATGGGTAAATGAAGTGTTAAGTTTGTCCTACAGAACCCAGAGAGAGCTTTTTCTCTAGCGTTAGTTTGGTCTTAAAAGAGATCTCTTTCCATGGACTTTGCCAGTTTAATTAGCTCCCAATTGATACGAGACTCCAGACTGCTTTCCTCCAGACGGTGAAGAACACGGTGAGGTCCTTGCTGAGAGCAACATTTAACTCCTCAGAGCAGTAGCACAAATGGGAGGGGAGAAGGCAAGTCCAGATTTTTGGCTGGACCGCCCTACTTCCATATCCTTCACCCAGCATGAAACTCTCCCCTATTTTATCTCGGCCCCTCTATGTCCTTTTGCACGTCCGAATAAACAGGTTGTTTAGGGATGGCTTTACATGGACCCCAGCCTACGGCACTGAGCTCAGTTTATAAAAAGAGATTATCTAGAAATTTGGAAGAGGGGAGCTTCCAGTCACTGAGGTCTTCTGAGCAGCAAAATTCAAATCAGAGCAGTGATGACTGTAAGGACTGTAGGATCGTTGCTGGAAGACTTCAGTGCTAACTCAGCTGTTCATCACCTCCTGTTGGCAGAACGCCTGTGCGAGGTGCATACCACTTGTGTTATTTTAACTGTCCTGGTCGATGATCAATATTCTGTAGGTAGGATCTAAAGCTAAGTATAGACTAGACTTTGGTCACAGAAAGCAAGTTTTACTGGTAAAATAGTGGAGTGACATCAGGCTGCAGATTTTTACTTGGTAAAATATCACCTCTGTTTTCTCTCAAGGTGCAGAAGGTTTGCATGGTGGGTCTCTAAGATAAGACCCAACACTGAGGCCAGCTGACCTTATGCAAACTGGAGGAAAGATCAACAGAAACAGCAAGGTTATGTTTTTGATTAAGGCTGTGACATCTCACGAGGCTAAGCTTAATTAGTCATGCAACCTTTTTTTTGTTCAAAATAAGAGTACCATATAGGAAAGTGTACCCAATTTGACTCTGCCATGTATATATATTCTAGCCTTTCATTTCATATGAACAAGAACCAAATGTGTGCTATTTGTCATCTATAAATCTGTAATTTATATATGGCTTCACTTAAGGAACACAATTCACTATTATTAAAATTTCCAGTATTCTTTCAATACGTCTGTAGTTTCTAAAATGGCAGTGCAGTACTACAGTATGGATAATAAAGCAAAAACATTAATTTAAAAGGTGAGAAGAAATTCCTGTTACACCACTTAGAGTAAAAAATAATATATGTCAATAAAAAAGAATCGCTTGGTTTCTGGTTTTGTTTCTTTAATACTTCCCCCGTTCAGGCAACTTGTCAGAGCCTTTCATTGCTACAAAATAGAATCGAACACCGAAGGAATGCTGCGAATCAAAAGCAAGATTTAAGGGACTGAAGAGTTGTTTGAATTTTGTTTTTCCTCTCTGTTTGCTTTCACACATGTTTATGAACTCACAGTTGGATTTCCTCAAACGGGAAATTCCACAGTAATTATCATTAGTGAGCTATGGTAATAGCAGTCCCATGAATCCACAGGCTCTTTTCAAAGTCATTCCCTTTTAAAGGAAGTAAACGCTAATAGAGGCCAAATCCTCATTTGCTGAGTTGTGTCACTGAATTTAGCAGCAGAACAATTTACTCTGGCAAATCACCCATACTCTCGTTTCAAGCAAGCTTGTTACGAGGCGTAGAGTAACTGCAAGAGTAGTGTGGTATGACCCAGAAGTACTACTGAAGCAGTGCTGTACAAATACATTTGTTGCTTTAGTAGACAATGTAAACAAAATGCAAAGTGAGCCTGGCAGGTAATTCCTGGAGGGCAGAGAGAAGTAAGAATCAACAGAGAAAGATTACAGATACGGATTTTTCTGAGAAATACCTTCTGCAGCCACAGACTTCAGAAAGAAGCACATTGGCCCCAAGCAGTGCTCCACCCAACTGAGGCCCTGCCTCTCAATGCACATCAGATGCGTCAAAAAAGTCGCATGCTTTCTAGAAGGAAGACATTACAAAACCTGTCCCTTATGAAGATTTTAATGGAATCCATAAAAGGTCTGACCTTCAACCAAAGCGTGAAATTTAAATCCCTTTCTAAATTTTTTAACAACTGATGAATAATCTCAAAATCAAGTTCTTTTCATTATTTTCATCAGCCCTTGTCCAGAAACCTGTTCATGAGTTTCTTTCTACCTCATCCTTAGCACCTACCTGAATTACACATACAGTGATGACTTAAACTTCGCTTTCTGACATGCGTTCATTAATCAGAGTTTGTTCCCAAGTTATGGACTGAGAAGAACTGGCTTGTTTCAGGTCATGAACTGCTTGGATCTGAATTTCTACCAAAGCTTTGCATCAGTTCGCATCAAGAGCTCCCTCACGATAAGCACAACTTAGAAATGTGACTGTGAGTGCCGTCTCTGTATAAAAGGACATTATTATCATCAGAACAGAAATGAGTTCTTCCCAAATCAGTTTCCAATGCAAATAAAACAGCAAACTGTAGAATCAGCACATATGGCAGTAGATTTTTATTAATTGGTTAACAGCTCCAATAACATAGATGCCTACACATCAAAGTCATGTAAACAGAGCTCAATCACCATATGGAACTAGACCAAAACGATAATGGGTAACAAAGCAAGGCAATCCTATTCATGTTCCGTATGGCTCCTGTTGCCTTCTATCTATTATGCTGAAACTTCTTTGTACGCTATTATGGAGTATCGTGTTTTGCTTTTCAAAATGGATGTATGAAATTAGGAAACCAAGTGTACTATTAATGGCCCAAAAATATAGAAGGTTTGTAAAGAGAACTTAAACTGCATTTTAATATGTTTTTTTCTATATCAGTGCCATGCTTGCTTGAACCCTACTTAATTTTATTCTATTTGATGAAGATGGTCAAGCTAAATCTTACTCGACTACCAGGAGACCCTCTTCTACACTAATGAAACAGGTCCTTTTGTTATAGCACAACTATTGCAATATTGAACCTTAGGAGAGAAACACAAAGGCTGCTGGCAGCAAATACAAGCAAAGGTATCTATTTACACATTCCTTTATCTTCACCATTCCAAGTGTATAGTACAATGTAGATTATTTTCCTCTCTAGCAAGACAAATGGACATAGATTCTTATTCCACAGTGAAAGGGATAGAAAGACATAGATACTTTGATGAATTCACTTGGGAGAAACAAATCACTATTGTGAAAAGCCTGATGCTTTTTCTGCTTTCAGCCTGAACATATATATCATTTGGAGCTAATAATTAACAGTTTGGATTTTTCAGACAGATGTGCTAAGTACACTTTTTGAAAATCAGACACAGAAGACGGGCCTTGCGGAGTGAATTGCCAACGCAATGTAAGTGCTTTTCCAGGTCACATGGGGGTACAATCAAAGCACAGTGGCTTTCAGGTCTGAGACTCAGTGAGTGGGGGGAAGAGATGAGGAGAAAGCAGAAAGAAGAGCCTTCCATCTAGTGGAAGTTTGTTTTTTTTTTTTTAAACAGCCAAGTCAGTACTGTCTGCAATTTTAACAGCGAGTTTGGTCTAGTAACCACCACTCGCAGAGCCCTGTGCTTCTGTATATCACAGCATATAACTACAGGTTGGGATGCTCCACTGATACACGATAGAGCCTCAAACCTCTTTGTCACCTTCCCTGGCATGCTCAAAACTCCTATTCAGCAGTCAGTGTTCAAGTCTAAATTATTTCAGAAATGAGGTGTGGGGAGCATGGTATTGCCTTTATTTTTCTTCCTAAAATAGGAAGGTGATTTGAACTGCAATACCTGTTTGAACTTGGAGCTTTCCTTCAGAAATCGAGAAGGGCCTAGAGGCTGGCTGTTGAACCACATCTTTACATACTGCCGGACAGACGTCTCATGGTTGGTTTAAGTGCTACTGCCCACCTTTTCTGTCATTTTGACCGGAGCGTTACTGATTTTTTTAGCTGGATCAAAGCAAGTTTGATGTCTGGTGTCCAAAGTATGGGAAAGAG
>NW_008825614.1:110205-111930 GCF_000699105.1 Pygoscelis adeliae
ATGGGGTAGTTGCTGTTTGGGATCCACTGACTATCAACTTTTCCATCCTCCTACCACTGAAAAATGGAGAGAGACAATGCAACTTGTGGCAGTGGGAACGGCCTGCAGTGCAGAACGAAGGAGGCATCGCATGCAACTACTGCAGCTAGTACCATTTCCCCGTAAATAATTACCTCCTTGAACAGTTAACATTAGTGCCCTGCACATAATTAATTTTGACTTGGATCTGGTGCCTTTCCTATGGTCAAGCCAAAAGAAGGTAGTGCTCCTTCCTTCCTTGGTGATCTTGTAAACCTGAAGTGTGTACCTGCAAAGGATCACCTACACCTGGCAAGGCACAATAAAGAGAACTGGTCTAAACCATAAAACACACACCACTGGGCTTCTTCCTCTCTCCCATCAATGATAGCCTTCTGAATAAAAGGCAGCAGAGGACTTGCACGCTTCATTTCCCTAAACAGAGTCTATAAACCGCAGCAGCACCCTAGCAGGTGCTGAGGTTTGAAGTCTCCCATTTGCCTTTTTTTTTTTCTCTTTCCTTGAGCAAAGGCAGCTGGTGAACTATCGGGAAATTGCAAACTTTTAAAGAAAGGGCTTAATCCACCATCTGAAATTCACAGAAGCATTAAGTCATTATTCAAATGAAAAGCTGCTTTTATCCATTAACATATTTTCGTCAACAACAAAAAGCAAGATGCTGATATGAGGGGAGATATGCGCATTCTTATTTATATGGTAATTGAATGGTCAGGGAGTTTGCCCTGTCATTTTCCTAAGACATGCTACACGTCAATTAAAACTATGTTGCACTACTCTTCTAATGGAACCTGGCACCAGTAAGAAATCTTTTCTTCTTCCTAAGACGTGATGGGGAAAGAGGCATTGAAAGTCAATCAATTTATGCAACCTACTTTGTAACATGATTGCTGGCTTTTGCCTTTCTACAGACAAAGCAAAATTAATAATTCTTCTCTGTAACAAGTGACAAGAGAATTATTTCTGTCTATCAAACCCATCCTAAATAGGAGTAAGAATATTGCTTCCCCTCCCATAAATTTGCATATTTAGAGTGTTCTTAGTAAAATCTGGCGCGTTATAATTCAATGGCTCATATTCTTTGTCAATCAGGCTTCTTTCAAAGTGAAAATATTTTTTAAAAGCCAGTGTACAACTGCAATTCTCTTTCGTCCAAGCAGCACATGCTGTAAATCACGGTGCAAAGAAACTCTGGCTTCATTTAGATGGGCAGAGTTCCATTGATGCTGGTGGTGCTGCGGTTGGGCTGAGCTGGGTCCAAGAAGTCCAGCAAGCTCTGCTGCAAACGTATCATTAACAGAGATAATTGCCAGTGCTGAAGAAGCACGCCGAGAAGACGTATCTCGCTGTTGTATAAGTATCCTTTTAATACCCTTGGTTCATCGCTCAAGCTGGAGCTGCTGCTTAGCGTTCAAGCAAGGGAGCCGTTCGTCACCGTTTCATGCCTACCTGTCTCTCGATTTATGCAGATTCCCCAGGGCCTCACCAAAAAGAAACCAAAAAGACAAATCACTACCCAGTGGTGTGGGGTTATTAGCATTTTTTGCTGAACATGCTTACACATATGGCACTAGTTTTCCTAGCTATGCAGCCTCAGCCCGAAAAGGGACAAGTTGAGGTGCAGAAAGGTAAATACTTTAGCGCTATCAGGAATTACAGAGGTCAAAACCATCATTTAGAAAGGGGTTT
>NW_008825614.1:111978-117522 GCF_000699105.1 Pygoscelis adeliae
TCAGAAATTTCTGAAAGGTGAATTGCCTAAATCTCAAAGTAACACGTCTAGATAGCAAAGATAATACAAAAGGACAAAGCTCAGACTCACAGGCTGTCCAACACCCCTCCGCTCTGAACGAGTTTCCAGCATCCCATGAGGACATGTCAGAGCACGAACATGGAAGACGAATTGCATAAACACTTGGCGTGCTAAGCACAAGACCAGTCCCTAAACACAGGTTCTGTAATCCTGAAGGGGAGAATACAATATCTTCCCAAATAAATTTGCGCTAAGTCTGTATGATGCCTTTATCCTATCACACGTTTTGGCCATGGAACATCTTTCTGCAAATGTAATTTGGAGAAGGTTTTAGATTTGGGAACAATTGGGGTAGGGTGGCGGTTCTGGTTTTCTGGTACGCATGAAAAATAATGCAGTATTTACAAAACGCAGTGATGCCGTCATACAAGTTCTCAAATTTGGATCCCACCTGCAGTGCCCTAAAACTTATTCATTTTTTATTTAAAAAAAAGAGGGGATTCAGAAGACAAGAAGCATTCATAAGCCAATAGAATATATGTACTTAAAGCTAAATAACATGAGTTGGCAAAATCAATGCTAGGCAGTCTTAATGATCTTGTAACTGTGCGACTGAGATAACGGGGAACTTGAGAGCGTGACTGATAAGCAGCTAGACTAACATGGACACGATCTATAATCCATCAGTGAAGAAAAAAAGGACCAAGAAAAAGCTATGCTGGACGCTGTGGTTTTGTAGGATGAGGAGGTGCAGCGGAGGAAGTCTCCCAGTATATTTGCAGGTTGATTTGAAGTGTCCGGAGTGGTTAAAGAGCTCTGGTCTTAGCTGAACACGTGATGAATGGAGTTAGGACTTTGCATGCGGATGAGGTAAGCAGCCAGTTAACAAGTGCATATAGAAGACAGTGGTACCGCTGCTGCTCTTTGTATTAACAATAGCAAGTACATGCCCCAGCTAAGTTCAAAGGCTTATGGTGTTTGACGCTTTTTATATGCCTAATTGGCAA
The DNA here is from genome assembly GCF_000699105.1 of Pygoscelis adeliae. Lineage (NCBI taxonomy): Eukaryota > Metazoa > Chordata > Aves > Sphenisciformes > Spheniscidae > Pygoscelis > Pygoscelis adeliae. The sequence goes on from NW_008825614.1 coordinate 113,007, forward strand.
AAATGCGTCCCAGGAAAATGACATGTAACATCTTACCAACACTAAAAAATTGTATTGCTTTAGCTGTATTGATATACTTATTGCAGGACAACTACCTATAGAAATGGATGCCGATACCAATAGGAATAAGGTGTTCTGCCCATGCACTACCATTTTCATCAAAGAGCAGGATTTCCACAAAAGTATTTAGGGCTGTCAGAAAAAACCCCAAACCCAAACCCCAAAAAACCAAACACATGGTAAAACAAAAGCTTAGACCAGATTCATGTATTGGCCCTGTACATATTCACATATTCAAGAACGCTATTGGTAGTCACATGTGCCAAAAGGAGAAAGTTCAGATTTAAGCTAGGTGAGTTAAAAAAAAAAAAAAAAAAGTTGCACAGATTTGCACTGGGATTTGAATTCCCCCAAATTAAAGGACTGTAAAAGTTTACAACATGTAAATTTTAAAATCATAATTCATTGAAAAGCAAATGAGCATTATGCATTATTCTTGAAAACATTAATTCCAAGTTGCACACTATTACAAAAATATCCCACTTTCCAATACCAGAATTTTTAATAAAAAATTAATATGAAAAACATTTCATTTCATCCATTTAATGATGATCTAAAGATGCCACTGTGGAAAAAAGAATAAGGAAAACCCAAATGCAAGAGAAAAAAACATGAGCACACTTTGCTTACTGAAATAATAATATTTTTGATCAGGGAAAATAGGAAATGCTAGCTGAGGGGATGCGAGGCTGCCTCCCTTTCAGTTCCTGAGGGAAATATGTTTGTTATATACCTCCTCAAACAGGTAGAGCCCGTATGCAAAGACAATGATGTGGCTCAGAGCAGAGCTGGATATTAGAGCCGATGTACTGGAAATAAGCCTGCTGACGGCTAACGCTCATCAATGTCTGCAAGTGGGGTGAGGAGGCAGCAGAAATACAGCAATAGAGATTGTGGGCACCCGCTGAAGTTTTCTGTGCCTGAAAATAATTTTCTATAATCAAAGAGCTCATGGGGAGGAAGGGGCTTCTGGGCCAGAAAAATGATTGCAGATACAAAGCCTGGCAGAGCCGTGTGGGAGTTACACTTTATTCATAGGATGGTTTGAGTAATCAGTGGAAAATGACAGGGAGTCAGAGAAGACAAAATAATGCCATAAAAGAACTGAACATTGAAAGCAAGGAGTTTATGTTTTTTCATGGACTTTTGCATTTTTCGTGCATATTTTCACTCTAAGCCGTTGCATGCACCCCCAGAAATCTGCCAAGACAGAAGAAAATAAGAAAATCAAACCAACCCCATTTTCCCACCTCACCCCCATGTGAGAGATTTTTTTTTTTTGTCCCTTCCGTTTTTACCCCGGGCTTTCCTAATGACTTGTTTTTCTCATTCATCACGTATGCCGTTCTGCCTGCCTCTTGTTCGTTTATATGTCTCATTGCGCTGCACACCTTCCAGGATACAGAGGTTGCCAGAGTGACGATGCATATTTCAAGGGTGACAAAAGATTTAAATAACACACCAAAACTTGTGCTGAATATTCCCAAACACATCAGTATTTGGCAGATAATCATTGTCCCTGACAGTCTCTTTGTAAGGATGTACCAGGTGAAGATTATTCAGAATAGGCTGTAAATGCAAACTGAGTTGTGTTTGAAGAAAACTGGCAAAGTCGAGGCAGCTTGATAACATATAGTTTGGAGCTCCTGTAGTTATAAGACCCCGTGGATCAATTTTTTGAATCCCTGGTCCCATTATAAATTCCACAAACAATATTCTGCTCCTGGATGTTAACATGCTGAGTGTAGCAAGGAATCAGTTTATAGAAGTCCCTGTAGAGGGGGCAATGATATTACAAGCATCTGTTGTATTTTCAGAAGCATTACGCTGCCTTTTCTCTTAGGGGTTATTACTATGAACAACCACTGCCCATGAAAAAGCCAAAAGCCATTGGAAATAAAGCAGGAAAAATTAAAAGGAAGGTGTATAGTGCTTAGAAATTCTTTGAAAATCTCTGTACTTACGCAGAAACTTTCTTCAGAAAGTCCCAAAACTACAAGGGAAATTCTACATATTCTATAGATGGTATTACTCAACCTCTGGGCTATAGCCTTTTATTTCTTTATAGGCATTGGAGGAACTTGAGCCTCGGGCTTCACTGTGCTAGGATCTTCACAAGTGCAGAACAGAAGGGAACCAGGCCCACAAGACCTTACAATCTAAGAAACATGCAAAAATCAAGCAGCAAAGCAGGGGCAGCAATGAATTAGGCTATCTTACTAGAAGGTCTTCCAAACAGCGCAGGCCAAGTACTATCTTCTAGCTCATCCTACCAAAAATCTCCAAACCAATACAATTATGATCAAGTAACTTAAAAATACCTTTTGGCCTAAAGGAAGGCTTATCTCTGTGTCGTACTAATATTCCTTATCCTGCATGTGTGCCTGCATTTTAGCGTATGATAGCAGTTTATTATTTTTTTAAGGTTGACTCTAGCAATAAAGATAGCTGGAGTTTCCAGTGATAGCAGATAACAACAGATAGCCTTCCTGGCAGTTGAATAGTACGTGAAGATGAAGATCTTTGCACAGAAGAGAAAGGATTTTGCAAATCTACTTACGCGATTAGCAGTAGTTTTAGAACCCCTTATACAGTGTCTTTAGAAGCTGTAAGCTAGGCAAATTCCTCGGTACCCAAGAAAAAAGGTCAAAATAAAAAGCAAGACTCCAAACTTGTGCAAATCAACCTTTCACTTTGCACTAAAATCTCTAAGCCTATACAGATAATCAAGCATTGTATAGTGAATTTCAATTAGATTTTCATTCAAGATTTGCCTAGTATGCTTTGATATATTTTCCTTGTGATACTTTACATTTGATCCATCTTTGCCAAAAAGAGAGGGGAATTTTTGGGCACAGTGTATACTTAGTACGCTTCTCTGTAAGCCCATCAATCAGTAGCTATTGTGTCTGTTGCCAGTTGGGTATTACTGCTAAATAATATATGCATGTTAAGTCCTCCGCTTGGGGAAGTCGTTAAATCTGAGATGATCAAAAATCTCCGGATCTAGAAGTAGCGCCACAGCAGCTACCGCCCAGGAGCTTTACCAATAGAAGAGAATTGATACATTGGCTATCTTGCCATCTCAAATTACCAAAGAGCCAGCGCCATGAATGCTTCCACACAGAGCAGCCGAAACCTTTATAGAAGTAATTGGTAGCTCGCCAGTTGGAAGCTTAGGTCAAAATCCATCGCACTGCCGGCTTTCTAGGAATTGCGGCTATCCATTGCTGTAAATTATGATCGGTCACCTTGAGAAAAGCACTGAAAGTTGAAGAACAGACTGAAAGCCTATTTAAGTAGCTCATCATCAATTATGTTTAGACAAAACCCCCTGTACTGAGTTCACCCATCTTTCAAGTAATTTAAGTAACTATGAACAGAAAGGGGTCTGTAGTTATGTAAAGCTGAAGTGCATCCATCCTTCATATGTTACATAGATTCTAGTGAAATATTGTGTTTGTCCCATTCATTTATGTTAATACTTGGCCTCTCATTAATGTTTTAAAAGGACAAGACTCCATGTCTCTGAATCTCTTTTTCCATGTTCAAGACGAAATGCGATTTGCTGAGGACTCCATAGCTTGTAGGAGAGGGCACACAGGGCTAGAAATGAGCATCTGGCAAGAGAAGAGTGCTATAATTTTCATACTATCAATTTCATTTAGCTTTGTTATTTTTTGGCAAGACACAGGCATAGTTGAAACAACTTGTCCCAGGATGTAAAACATTTAATCTCTGTTCGCATATTGCTGTTCCAGGGATATTGGTTTTGCAAAGTAATCTTTAAGAATAGGAAAGTGAGTACCGTGAAAGGCAGCATTATTTTGAAACCTATTTAAGAAAAGCAAATTTCTTTGCTGGAACTCCTGCTGCATCATTACCGTGATCAAAAGTCAGAGGAGGCTTTTTGATGACGTTGCAAATGCCTCTGGCAGATGTGAGAGGTTGTACAAATACGTCGCATGAAGTGTTGTTACAAATAGAGTGACTCTTAAACATTGGAGACTGTCGAATTGCCCTCATGTCAAGTGAAGTAAGCCAAGTTACACCAATTAGTGCTAATAGCAACATCCTCAGCTGGCATAAAGTTTTTAATGAATGTTAGGATAGCGGTGCCTAACAAGCACTCAGGGACAGATCCTTGCCTTGCAAAGTACTCTGCAGAACACAGTTATAACCCCGCGGGTTAAACAGACAAGGTGATGGCAAGCATCAACTCTATGATTATTACTTTTTCCCCTCATGGGTTTAGTCTGGAGGTGAAGCGGTATATGGAAATCAAAGCAAAAAAAGAACGGGAACTCTGGAGAAATGAGTATGAAGAGAGTAGGAGATAGGGTTTGAACAACAGCCAGCTAGCACGAAAAGAGAGAAAACTGAGTGAGAGCTGTTAGTTGTTTGTGGGCTCCTGCTTTCCCTATTTCTGTTGACTGCTGGCGCTGTCTGGCTCTTT
>NW_008825614.1:117545-139452 GCF_000699105.1 Pygoscelis adeliae
GTTTGAAGGAGAGACTGTTGGATCCAAATTGCTGCCGAGTGCTGCAAGGGAACCCCCTTTCCCCATTGCCGGATGGAGAGAGGGGGCACCCCTCGTGCCATGCGTACCCCACTTCTTTTAGAGCGGCTGCAGAAGACAGTAATAGAGGCACTGCTGTAACACTGCTGAAGTCTCACCCTAACGTTGGAGTAACCTCTGAAAACAAGTACCCTCGTATCATCCAGACTGTGTTTCATTTTAGCACGTGGCGGGTGGCCTCGGTACTGCAAGGTAGAAAGCATTGCTCAAAATTAAATAGCCTTCACTGGCGGGGGATGGCTCAGCATCTTGCTGGACTGAGCTCGATTTTGCTTTATACCAAACAAAGCCAGATGAAAGTAGAAGGCAAGCAGGTCTTGCCCTTTGGGGTAATCAAATCCAATAGACTACACGCAGCTCACGCTACGATAGGGCCAGTAAAAACAAAAGCGTCAATCAGCTGTTAAGGTAATATATGAGGAAGCAATCTTCAAAACTGAATTAGGAAGCTAATGCATGCATTTCCAGGAATGGGAATAAAGGGTTTACTGAGTAGTCCTGAACTTCCAGTTAAGCCCTGGAGTTCAACCAAATCTCAATTTTCTATCTACATTCCCCATAAATCCAGATAGCGTTAATAAAAAATAAAGAAGTAATAACAACATTGTACTGCACATGTCAAGATCTAAAATTCACCGTCTAGAATTCTAAAATGCTAATAGTTTTTTTATGCCTCAAAAATGCAATTTGTTTCATGTCATTATTATCTATTTCAGAATGAAAACTTGTACATTAATTGAAGATTCTTTCTGTCAATTCATACGACATTATCAAATTATGCCTGGTCTGAGATTATTTCAATACACAAAATTTTGCTCTAGCATTTTGAGACAGATTTTTATCTTCAGTCAATCTGCCTCTGATTGTGCAAGATCCACTAGGTGAATACAAAGTTATTATATTGAGCTGCTAACCCAACAGCGTGCAGAGAGCATCGCTGTGGCTGTGAATGTTGCTCCAAGTCCAACATATGAATTTAAAAATACCACACAGTTCTGTCCATGTCAGGTGTCAAAGCAGCAAACTGAAAATCCAGTCTGACACACATTAAGAGCCTGTACTTTTTTTTTTTTTTGGGGGGGGTGGTGGTGGTGTATGAACTGTAATCACAGCTATTTGCTTTGAGAAGAGCAAAAAATAATCTGCTGCTCTCAGCACTGCACCTCATTGAATTTCCTCTCACGCACATGCATTCACATACCCCAACCTGACAAAGCAGAGTTAACACTGTGTATTTATTAAACAAAGAGGACAATTGAACTGATCTCAGTGTTTAAATACACCGTAATGTTTTGATGTCTATAAATCTTGTAAAACAAAGCTGAAAAAATTTAACAGCACTGAATTCAGCTATTTACACTGAGGCTAAAAAAGGCTCAGCTGGTATTTCCTGAACGCAAGGTCACAGGCACTGTGGCTTCGGAGGAGGAAAAAAAAACTTGCAGGAGTGGGAAGGAAGCATCGTTTAGTTGCAACAGAAGAATATATAGAAAACACTCGCTAGTAGGATAAATAAATCATTTAAATTAAACTATTAATAACTACCTAGTTTATAAATATGTAACCCGGATCCTTCTGTCTTAATTTTCTTCCCATTTTTTGCTGTTGCATTTTTAGCTTTCTTGTCTGTAGTCAGGCCCCAACATTGCAATGAAATCCAGAGCCCACCTTAGGCTCAGGCCTTTCACTCTTAAATATCTCATTTAAACGAGGTCTACCAAGATGTATGATTTTAAACAGATTCAAACCTGTGCAAAAGGCTGCCTGGGTGCTTATTTTGGTTGAAAGCAAGTTTATTTTGGTTCAGCTGATACGAGTTAGCAACAGTTTTGCACAGTTTGTCCTGGTCTGGCATAAAGTAAAATAATAAACTACAGCCAAAATCTGAATTTTAAGTGTTAGAAAAAAGTGTACGCTTCAAACCAGTAAAATTTTTCTTCTGGTCTACAAGACTTTGATTAAAAGATACTAAGAAAAGAGCTGGGTCTGTGTTATTTGTACAGCTAACCCTTATGTACGGGACACAGGATAAACAACAGCAAACAGAAAAAAAAAGCCCAACCTATGGAAAGGCTGTTTAGAGGTAGGTAAACAGTCACAAATATGGTGTCTCTTGAAGGTAAAGAAACCTGTGTGAGTAACAACAATAGGCTATTCCTTTTGCTATTCTTTTCAGTGCTGTAGCATCTTTGAGATGCCCTTAAGTGCTTCATAGTGGTTAAGGAAATGTGCATTTTCTTCACTTACCACCAGCCAAGTGTTACGTACCTCAGAGGAGAAGCTCCACAGTAATGCAAATACAGAAGAAGGGCATTTATGATCTTACTGAAATACATCATTCGGGCCAAAGAAGTTGAACATCTGCATATGCCTTGACATTTTTTAAATTTTTCTTTCAACATGGAAAAATGGAATCGGCAACATCCCCTTTGTTACAATATGAACCAGGGCGGCTGCCCTCGGTGCCGTGAAGGCGCTTTCAGATTCCCCAGCAGTTTTGTGTGTTGGTTTCTTTCTTTCTTTCTTTCTCTCTCGGGGGTAAAACAAAATAATTAACAAAGTTGTTGAGAGAACCTTTGCTACTTTCCTATCTTGAGAGATTCCCTGCTTTGCGGTTTACGTCCTCTATTCTGCAGTTGTTAGGTGGTGTAGGCCAATATTGCAGAGTATGTATTTATCTTTGTGCTTCCCACAAGCTGAGCACAGGTATTTTATCACATCCATTTCAAATTAGAGGGTTTACCCATTTCCTTTCAGGAGACAGAGAGATTACCAAGGGCAAAGAATTGCCCAACAAAGTTCTGAACAGCATTGCTACTAAAAGAGGATTTTTTTGCTTTTTTAAAGATGAAGTGAGAGAAGTATAACTAGAGATGGAAGATGAAAGCATCTTTCCTGCTTTGGTGATGAAAGGGAGATACAGCTTAAGAAGTTTTCTGAAGAGAAAGAAGCATATTAGGAAGAGATAAATATTTCTTTACAAAAAAACTACAACCCAAAAACATCGCTGTGCTTCAATGCAGAGATCAAAACTAGGCCTGCCATTTAGAAAATAACAGGAACGGGTCCATGCAGGCAGGGAGCACTGGAGCCTCCTCCTTTGAGCAGATTCTTGTATGCTCACGTTAGTGCTGGCGTGTTATTAGTGCTACTTAGGTGGAATTACTTAATGGACAGAGTTTTCCAAAATTTCATCCCTGGCCTGGGCTTCTTGTGCGCTTCTTTGCACAAACATCAAAGAATGGGATTTTCTTCCTTTGCATAGTGGCCTTTTAAATCTTGTCGGTTTCAAGAGAATCAGCACAGGATGAAAACCAAATTTTTTTGAAACTTCCATCATTATGTGTCCTGGTTCATGATAAAGGAAACACATAAAATAGTCTTTTTTTTCTCGTATATAATGTACTGTCCATTTAGAGTCAGGGCAAGGACTTCATTCCATAGTTTGCCAGAAATTTTTGTGACAATTCCTCTCAGCTTAACATGTCAGTTTACTTTTTATTCTTACAGAGCAACATAGCCCAATACTAGTGAAAATTATTGTTTGACCCCATTTCTATTTCTGCTTATGCTTTATCAAAGACTAACCTTAGCCTACGAATACCACATTTTCTGTATTACTAATGATTCATCTGATCATCTGGAGGAGCCTAGCAGCTCTGGATAAGAAAGCTCTGTTGGCTCATAAATCAATTTATTGTTTCCACACACAATAGTCACTTCCTCACCTCCAAAAGTCAAGTCAGCTATAGCATCTGAGAGCTTTGGCTCAGGGACTATATAAGAAATCAGTACCACGATATCAACTGGATAATTAAAACATTTAATATAATCTGTTTTGGTATCAGTCCAGTTCTAGAAGGCTATAATCTATATGAAGAGAACCACAACCGCCAGCTACTGCAACCACCTCAGCAGGGAGACCAAAGGAAAAACAGGTCTCTTGCTCCATGTTAGACTGGTACAGTTGGGGCAATGGAAATGAGATTGCCACTCTGCTCTTCTTCTCTGTATAGAAATGTTAGTTCACTTCTTCCTCCCAAAGGAGAGAATTCACACTGAAAACAAACAAACAAACAAACAAATCCTCCAAGTGATGAATTGTCAGCAAGTTCTTTGTGGTTGTTACTTGACACACAATGTAATACTGGCAGAAAATAATTCCCCCTTCCCAGTCATTGTCAAAAGTCACTAAGCCATTTTTACGGTGTCTTCCACCAATTCAAAAAAGTCTGTACACAAGAGATGGCCTTACAGAAGGATGATCCCAACACGTGGTACTCGGCTGCCAAATAACTAAAGGGCAGGAGGAAGGGCTGTGTAGCACGTAACAGGAGAGAATCCAAAAGGGAATCAAGCGTTGATAACATCTCTCCCTCCCTACAGTCTGTCTCCAACACTGTCCCTTCTTGACAGCGTTATTTTATCTTTATAGAGTGCTTTTTATTTTGTGGAGATGAATGCCCAGAGACAAGCACCAGTGAGCTCAGGGCACAAGGCACCAGGCATCATCATTTAACAGTTAGAAATACCGCGGCATTGCTCTGTAGCTGGAAGTCAATGAGTCAGCAGAGAGCCACATGGCAGAATGCATCTCAAAGCTGCGTCTGTGCAGCTAAAGCCCAAGAACAAGGGGGAAGCTCTCCAGAGAGTGTGGTACGCACGGATGCTTGACATTACTCGCCCAAGTATGGTATGAGGCATAACACTCAGATGGGTAACACTTCTTTGCTTAACATGGTAGCTATTGAATGCCATATCCTCTCCATTCTGAAGCATCAGGTGATGCTTCCAGCACCTAGGCTTCTGATGAAACCCTAATAATTTTAGTATTGAGGGGGGGGGGGGGGGAACACCAAATCCAAAAAGTTAAAGAGGGAGTGAAGGCAATTGCAATTAATTAGAAAGCTTGGAAGAGGGAAAGTCCTTGCAAGAGAAGGGGAGAAGAGAATGGTATGGAAGAGGCTCTGAGCAGAAACGTGCTACATGCAGTAGCCCTCATACACAGGCACACTCTGCCCTAAAACATTTCAAATTAGATCGCGAACAAGAGGCTAAAAGGAAGAAATGACAAAAAGAACAACAGGAGGAAATAAAATCAAATGGTCTTGGAGGTTAGCTGCTGCGTAACTCTCTTGTCCCAAAGGTGATTTCAGATTTGGTCTTCATGTGGCTTTTTAGGAAACATCTGCTCTCAGTAATTATGGCTCATTTGGACTTGCTGATTTCTTAGAGATATTTTTGCAATAAAGTGGGTCATGTAGATTTGGAGGAGATGTGTGGCTTTATGGAGGAGTACCAAGAAGAAATCGTGGTTCTCAAGGACGTCCTGCTATTGCTCAAGGACGCCACGCACAGGTGACTACAAAGAAGCTTGAAGTGAAAGCAGCATTTGCGAAGAGGCTGTAGCATTTACAGCTACATATCAACCACTTGAAACAGAGTGCAGCATTTTGACACCGTGGCAACGCTTGCCTCAGTTGTCCCAAAGCTTCTTAAGCTACCAAATCACTTCCAGCATAACTATCTCAAGGACTGAGAAGTTAAAATAAAACATAACTCCATCTTATTGCCAGCAACCCAATGCTCCCTTGTCCGTGCTCCCAGATGACACTGCTGCCTAGGAGATGTCTGGACCAGGGCAGGTGAGTACATACAGGTAGCATGTACTTTCTGATTGCTCTTTTTTACATGGAGCATAGGATATAGTACAAGTGGGTGAGCAGAAAAAAACGTGAAGGGAGAGCAAATGAAAGAAGTTCTTTCTTGCTGTCCCCTGCCCTGGTGAATCCATGCCTAGGTATACAAACGTGCTGACAATTTAGTCTGTAATCAGGTAGCTTTGGTAAAAAACAGTAGCAAGAACCCTTTCTCCCGCTTCTCAACAGCCACTAGCATTAAACAAATTGCTAAATGCATTCTGCTGCATGTTGAAGAAGGGACCAACTAAAACATTGCACGGCTTAGCTCCCTTTCCTTTCAGCACTGCCTACTTGGGCACTGGTATAACCTGGCGTGACTATAACCTGGGGATACTGAATGTGGAATACTGGCTGATTCATCTACGAGGGCACACAGAAAGCAGTCTGAAGCCTTCATGTCTTCTGTCCTTTAGATGTGAAGGGCTGCATTTGAATTACTGAAGACACCCCCATTCACTTCAGAAGGAACTAACTACATCAGGCCTTTGTGGACAGCTAGTCAGAAAATGGCCCTGAATTTGCCCCTCTCTTTCCAATTAAACTATTTTGCTTGATTTACTTTGTTTCCCATATACAGCAAAAATGAGACTGTGTACAACTACTACTCTTTTGGGGTTTTCAGGTCTCCCCTAGCTTCCTTCACATTGTCTTAGCAGTTTCACTTTTTATGCCATGTAAGAAAGGCTTAAGGCAAAGTTTCCAGTTAAGGGTGGATTAACTCTAGACAGCAGAATCAATGCCAAGCTAGAGTAATGCAGGCAGCTTGACCAATTCATTTAAAAAGCAAGTGATCAGAGCACGATTGCTTTGTGAGAGAAAGCATGCGTACAGCAGGAGTGAGAAATAGCTTGTAGACTTCAGGGCAATCCTACTAGACAAATGGATCAGTAGATTCTCATTTTCAGCTATCTGAGGCACAATCAGTTGCCTTATCCAACTTGTCGGTGTGCAACTGCTGGGAAAGTCTCAGGCTGGGTCTTATACTTTAAGGGACATACATTTTTATTTCTATTCAAGACAGCTTTAAAGCGCTGTCTGTGACTTTCAGGGAAGTAGGTTAAACAATACTAGGATCCATGAATCAAGCTGGGTTTCCTTTCCATAGTTGTTACTGACGAGGAAGAACACGCAGGTAGTGTGATCATGGGGTTCAGTCAGTTCATCCCTTGTCTATCCCCATCAGCACTGTTGCTTGTTTTCAACAACAAAGGCCTACGCAAGATATGATTTGGGCCCCAACTGTAGGGTATTGTCATTCTTCCCCCCTTCCTCTCAGTCAGCATCCTACTCTGTTAATAGCTGCACTTTCACAAGACAGGGATGTCACCAGAACGTCTAAGGTTTTTCAAGGTCATTCTTGAAGGATAAGCTTTCTGCGGTGGAGCAATGAGGGGAAGGAGGGCAATAGGCACCCCACGAGATTGTGGTGGGCTCTGTGGGATCCCCGTGCAGTTAGAAATTAGATGCAGGATCCACCACCTAAGTTAGGCTGTGGCTCTGAATTGCTCCTTCTCTTCCACAGAGCATCCAAACCATCTGTGGAGAATAAGCATCTAACCTCCATGCTTTTGAGATACTGAATGAGCTCCTGCCCGACCATGGGTTTGCTTTAAAAAAACAAAAACAAAAAAAAAAACAAACCAAAACCTAAAGGGGCTTTGCTATGTGTAAGTAGGGTGTAACCAATATGAGCAGAAGACTAGACTCATACCTCAAATAAATAGTTCCTAAGTTCCATGGTCTCTACGGCCTTGATCTTCATTTACTAACTGGTGTTAGCTAGTGACCTTTCACCATGGTTTTACCTCGTTTGTTTGCATACAACTAACCACACAACCAAAATGTATCTCTTCCTTTGTCTCTCCCAAAATTGTTACACCTTAAAATATGATTTAAAATGGGGAGGAAAAAAAAAAACCACAAAGAAAGTAGAATTAATCCACTGACTTTCTTGAGTTGGGCTAGGAACATGCCCAGGCCATACAGTTTTATTTGGTGTTACTAATTGGCAAGGTGCTGACATCTTTGCTCATTGGCTTTCAGATTCGTGGGATGAGGGGGAACTTTTTTCTTTAAAGAAACTTCATTTCAAACTTTGTATTTGACTGGGAGAATGTTTGCAGCCTGCAGCATTAATTTCTGTATCACTTCTTGCAGCTAGTCGCAGTGGGAGGGTGGAGAACTTCGTGATTTGTTGTAACTTCACCATCTCTAGATTCCTTTGCACATCCCCACACCTCAGTGCCACTTAGCAAGTATTACAGGTGCATTTTAATGAAAGGATTTCCTATTTTGAATCCAACAGACCCCCAGCACCTGGGGAAAGAAAAGCAGTGGCAAATAGCAAAGGTTCTCTGTGGAGAACCCTTGGTCACACTTTTGGCAGTAGCTTTATAGGGATACACACTCCACCTGTAAAGAGTAAGCTGAATGCTACTGAAGCATATATACTTTCTAGTCCAGAAAAAGCTTTTCCTCAGAGGGTGTTTCTAGGCAGGATGAGAGGAGGATACGTGGGGAAACGTTGTTGCAGAAACTCTTCCCAGAATCCACATCTGCTGCAGCTGGTGTTCCTGCCTTGAACAAAATGCAGACAGACGTACATGCTTCTCCTAATTAACAGCCAGTTTTGTTTTTACAAAGCCTTTCGTGGTACTACCCAGCCCCTGCCAGATAGGACGCACACTGAGACTACAATAAAAAAAAAAAGTGTTTCCTTCTCTGACTTATGAACCAGATAACGAGTTTGAAGAACTTTGACCCAGTACTGCTGAGAACCTGAATGGTTTGTTAGTCAGATTCCTAGAGAGGGAAACAAGAGCCAAGCCCTTCTTTAAAGCACACAACATTTCAGAAGGCTCTGAAGACAAAAGAAATGAGAAATCAAGTTTCACATCTTGTTCCTCCCCCTTATTCAACCATCAGGCACTGACCAGTTCCTACCTCAAGACAATCTTCATGTGTGTAAAGAGAAAATAAAACATTCTGCTGGCTATACTCACGCGTGTCTCCTCTCTATTAATGCTCAATGGAAGTACAAAGATGAGACCAAACCCCTGCGGATTAGAAACCTTAGAAAAATCCCACCTGAGAGTTACTTGCTCCGCTCCAGATGAAAAAACAAACAATACTGCCACTCTGCCCTTTTTCCGCCTCTTTGAAAGTCTCAACTTAAAGTCTGATCTTATGTGCATAGCTTTGAGTTCACAGTGTGCTTCTACTCCAAGGCTTTCGGGGTGCCGTACTTCCACTTGATATTCTGTTGCTTTTTCCATTTCTGATATCTGGCTGCACAAAGTCTATCAAAGGGAGTGCAGTTTGGTGCTCCTGCTATGCTTTTCTTGTAAGGTCATGCTGTCCTTATTTGTTACAAGCCCTTTTCTCTATTTCACAAGGTTAAAGAAATCCTCACATTGCTCACGCTGTTAATTAGTTCAGCATACAGCAAGTGCTTGTAAGTAGAAATATTTTTCCAAGTGCTTTCTAGAAAAATCCTGTTGCAAATTCCCTTGGCTTTTGTGGGACCACACGATTCCACACAACCTAATGCCAGACCTTCATACAGCCAGATCACTTAACCACAAAAATACAGTCTGTGTCAAGCATTGATCACATTTTTATCAAGTTTACCAGCACACGACGTAGAGCTTATGCTAGGTGTAAAAGGACCAACAACCCCTGCTCCACCTTGCTATCGTCCAGTTGGTTTATAGTTACTTTTAAAACAAACGAGACCAGTAGAGTGAGATTATGTTAGTTCAGCGCTTTGCATCCTGTGGCTATGGCAGTTTTCATCTGGCCCTACAAACCTCACAGCTGGATATGCTGCACTGTTGAACTGCAGAGGGCTGAAAACTGATAAAGCAAGTCTGATAAATCCTGCTATGATTATTTTAGGAAGTTTTTAGAACAGATGTCTGTTCCCCCCCCCCCCCCCCCCCCCCCCTTTTCTCCCGCCCCCCCCTGCCCATGCTCTTTTAGCAGGGAATATATCCACATCTCAGTTGCTTGAGCCTATTTAATTGAAAACAACAAGCTCTGAACGGACTACAACAAAAGCGTATGTTTCTTTACAGTATTGACCACAGCCCCAAAAAGAACAGGAGAGAGCAGTATTGCCTTTGCTGGATACCTTGGAGGGTTCTGAGGTCAGCAGAGATGCAAGGAGGAGAGCAGGACATGGCAATGCCTTAAACTGCCATACAGTGGTAACTCTACGGGGTGGGGATCCCAACAGAAAATTTTCTAGTGTATGTGTGTGTGTGCGCGCGCACGCGTGTGCAAACATGGGTAAAATGCAATAAAAATGTAAAGAACAAATTCATGCAAACCAAGAAAAGTGTAAGTTACTGGGCAACAGGAAATGGCCATTACCTTGGAAAGGACCTTATAACCTTCTCATATGCAATTATTTTTGCTCACACGGGAGGCTGCCCCCTGCCTGTCTCTATGACTTTGTTAGTAACAGAAAATCCTGACTCAGCGCGACTGCGCAGGTACAGTGAACTTCCTCTCCTGGTGGATTCCTCCTGCCCGACTTGGTTGCGGTGCTGGGCTTGAGGCAAGACAGATACAGGAATGAGAAAACGGCTGTGGAGTGAGTGTTACAATGTTTTCATGGGGAGGGACCAAACTATCCCCAAGATAAAAGCCAGCCTTATTCTATTACCTTTGTCTTCAGAGCACCTCTATCCAAGAACTGGGTGCATTTCCCAGACCACAGTCTGAAGGCACACAAAACAAACCGGGATTTGGTTCTCTGGAGGAAAGAAACTGAAGTTCAAGTAAAACAAAGCCATCTCTTTTGGAAGTGTAGGAAGTGCACCATTGTTTCGCTTTCTTTTTAAACGTAGGTGGTGGGAAATTCCAGCCAAATGGACTGTCCACCAGCCTCTTTGGCAATCCTTCTCCCAGGGATGGTCCTCCTCAAGGGCTTATCCATAACAGAGGGTAGGCATATTGTTGCAGAGCTAAAGAACCCGCTTCTGAGAGCAACCTCTGAGGCATGTTTCCCAAAGAAACCTATTGGCCAGAGACTCCCATTTATGCCTAAGAAGTGATGCTCAAGAGCTCTTTCTTACAACCACAAGCCCCGAACTGATGACATGCTGGAGAATCAATCAGTTCTCATGTCCTGACTTGTTCCTGTACCCATGCAGGAACCCCCTGCCACTTTTTTGGCTTGGAGTATGCAAAGACCTCTCTTCCTACCAGGACATTGTCCCTGTTGCCACCCTTCTGTGGCCAGCACTGCCTTTGTGCCCATCCAGTCTGTGACCACACTGAGCAAGGCTCTCTGGATAGCCTGGCACAGGAGATGGATGACCACTGGAGCTTTGAAAGTAGCTGGGCAAAAGTTAATCTGGAGCCTCAGTTGGAATGTCTTCTCTGTAACTTGGTTAGGCCTGTGAAGGAAGCAGTGGGCAGGGATCAAGGGGAAGCTGTGATTTGACTACGTGCCTGGCAAGGGCTGATTCCCTTTTTTGCAGCTCGGGTGCACCCACACAAGAGAGATTTGGATCAACAAGGGACACTTGGGTCGAGCTGAACTAGGCCTGACTGAGTGGTCCTTCAAAGAATCAGGGGCAGAGGCCCTTGCATGACCTCCAAGGCCACGTTGCAGAGAGCCTCTGAGCTGCACTGACCCAAGAGCCCCAGCTGGGTGGCAGACATGGGGTGAACTAGACTGCTTTTGCTCTTTCAAGGAAAAGCAACCCCTGAAAAGCTCTTCTGTCAGCAGTGGTCCTTGCCATGGGCCTTGGCCGATAGCCAGAATTGGGGAGGCATTTTGTTGCAGGGTTCAAGATCCTGCTTCCTGTCTTCTTCTCCCAGACCCCCAGCAGGACTCCTCAGCATTGGTCTTGCGCACGTCTTCACTGAGCATCTTTCCAAGTGGTGATATCACTGCGTCTCCTTGGGGAGTCCTCAAGAATGACTGGACTCCATCCTTTTCAAAAAGGGCTGTGTTCAGTCTCCCAGACAAGCAAATACCTGGAGTCCCGTGCCCCAACTCTGATGCTCCTTCTCCAGGAGGACTCGGAGCCACCTCTGTCTCCTCCAAAGAGAGAGGAAACCTTGCTCTGAGATATCTTGGGGCATTCTCACTTATGGTTGCAGGAGGTCAGTCTGTCCTCCTGGAAGAGGAAGGCCTTCATTGGGAAGAAGTACGGTCACCCCCTGATCTGAGAACAATGTTGAACACTGTGACTCCAGCCTAATGAAAGCCATTTGTGAAAGGCTTCATCTTGTGCTCTTCCTAGTTGTCCTCATGTGGTACAGGACAGAAAAGAGCCTGAAAAGGCTGTCTGCAAAGTGAATGTGCCACTTCACGTTTGGAACATTTCGCTTGGTGCTGAGAACAGAAACTGTGCAAGCAGTGCTCAATGTAGGCTCTGTCAGCCAAGGTGCCCAGGCACTGCAAACGTGGAGCTGTCAGAAGCATCTCCCGGCACTGTCTGATGCAGCTGCCTTGTGCTACCTTGATGTAAGCCTCCAGCACAGCTAGAAAAAGGAAGGACTTCTGAAAGGGTAGAGGATCAGGATCTGGTTTCCTAGGAATTAGGGTCTCTCTGCTGATGGGAGCTCCTTGCAATTCCCTTGCAAGTGTCCTCAGGTTTTCACTTCTCAGGGTCTCATCTGTGTCTCCCAGCTCTCTGCTTCATGCCTCAACCTGGAGGACTGTGTGTTCACTGGACTATGAAATGATCTGTTCAATCATGAATTTAGATAGGTGCTTTTTATAGCCTTGGACAAGCCCTTGAACTTCTGGATCATTTTTGCTGGTTACTTAAGAGGAATAATAGAAACACCCAAAGGACACGACTGATATTACAGTGTGCCCAGGCTGCAAGAATGCTGTCCCAGGTTACCTCTAGATACTATAAAATGGCAGCAGAGATCTACACCTGCCCTTGCCTTTACCTATACCTTCCTTCCCCTCGTGCCTAAAGAGTTAAAAAGCTGAGCGCAATATTGACCTTCATAGTATATAAAAATATGTTGATCCAACAACATCAGCAAGTTAACTGTAGTTTTGCTTTTTAAGCTAGGTGTGCAAAACAAAACAGCTACTATGCACTTTAATATATTACCACACTAATGGCATATAAATAAAAGCACAAAACCTATTATCTCATGCTCTAAGATATATATTAAATTCAGTCATTCATCAGACAAATATTGTAGACCTTTCTTTGTATCATAGCCAAGAATAGCAGCATAGAGCTTTTATCAACAACAAACTGTTAAACCGTCTTGCAAGCCTAACTGAATCATCCGAAGCATCCCTGAAAATGACTGAACAGTTATATCAAATAGTCTCAATCAATCACAGATATTTGGCAACTTGTAAAGCAACGTAGGTTACTTCCTACCTACGTTGAAGATATATTTTTAAGATACAGATTCTTTTTGAACTCAGCATTTCCTAAGGGCATCTTAAATTAAAACTCAACGATGACTGCAAAGCTTAACTTTCATGTTTGCACAATATATCTGCTTTTCAGTGAAATAAATACACATTCTACCCTCATTTCTTAAAATAACAGTGCTGAAGTATATTGTACAGATAATGATTCTTGGATTCTCTGTACATACAAGTATCCCACTGACTTTCATTGGCGTGAAGTTTTTTTTTAATTTAGTCAATCAAGGTCTTGGGGCACAGTGATAAAGCAATGAATATGTCTTGCTAGAAATGAGTTAAGCGCCTCAGTCTGAACTTGTTTTGAAGTCTGCTTTGCCTTAAGACCAGCTATACTTGAGCTAAACAACCAGATGCAATGATAATCACTCCCCTTCTTGCGTGCTCTGGGAATGGGTGTCCCTTAGCTGTGTTGGCCCATTGCACCACCTGAAGCAGAGCAAAGCTCTTCTTATGTTTTCAGTGCCACCTCTTCTCTCACTCCCACAGCTGTACTGATCCTGGGCAAGCAGGCTTATATCCTCCTCATCCCTCAGAAAAGCCACCAAGGTTGGTGGCTTCAATGTTAAGGTTTTCCTCATCATTAAGGTTTTGCTCAGCACAGTCTCTTTGATGGAGATCTCATTGTCAAAAAGGTTCATGGAGTTAAAATCACAGATTTCAGACACAAGCAATCAAGTTAATACTCCTGAGAGGAGCAGTGTCACCAGAGGAAAATAGGTAATATTCTGTGCTGAGCTGTGGGGTATAAGCAGGGCACAGATGTGATGGGAAGATACAAAAAGGCCAGCCTCGACATCCAGGAGCACAGAGGGCACAGCTCTGGCACAGGCACACAGAAAGAAAGAGGACTAAGCACTTGGCTGAAATGCTGTGCCAGACAGAAAGCACAATAAGACCACTGGTCTCACATACACAATTAGCAGATACAGAACTACGTGTTTCGAGTAAAGATACTGTGAAATGGAGAAGTCAACCACCTCATGGCTGAAAGCCAAACCTACCTTTTTCCTTCACCACTTAGAGGAAAAGTGTGCCACTTGAACCCGGGGAGATCAGGAGAGGCTGTCTCTCAGAGGCAAGGTGCCTGTGAGCTTATTAACGGTATTTTGCATCCTGAAAACGTCACACACGGGAAGGAACAAGAGACTGCCTTGCCGGGGACACCCTGGCCCTCAGCTCTCGACCCCATGCCAGCCCCTCCATGCCTCTCTGTAACCTGCCCATTTGCTCTGCTTGGGACCCGTGGAGGAGTCTGCAGGGCCTTCCCTGGACACCTTCAACATGCCAGAGAAATGCCTAAACTGTGGCTTTAAGGTGATGGGCAGGATATGAAACAAACTATAGCTGCAAGGCAGCCGATCGAAAGTCGCAACAGAGAGTGATGGTCCACTGGGGACTTAAGACAACTGAATAGCATCACGGCAAGACAAAGAAGGATCTAACTGACTGGATGACCAGAGACCTCCAATATAAGCGCAAGCTGCGGCAGGTCAGGTCTAGGGGAAGCTCGCCCAAAGACCTCCGAGGAGACCCATTGGTGGACCTGAACACTGATGGTAGAGGTCCCTGCCTTGCAGAGTGCCTGAGGCAGAGGAGCTACATGTGGGAACCCTGGTCCAAATCTGTAGGAGGGTCATCTGATCTCTCTGTAGAAATGGATCTTTTAGTTACCGAGCTTCAGCAGCCCTGCGGCAGTGCCCATGTCTCAGGCTGCTGGCTCCTGGGCTGGGGTATAGGGAAGACACCAGCAACTCCAGGCATGCTTGGGGTTAGCGAGGTGACGCGCAAGGTGGAAGCAAGACAGTTATTGCAAGAGGTATTTGCTCCCGTTCATTAAAAGGGCCTTCCACATCCCAGCTCTCCACGTCTCAGGAGATGGCCCTGCTGTGACAGCTGTGTTAGGCAGCCTGGACTCTGCCTTTCTGTGCTGCCCCTCTGCTGTTTCTTCCTCTCACCAGGGTCTTTCAAAAGAGCAATTAGTTCTCCAAGTTGCTCAATCTTCTCACCTTCACCATGAGATGAGAGACCACGGAAGGGGCATTCTTCTGAAACACCACACAGCGGCTCTTGCCCAGCTCATCACCAGACTGCGTGTGGCTGAGTATACCACAGGAACCAGGGCCCGAGGAAATCAAAGGGTGCTAAGGTTGTCGTGTTTCTCAGCCCCCATCAGCCCACAAATGAAGATACAAGTTTGATCAGAGACTGATTTTCTTGCAGCAACCTCAGCATGTTGCTGCTGTTCTCTCAGAGGGACTTTGGAAAGTGAGAACACAAAAGGCCTTTTATATACAGAGCTGACTCCTCCGCTCTCAGATGCTGCACTGCTTTCAGATGCATTTATTTGGAGCAATGGTGCAATCCAGTGGCCAGTTTGGATAGTAACACAGAAATACTGTACAAGCCCTAATCCACTGCAAAACCAGGAAGCACCTAAAGGGAGCTGCGATACCACTGAGCCTGCAGAGAAGCAGTGATGTCTATTGATGAGTGATCTTAAGAGATGCACAAAGGATCCATGATTCTTGACAACAGAGGCTCAGGACTGAGCCGTTGGAATCAATAAATGGGGCGGCTCTTCTTTATGGGCAGTAGAGCCCATCCTCACGAAACTGTACAACTCCCACCGACATTTTTCTGAGTATTATTTCCCTGTCATGCTAAGTACAGGTGCTGTGCATGCTGGCACCAAGCCCTGCACCACACCGCTCTGGAGTGGAAAGCACGTCCCAGAAGAGGACCTGCACCCCAGACCAGGGAACACACTACTTCCACAACAGCCCTCCAGCAAGGAAGGGGCCCACTGTCTAGAAGGCGTTAGTGCTGCCACTGTCAGTAATAAATGAACATTTTAAATACGTTGATTTTCTGAGGGCCAGCATCTGGAGGCAGGAATGTGGATTTATTTGATCTGTTGCTATAGACTAGGCATTTTGGCCTGGAGAGCACATGGAGAGAGGCAAAGAAGTGGACCTGCAGGATCCTTTCATCCCAGTGGGAAATGGTGTAGGCTTGGTATCACTGCTCACCCAAGGAATCACAGAGGTGAGGCCATAGAAATCCTGCAGAAATAGACTGTAGAAAATCTTAGTCTGAAGACTGACTGCTACCCAGCCAGTTGTGAGGAAGGATCTCCCCCCGAGAATTGCCTTTGGACTCCTGCACCGGAAAAACATCGGCTTGTGGCAGTGACTTGAGCAAACGTTGCACTGTGTAGCCCTCCTGAAAAGCCACTGCTAGAAGGGGAAGCGTTTATGCTGCGTAGACTCCTTACTCTGTGTAGTTGCTACGTATGCCTTAGTCTGGAGAAGAGAGAAGAGGAGGTGTTGCTGAAGGAAGCTGTTCACCACTTTTGACCATATGAGATCAGAAATTGTCTTCTGCAAGCCAGGCTGCGACAGGAGTACCTCCAAGGAGAGGCTCAGCTCTGAGTGCATCTGCTTGCCATCTTCACCTCCCTCATCAACAGGCTTCTTGGCCATGCAAAAAGGGGCCCAAGAAACAGATCCTGAACCCCAACAAGATTATTGCGGTATCTTTCTTTGTAGCTTGTAGAGTCAACAAGATTGGTCAGAAAGGCAACAGCAGCTAGATTAATGAGGGAAAAGAGAAATTCCAGTGGAAAGAGCAAAGAGCATAGCCACTTTGAGTCAGTCCTCTTTACAGTTATTTCTCCCTTCTTCAACATGCAGCCTGGCCACTGGCACACCGCTGAGGGAGCACCTCCTTACGTGAAGCCAGTGGTCAGCTTTTGTCACTGAGTGTCCCAGTGAGCTAGCTGGCAGGGTTACAGTACAAAAGAAGAAATAAGAACGGTATAGTCATCTGTATTAGAAAAGACAGAGAGATAATCCCAGTGTGTGCCAAAAGCAGAAAAGCAGGACTTCAGGTTTGATTTGTAAAGCATCCTCTAGGAAAAAACAAGCAAGTAAAAAAACCCCACCACCACACACATAAATCCCTGAACTCCACTAAACCAATAAGAGGAAGATATATGACAGTTTCAAAAGTAAGGGGGGGGGGGAAATCATATCTTCATATGTATAAGACTGTTTAGCAGTGACTTGGTGCTATATTTGAATACTCCTACAACCTGAACCAAGACTGATACATCCGCTGTGAGCATTTAAAAATGAAGCATTTAAGCTGCAGCATTACCAGCCAGGAACCTCCGCCCACACACAACATTTAAGGACTAACTTTTGGAAGATGCAAAAAGTAGAATACCAAATTAGTTCTTCAGCGTGAGCAAGCGATTCTGGCTGACAGAAAGTTGGATTCACTTGAATCTGCACAGTAGCGCGTAGTCCTTCCGGGCTGTACATGCCAACTGGAGGCATCAACGTGCAGTTTCTTTCCCTGCTAAGTGTGGCATCAGTTTTCCTCTGTTGCTTCATCATTTGCTAATTTCAGACTCACAGGTCCAGATCCTGAGCTCTGCTGGATGCTTGCAGTCTCAGATTGCAGAAGGCTCCCTGATACTCCATGGACACGCTTAGTGGAAGTATCTGGATGGATCCATACACCGTGGATGCATCTGTAGTACCTTCCAGGGCTTGACCCATACAAGGCCAATTTCAAAATACTAGAGCTGTTTGTCAATAACCAGTAATTACTTGTTTATAGGAATTAGAAGAAAAAGAGGAGGTGGGGAACTAGCGCTGCCCCAGATGTGTTGGGCTGTATCTGCATCTGGCAGAGTAAAACTTCGAATGCCACCTTGGATCTTGGCACCCAGATGCCGTTTTGTGCATGAACAGAGTCTTGGTGTTTGACCCAAGGAAGGGAGAAATGAACTTAGAAAATAACTAACATCCCAAGCCTGTTCTTAGCAATGTTCATCATATCCCAGAGAGTGCAGCTGATCGCCTTCCCTCTTGCTGTGCACAGCAGCAGCTGGGGAGTTGCAGGAACGTTTGTGCAACAAAGCCCTTTCTTCCTCCTCTCAGTCAACGTGCCCTGGAAATCTGGAGTTTTCTTCAGAAAGCTGGTACCACTAGCAAACCAGGCAGTACTCAAGTGGATAAAATGTACTCAACTGTCACCACTCCTCACTTCTGGAGTAGATGACACAAAAAGCAATTAAAATAATTTTAAAAGCCAATTTTGCCAAAGATTTGGAACATTTGTATGACAAATCAGGATTTAAATTGAACCAGTGAAACTGAAAATGTTTTCCACCCTTACCCTGACAAATTCCTCCCCTCACAAGCCTTACAAAATTATCCACTCAGAGCTCTGCACAATTTTTTCGTCAGAATAATTTCTGTTCACCCTCCTCCCCCGGAGAGGCTTGAACAAGGTTTAACAATAGGGACATTGCAAAGCTGCTGGTGCAGGTGTGGGGTGAGATCTTGGCTGCATTTGAAGTCAGTTAAGTTTTGCCTTTAAATGGTCTGCATCTTTTGTCTGCTCTAGCACCCACATGCCATTCTGCTTCCAATTTTTAGGTGCAGCATTTTCATTTCTACTTTTATTGCTCTGTCTTACCGTGTAAAGAGATTGCTTGTGGATACCCCAAGAGGTTACCAACTTCTCCAGCGTCCTGTAGTGTGTTACCATCCCAGATGATTGCATCTCCATGAGGTTTGAGAATGAAGTGGCTTAATAATTCACAGCAAATGGAGTATTTATGCAAGACAGACGTTACTGTAGAGAACTGGAGAGCACAAGTACCATACCTGTATTTTAACATAAGCCTGAGGGTATGATCCAAACACTTATAAACTAGCAACCTTTACATCTCTATCTGGGAGAAAACAGTTCAAATCATCACAAAGAACAGAACATTATGATCTCAATTTTCCACAAAACTACTGCAAGTGGGAAGATAATTTTTCCTCTTTGGAAATCAAGCCTAATGCCTTCCAGTTTTTTGATTGGAAGAGATGGATGAAGCGTGAAGCAGAGATATTTGCTCCTGGGGATTACTGAATATGTTCAGGACAGAACATGAGGAATTTCAGAGGGACCTAAACTATTTAGAGTAATGGGCAATAAGAAGCTTGATGCTGATAAGAACAAAGTAAGACGGATTGAAAGAAAAATACCCCACGAAGTGCTCAAAGCTCACAGAGTATTAAAGAGGTAATATCAGCTAAAGAAACAGAGCCTAGTGTCATTGTAAACCTGTCAGTGAAGATTGCTATTGAAAAGGAAAGCCAAACAAGGCATGAAGATAGATAGGGACTGGATCATAAATAAGAATCAATTAGCATATATAGACCTAAATCAGTGGCGCAGCTACATTAGAAGAATATGATGGCAACAAAGTTATATACACAAAAGTTAGGGTCGCATTGCTAATTTACATTCAATCATTCTCCAGTACACTGCCTCCTCTCCTCTTGGTGTGCACACTTTATCATGAAACCTTTAAGCAACAGACAATCCACTAGACAATTTAAAATGTACAAAAGACAGATAAGAACATTATCCCCATGTTTTGAAGAGGTATAGAGCTATTAAGTGACTTAAATCTATGCTAAAAGCCTGTGGAGGACATGGAATTAAGCCATCCCAGTCTCTGAGTTCCAGCCCAGCAATCTGATCCCAAGACTAACCTTCATTGTAAAGACACCACCGGCGCCCTAAGAATTCCCTTTAAATCCTGATTTCCAAAACCAGAGTTCAGAGGGCTAAGGTTTATAAAGGGAACGCATTTTGAAATCTAGCTAAAACTCTGCCTAAGACTAACTATTTGCTTTTGCAAGGGGAAGGAAAAAATCATCCTAAAATAATTAGGAAATAAGTACATTCTGGAAGAGTCAGCAATCTTAAGGTGAAAATGCTGACACAGACCTTCAGTAACAGAAGTATAAACTTAGCCCCCGCTACCTCATTTTACAAAGGCAACTAACAATAAACTTCTGGCAGGTTTATTAGCCCAGCAGTTCCATGGCTGTTCACACACCCAGTTTTCCCTTCCCTCTCCTCTGGCTTTGGCAGAGCATCCTGGCAGCTCCTCTCTCAGGTAGGCAATCCTGCTATAGGCAGGCAAGCAGCCAATTTGCTAATCCAATTATGCGAGACCTGAGGGGTGCACCATTTGTGAAAGAATAGGCTATTTTCATTATTTAATTACTAGTCCTGTTTCTTGCCTGAAGAATATTAAAATGCCAGCGTAATTATGACATTGAGACAGTAGGTCAAAGCTAAATCCTTTCTGCAGATCTCCCCAAAACGTGGCTTCTGAGGGTGACAGAGGAGTAAGCAGCAGCTTTAAGCCAGGTAGGGGATTTCAGAGAGACAATGCCTAATTTCGAGTCTGATGAAGCCAGCTGAGTTTAAACATTGGTTTTGATGGAGCAACAAGGCCAACACAGAGCACCTGGGAAAGTTCATGTCCACTCATTTGCGGTATCCTGAGACCACACAAAATACTTTCTGGAACTTCTCTCAATAGCTCGGGGAGTTCAATCATTTGGTATAACCTCAGTCCCTCAGAGATCCCTAATCCGTCGGTAACATCAGAAAACAGGCAGAAGCCTGAGGTCCTTCTGGCCATATGGAGGGTCCAGGAGCCACCTTGGATGCCTCCAGCAGCTATTCCCTGGCAGCTCTTCTCCACATCACCTTCCTGGGAAGGGTGGGCTGGCAGCCGATCCGCAGCAGCCCAACAAACATCAGGTGGCCTGTGGTTTTCTGAAGCCTGCTGCCAGTTGAGACAAATAAACTGCCTTGAGCAGCTCTAACCTGAGTTGGATTTTAGAGGACACAATGACACAGCTGCTTTCTTGGCACCCTGCGCCCAGCTCGAGACGCTGGCCTGCTCTTTGAGACTCTCCTTGCTTTGCACTGGAAGAGGAGTCCAGGAACTTGCAAACCACTGAGCACAGCAATCTGCTGCTGTGGCTACCACGCCACATGAAGAAAAAGGGATGTCAGAAGGCTCTTTGATGCAAAAATATATTTATTCCCTTTTTAGAAGTGTATTTTTTTCCTTTGGGGAAAGGTGCAAACAAGACTTCAGTTGTAAACCAAGCATTTTATTCTCCTGGAGGACATGGTGGCAAGGATTTATTTATTATTAATATGGCTGCATATGTTATTTGCAGTACTGCCAGCTCGATATCTGGCTTTCTGTTCCTCCCCCACCCCCAAATTTTGTTACTTTTCTCAAAGTTCTGGAATGACAGTCACACCTCTGCAGCCCAGAGCTCAAAAATCACACTGCGGGCTTTCTGACAACTTTATTTCCAAGATGTTCTTACAGGATATTATCCTAATAACGGGGCAATCCATACATCTGTACTCAGAACTTTAGAGAGAGATCGGATATTTTCACATACCTGCATGCCTGTATGGTGGACCTAGAAGGGGGTAGCCCTAGAAGAAGGCGGCCCATAGCTCTTCTGTCACCACAGCTTAGTGGTTCAGATGGTATCAGCAAGCGCGTTTGTTTCAGTCAAAAGCACTATCAAAAGCAGCTTGCCAGCAGCTAATTGAATAATGGAAAGTCATTTTTCCCATTTCTACCAAAAAAAGGCCTCTATTTGGGCAGCATTATTTGCAGTCAATCATTCTGCTATTTCCAGTTGCGCTCCAGGGAGCAGTATTACTTCTCCACAGAGCTCAGCAGCTGTTCACTAGTTTAGTCTCCCAGTCCCTTTTGCTTGCGTAACATTCACCCTGCCGTGCCAGATGACAGGAGCTGTAAGTGCTATCTGTTGCTCTGTATTATCCCTCGTAGGGTTTTGGA
>NW_008825614.1:140298-141575 GCF_000699105.1 Pygoscelis adeliae
TATAAAATGCCACAGTTATCATAACAAAGGAAGGGTGAAGGAGAATAACTGGCATACTGAGAATGCCCCCTTAGGGACAAAGCCCGAGTATCACTGGTGCACTGGGACACTGCCACGCAGCAGCATGTGAAGGCTGAAAGCCATCACTTCGTAAATATATTTTGGCAAGAACCTGCACTACTCTTTGATACACATTTTTCCTTTGCAGTGACTCCATGATTTGTCTCTAAGGAGACCACATCCCTGACTTGTCTGCATTGGGATTACTAGTAGAAGGATCACAAATTAGGGGAATCTCACATCTGTGCAGCATTTAAAGTCACTGAACACTGGCACACCGGGCTTCGATTGCCCGCACGCGCCTGGCTCTGCATCACTCACATGATCTGTCCTCCCAGGGCTGTGTCTGACTCCATGACCCCCCACACCTTGCACCTTCACACACGTGATCTTGCGACTCCAAGCCAGACCTGCACAAGGGCTCAAAGCAGAGAGCTAGAGCACAGCTCCACCTACACCTTTCTACAGAATACGTAGTGCCCCGAGTCATGCCACTTCTTGGGGAACGAGTTGGTGACAAACTTCATCACTGAGGACAACAGAGATGGTGGCTTTCACAGGAATCAGCTAGACCACCACACCCAGTTTTTCAATTTACAGTCATATCTGCCTATTTTTATATATCTGCCTGTATTTTAATATAAACTTGAAGGAGAGACAAAACGCCACCCTATCACCATTGCAGTAGGGAACTTAACTCTGACTTCAGATTTTCAGGCTCTTCATAGCAAGCCTGCTGAGTTTATAATGTTTTCTGTAATTCAAAAATAGCCCTGAAACTGCAGTTTGAACCCTTAGAGCCAGAATGCATTTGCTCATTCTTTAGTCATTACCCCAGTAGTAGAGCTTTAGCACAGCAGACAAAACACCTCGGTGAATACCACATTTGCTAGCAGAGGCAAGTTTAGTTCAGCAAGCTCTAAACCACAGCAACACCAGAGCTCAGCCTGTTCCGTTACAGCATCATCAGGTTAACTTACTTTAACTGAGGCCAGTTGAGAGCCTCTTCATCCTAAAGAGGATAAATATAGCCTTTTATTTCAGCTCAGCAGCACTCACAGAACATCCCAACGCCTAACAACAGGTAATGAGTCCCAACAGGTCTGAACCCAGCTTCCTTAAATACTCATTCAACCCTATCACAGCTGGTAATCAGAGTTTTGGGGGTGGGGTGGGGCTGGGCGAGGCTTGGCTTTTCTCTTCTCCCATTCTCCCAT
>NW_008825614.1:141658-182151 GCF_000699105.1 Pygoscelis adeliae
CTTGGTCTGTATCTGCTGAAGAGTCTATGTGCTGCTAATGAAAAGCCTACGTTAGATCTTTCTGCTGCTAGAGCTTTGACCCTAAAAAGCCTGCTTTAAGTGTAAGAGTTAGAAATGTAAAGCTAGATTGGAAGTGCTGGGCTGCAATGCTACAACGCTCTGGGATAGCTGGTTCCCCATGCAGCACAGGTGGGAGGGCGAAGTGTCCAAGAACAGGCTTTTACAACAAGCGCCAGGCTGCCTTAACCAAGAGGAAACGCTGAAGACAAGACTATTTCCTAAATCCTGCTCCTCTTCGAGGCTTTCTGAGGTGGCTGTTAGGAATACTCCTCTTACGCGGTCACCGTCTTGAACCCAATCTTTAAATAACCTTCTAAAACAGCTAGAGGAGGATTTTCATTCACTAGCTGCATGCGTGCAAGGTGGGAGAGGTTAATTCGTTGCCAGCATACCCGGGGATTCAAGGTCTCCTATCATAGGGGAGGGCACTAACTGTGCAAAAGCTCAGGTGGGAAGGGTCCTAGCCTCAGTTGAAACTGTGCTTAAAAATTCTCCAATAATTAAGTAAGCTTATGACTCTTAACTACATTTAATGTTCCCTAAGGGAAGAAGGTGTGCAGAGGCCTTGATCCACTGTATTTTTTAAATTTTCTTGTTTCAATCTATCTTCTCCTCCCCTGCACTGTGTCCTTAGAACAAGGCTGTGGATGCTCTTTTTCTCCAACCTAAATAATAATTCAGGAAACTGAACAGCATTTGTCAGAAGGGACGAGGGTGGAGACCGAGGGCGCCAGCACGGGGGCTTGTACCACTTTAAGGCACTTTTGGAAATCACCCATCCTGTCGTGTATTGGATTCAAGTTCAGCGAGACCTCCTCCTCTCTCCTGTGGTTTGCACAGCAGCAATGTGGCAACAAACGTGACTTGAGACTGCGGGCTCACCATGCCCCCCAGCTAGGAGAGGGTGAGCAAACACCCACTGGTAGCACCAACCAGTTGGTAGGAACCTGATAAACCTCAGATGTGAGCGAGCTGCCAACATACTCAGCCCCTTCGGGAGCGAAGTACTCCCGAGTGTGCCCCGGTGCACAACTGCGGGATCGTACAGGCATCGCCATGGCCAGGAAGCGGCCAAATGGGTGACCTGATAATCTGCAGCTTTTAGTTGCACATCCAGAGGGATAGTTAGGGGGCTGCATCCGAAGCTGTTTCGTTTATTGGACCTCAAAGATCCCCCCAGGCACCGGAGCGGCTCTCGCTGAGGGAGAGCACCTGGATTTCTGCCAGTTGGTGTTAAGTACTTCCACACTGACTCTGCCCCACATCGGATGGTCCCAACCAGGTGTGGTCCCTGGCTGTTAGGTTTGAGACCGCTGGGACATAGAAGCAATTATTTCTCTCTGTTTAAAGAAACTTTTAAGTATGACCTAACTTAAGTGCCTACCTGTAGGGGAGGCTGCACGGCTGAACATGCCAAACACAAAGAAGCAAAACAGACACCAAGCCTCTGCCTCGCTTACGGGGCTCCTTCCTCAGCTGGCTTCTGAGGTTCTCAAATCTGTGTGTTATGGGGAGCCTGCACATCCATCCGGAAGCTGAAATCTCCAGCAGTGAAGCAGGGCAGTAGCAAAAGACTGAGCTCACACTTTCCAAAAGATCAAGTAGTGAGGCCAAAGGAAATTAAGTATCAGAAGTGGGGCCTTGAGCCTAGAAACGTCGTCAAAACCCGGAGAAGAGTTTGGCGAATGTTGGGGTCAGCAGTGCAAGTGCAGAGCGAAGCTGGAGAGTCCTTAAGCATCCGAGCTACGCACCAGGTGCTGCCAGACCGAACTGAGGACCAGTCTCTGCTGAGCAGCTCAGGAGTTACTGACTCTCTCCTCCAGAGGAGATGCCTAGAATGGAGTGACCTGAAGTAGCTCTTTCTTCACTGTAAAACCATCCGATCAAACATCTGTCAGGCATCAGGATTTCTACTTCACCTTAGTATCATGTGCATCAATCCTCTGTAAAACCACTGACACAGCTCTTCTACAACACCATGTTACTGCAAGGGAGATTCACAGCGCTGGGAGTGCTCTTTGGGGAGGATGAGAAGAGCTGCAAGGTTCACGCTCCCCAAATATCAATACATAATTGACAATATATGCATTATTGTATTTCTTTAAGAATATAAATATATAATGAGGATTTCCACCGAGAGGCCATATTTTTATTTATTTAGCAAACCAGTAAGTTGAATTCTGCTGGAATCTCTCCATACAACGGATGCTCCAGGAGTCGACAGTGCACAGATTTCTTGGAAGTGCCACATTCAGAGCAAATTAACAGGGCCTTAAAAGCCAGTTTCAAGACAACTCTCTCATAGACACAAGGTATTGGCTGTGAAACAGAACGTGAGACATGAGGTATCGTGTGACATCAGGTAGCACATTTCTGTTTATTTGCCTTTCTTCAAGAACTCTAACTCACCATTAGGCAAAGGAGTGCATACAAGATGTACAAGAAAAAGATTAAAAGAGACTTCTTTATCACTGTATTCTGTGGCACGACGGCCCACAGCCTCTGGGTTTTTTTGTTTTTTTTTTAAAAGGATATGTTTTTACTCTGGCTGAAGTGTTACAGTTCAGAGAACAACCTGCTGTCTACAGGAAATCTCTTGAGAAAATTTAAAGTGAACACAGCTATTTGCTAGGCTGTTTTACTGAACGAACACTGCCAGCTGTGTTTTTAGCATTTTACCAGACACTTGTCAGCTTGTGAACCCCTAAGTTTATAAAGACAATAAGAAATCTGACTGCAGAGTGACAGGGACAGGGAGAAGTGGTTGGAGTTTCTTCCCCCTCGCAGCAGATTCCCGCCTGCTGTAAACTTTTGTGTACTTCAGTACAGCTGTGATGACCTACAACAGAGGTTCTGCCCTAGACATATATAGCTTGCCCATAGTCCGACTCAATGCGTTAGTAACTTTCATATATAATATTAAAACCCAAGGTTTGTCTCCCAATGTCCTTCACATGATGCTCTGTCTGTTCACATCCACATTGTATGCTGATGAATTGGAACAGCCTCGGCCAAAATCAATAAAAATGCCTTCAGAATCAGAGTCGATCGACTCCAAAATCTGATCCACTATGTTCTCAGGGCTGGAAGAAGGAACTGGAATCAAGGAAGGGTCCCTGTCCAGCTCAAAAGACCTATGTGGGTCGTCCATCGAGTGGAAGAGTCCTTTCTGTTGCTCAACCGTGCTGAGTTTGCTAGAGCATTGCACTGACCCGGTGCTGGGCCTCTCCTGGTCCCCTGACAGAGAGCTTTTCGTGGCCGTCATGGAGCTCTTGGAACCGTTGTCCATGATGGTGGTGAGGTTGGAGTACCCCTGTAGCTCCAGGCAGGAGGTCATTTCCGAAACAGAGTGCCTTCGGATGCCCGTTCCATTGGCAGCCATGCCCTCAGTTTCATACTCGGCCACTGGCGTCAGCAGTGGATTGTTGTAGCTTTTCGATCGTACCACGGGGTTCTTGGCAAGGATGTCACCCGATTTTGAACGCCTGAAGAACCGCTTCTCTGTAAATAGAGAGAGATCCAGAGTAATATCTACAAAGTCTCCCATTTTTGTGGTATTAATGATTACAAGTGTTCAGAAGAAAAGTCAAGGCCTGAATATTCACGAGCTTTTCTTCTTAAAAAAGTTTTTGTCATTCAAGAATACATTTTGCTGGTTTTATAGATCCACAGGATTCAGATTTCCTAGATTTCTTTAGCATATTGAAGACCCCAAACATATCTTTACAAGTAATAGCTGAGATACTCCTCATACTCATACAACTTCAGCAGCTGGAGTAAAACAGTAAATATTGTGGGAGACCTGATAGACAATTGCAAACACTTTCTTTAGACAAGAACAGAAAGCGCAAGTCTGTTCTTGTTCAGGCTATAAAGGTCATCTCTAATTTCTAGTAGTTGAAATCTAACTCTTCCACCCACCCTGGGAAAATCGGGTCTCTTCAAATTTGGGTCACAAGGATTAAGACAGGCAGTCTTATTAATAATTCTGGAAAAACTTAAGATTCAAAGCACCATTCAGAGACCATACAAGGAGAGAGCACGACGAGTGTTTGGAAACATTAACTGGAGGGCAGTGCCCACAGCAACCTTTTTGGGGGACAAACCTGCACTCGATCCAGCAGTGATTGTACAAATGCTGCTGTTAAACAAGTGGGCTCTTTCCAAAGAATGAGCAGCAGGTGGCAGCAAGTCAGCACGGAGATCCGCCACCAGTGGTTTAGGGCTGGAGTGCTCTCCGGCAGCTAGATCAAAATGACCGTCACGCAAACTTTTTGCAGACCTCAGTGCTCAGACTCACTTGTGCTAAAGAAAAAAGTAGTGTGAATAATAGGTCTCACTTTTGAAGCTCTCTTCCTGCTACTCTCACTTTGCCATCCCCATGAAAGGGGCACGGCTGGAGAAGGGAATCCAGTTACGCACTGGAAGTCAAGCACAGCCACTGCATATAAACTCTCTGCTTTAAATCGGGATGCTTGTATATGTTCCCCTGAAAACCACACAATTTCCTTTACAAATGCCAGTCTTCTAAAATTATACTTATGTATAATTACGTGCTTACCTGGACACAAATTCCAATCATATGCTGTACTACAAAAAAAGCCAGTTTCTGTACTTAAGATTGTATTTTGCAGTTGTGTCTGCCTCAGCGAGCAGTGAAATCAGCTGAGCCAAATTCACTTTTGGACTTTTTCTTTGTTAGGAGTTTGACCTGGCAAACAGAAAAGGTTCCCTGGGGCTGCCCTGCCACAGGAACTCTGGCTTTTTGGTCACACCAAGGCTTGGCTGGGAGGGAAGGCTGGGTGTGTTGGTCAGACAGGGAAGAAAAGAGGTCAGTGGCCTCACCAGTCCCAAGGACAATATGTCACAGTTTTAAATCATGCTACCAAAACAGTTGGGCAGAACTAGATGCGTTAGTTTAAAAGCAGCAGAGACTTACGCGCTCAGCTCCCTTGGATCCAAGTTCATTGACTATAATAAGACCTATTCAGGGGTACTGCTACAGATCTACACCCCAGACCGCAGCAAGGGGAAGTGCCTGGTTCATCAAAACCTTCCTATCTTCTGCAGTCATGTAATACAACATTTATTTTCTAACAATCCATTTCCCTGGAGTTTTATTCTCTTTGGGTGCGTTTCTTCTGTCCTGACATACAAAAGCTTGTATTTGGAAAACGTCAATTTGGGGCTCCATTTAAATGCTTGTGGCCTTTTAATGGCAAGCAATGAATACAAAGTAGTAATCCTGAACCATTTTCCGTAAATAACTGGCCTCTATTTATTCACGTAAAACTGATTTGTTTCTTAAATGCCTACTGCAATACATCCAGTTTTCCATTCGGCTTCAAGGAACAATCAACTACTTTATTGACCATTTCTGACAAGCAAACAGATTAAATTGACTGCATAGAAAACACACAATTGAACTTATCTTCCCCTCTGTTTTCTCAAGCAGGCCATCACAGTATTTACATTAAAATATTCAGGTACTACCACATTTCCTTTTTGATTTACACTGGTAGTATCCCCCTTGCATTTTCAACAGTTTGAACTACTATGTGGGATATTCAGAAGACCTTCATCTTGGCCAAATCTTGCCTTCACGGGAAGACACTGAATGCTTCAGAGCTCAAAGTATCATAGAAAGTAAGCTGGAAGGGACTCAAGAAGGTCACTCAGCCTCTGCCACCAGGCAGGACCGCGTTTACCCACCTTGCTCCTTATGGATGCCTATGTATGTGACATGTATATAGCGCCTCTAGCAGGGAAGATTCAACAGCCTCCAGAGGCGGTTTATGTGACATTAGAGATTTTTCCTTCCATGTAATCTGAATTTCCCCTGCTATACATGGTCCACTCTATTTTTCTTATCTCCAGTGGGATGGAGAACAGCTTATTACTTTCCACTCTGCAGAAAGCTTTTACGTGTTTGAAGGCTTATCCGTTAGTCTTTTCTAAGACAAATTCCTACTCTCTCCCCTGCTTGAAACAGCCTTGTATGACCTTTGTGCACTAATGAACAGACACTACTCAGCACTCTAGAAATGGCTTCTTGCTTCTTCCTCTCACTGACCATAAAGCATCCTGTGTTAAAGCGCTCTCATTAAAAGGTAGAATGGAAATGCTAAACACACTCTAGATTCACAGATTTATTAATGAGTGCTGTTATGATGATGTTATGTTTTCATCTTCTGTTATGTTATGTTTTCATCTTCTGCCACCGGCAAGTTTCACTGTGACTTTGCACATCGCAAAGAGCATGGCCTTAGAAAAGGAGCCTGACCACATTGCGTCAATACTGGCAGTCTCCTCTCATGTGGGCCCTGGCCCTGTGTGTACCAAGGTTTTGGTGAAGCCCTCTGTGCTACGTCAAATTGAGTCTCTGTTATTCTTACCCAAGATACAGGAAGAGTGCGTGAAGGGTCCATCACTGGAATACAGACCGTATGTGCCCAAGTAAGGCGAAACGACTTTCTGGATCAGGGATTCCAGTTTCAAATAATCTTCAGTCACACCTTTCGACTCATGAACCCCCTGAAAGAGAGGAAATACCCAAGATGAGCACTGTCCCCTCCAGCCAGAAGCTTTCCTTGCTCACCGGGGCAAGCAGAAAGGCAGCAAGCATTTTCACTAAGTTATATAGCAAAGGTGCACCGTGATGCAATACTGGTTTGTTACTACAGCTGATTCCTCTTACTTGTAAAGCCAAGAGATGTGAGTCGAACCAGAGAGACCCACCATGCAGGCACTGCACAAATGCTCAGAAAGAGGCAGTAGCTACTTCCAGGACATTTAAATCCAGAACGGTATATCCGGCTTAGTGCAAAGGCACTCAGGGAGGATGGAGGATGCGGTCTGTGAAGATGAATTAAAAACATCCCTAGACTTTTTGTTATTGCATCTTATACTGACTTCCTGAACGAACTACCGCCCGAGTGCTGCACCAGCGGCTGGTACCACAGGGTGTCACTGCCATCTAAGCAATACCAGCAGGGTTAAGAAAAAGGTGAAACTGAGACTCTCAGAAATATTTCTTCCAGGATTATTTTCAACAAGAAATATTCAGAGTGAAGACGTCTG
Organism: Pygoscelis adeliae; assembly: GCF_000699105.1. Taxonomy (NCBI): domain Eukaryota; kingdom Metazoa; phylum Chordata; class Aves; order Sphenisciformes; family Spheniscidae; genus Pygoscelis; species Pygoscelis adeliae. The sequence goes on from NW_008825614.1 coordinate 148,799, forward strand.
TATCTCTTTCCTCACCCCCTCCCTGGCACTCGCCACTATCCAGAGAAAGGTCACATTATAACTAGCATGGTAGGATTCACACACAGGCAAAATCTTTTGCCCTTAGCTGTCAACTCTGCACTTTCACCCACAAATGGACTTATAAGGCTGCAGAGGTGACAGGAAAACCCCGTGGAGCTGTAGTCTCCCTTCCACTTGGAGCTGCAGCATGCGTGCTCCTGTGTTGTCTGAGCAGAGCCCTGGATACTCGTGTGTAGGATTCCTCTTGCAACTCGAAGTAAATTCACATTTTAGTGTGTTGCTATGTGGCCATATGTTTGATGTAACTTGTTGCAGAATTAAGATCCTAAATGTCATACTGAGCAAGAAGCTGGCTTGAATTTAGCAGAATTCCAGATTTCATAATATGTCCCCGAATTATTGTAAAAAGAAACAGTTGGGATGAAAGCCTCCAGAGAGCAATATGAAGATCAAATGAGTAAAATTGCAACACTTCCTTCAGCATGTGAAAGGATCCTGATGTTCAGGCCGTATTTGCTGCTCAGTATGATTCACCAACCAGTGTCTACGGGTGACTATCAGCCCGAGATGTGTTTGTGAATGGCTTACTTCGCCTCTTGGCTGCTGCGCTGCCTGAATGCTGCCTGGTGTTACTTGATAAAAGTTTATGAATGGAAAATAAATAATGGCCCACAGAGAATGGATAGAATTTGGATTCCAATTCAGCGGGTTTTAAATAATGAATAACAATCTCTGGAGACGTGCTATGTCCTGTAAAACTTCGGGAGAGTCACAAATACAAATACGAACACAAGGGCACACGCAGTGAATCTGAAAGCTTGCAAACACCAAAGTAACAGCAGAATGAGCCCGCAGATATTCAACCAATTAAAACCAGACAAAAATAACATAGGAATAATTCAGAAGACTTAGTGAAGGTGCACATATTAATTCAAAGTCCTTGTTGGCCTGTATCAGAGAAAAGGTTTCAAATAACAGAAGGGTCTCAATTTTTATTGTGTTGCGATCTGCTCCAAGGTTTCTCCTCCTGTCTTGCTGGGATTTAGCCAAGATCTTTTCAGCCCTCAGAAGGGCAACATCCCTGACACCTTTCTACTTATTCATGATCGCATCAAGCTCATAACCCACTGGCAAAGGCCAGTGTGTTAGGCCATCTGCTCCAGGCTCCCACTCCAATTACCTCTGGAACCGGTCTCCTAAATGTGATATATAATACTAGTGGCAAAAGCCAGTGATATTTAGCATTGCTCATGCCCAGACTTCTTGGGTTGGGGTAGGCTCCTGGGGTGAGCAGAGAGAACGGAGACTGAACCCCCAAGCTCCAGCTGCTGTGACACCCCTCCATCATGGGGCCAGGGAGCAGCTGTGCTGGGGCATGGATTTGCCTTGTCCCCGCCACCGCTGCCTGCAGCTGCTGTGCCTGGAGAGCCCATTGGCTCACTGCTCCCAAGAAACACCCTCTTCTCTCAAAAACCCAACTCCCTAACCACTTGCATCAGCTTCTTCAGTCTTGCCCTCAACCTTCGTTCCTGCTCTCCCAAGAGCGGTGCTAATCTCCACCCCTCTTTTCACTTCAGCCTCTTTTAGTTCCCACCTTTGAAGTGAAGAGGCCACAAAGTACCACCTTTACAGTGTAAAACCACCCAGTATTAACACAGCCTGCCATTAGTCTTATTCCTCAGTTCTGCGATCATCCACGGGATGCTTTTCAAAACATACTGAAAAGTCATAAAACATCTGGCGTCCGCTAGAGCCGTGGTGACTTCTCTTCTGCTCTGCACCTTGGCACAAACATGCCGTATCCACCTGCAACATCCTTCCTGCGTTAGCCATTGTTCCAGGCCTTCCTGCAGGCACCCGATGGGGCAGTTCCCTTAAACCATTTTCTCGGTGTGGAGTTTCTGTGAGAGCAGGAGTGTAACAGGCTGCAGACAATGTCCTGAACTCCTGTAAAAGAGTTTTTCCTGCATTTCTTTCTTAAGTACTCCTGGTGGGCAGAGCAGCCACCAGCAGAAGAATAGGTATATTCACCACTTCATCCAACTGTCTTGAAATCTTGGGAATTGGTGGGTTACATCATTGACTGAAAAATGACTTACCCTAAAAATCCTGCAATGCCTCACTCTCTTGATGGCAGGCGAGGCGCCAGCCCAGAGAACTGAGGACATAAATCACAATAGTTGGAGACAAAAGAGCTACAGCTAAAGCTGTCATGTCCTCTGGCTATCAGGCACAGCTGAAAGGGATGTCTCATGCATGCCAAGAGGCTAGGAATAAACCTAGCTGCTGGCTGTTCTTTTTGCTACCTGCTTCTCCTGGCTGCTTTTTGTTGATGCTTGGTTCATGTTATTCCACTTCAGTGCCTTAGCTGGATCTCCACGTGGCCATCACTCTCTCATGCCTGACTCCTTTCATTTTAAGCCTTTGCTTCATCCCCTTGATATCTGCTGTTTTGTAATACCCCACATCCATCCTGAGCTCCTCTTTCAGGCCCTGGGCAAGCGCTCTGTCATCTGCTGAGCTGCTCTGCTGTTATGAGCCTCTCTGTATTCATCTTTACCACAGGCTGCTTCAGTTCTGGCTGGACAACAGCAAGTTGCCCCAGGTAACTCCTCACTCATCTGTGTCTGAAAATAATCATAAACCACTATTAAACACCAAACTGCTTTTAACTGACTAGCAGCAACTTAGTGTTTGCTGAGTACTTATAAAAGGTCATAGGTCTTTTACAGTTTCCAATTCTGACTAATAGCACCCACCACTAGTAACATCCAGAAATGGTGGTCTGTCTCAGTTGCTTTTCACGTCTCTCTTCAGCACCGAGTATTACATTTAGGACCATTTACCTAATAAATGATACATGAAAAAGAGATCTCCAGTGCCTAAGTGTACCCTAACAACTGGACATAATTGTGGGAACTACTTCACCCCCAGCTGCAACTGTAGATGTGCTGAAGTATACACTGGTCATTGATTAAATGATGTAGCACTCAACTTTAGCTTTAATGTTTCAGCTGATCAGCATGTTTACACGAGTAAGTACTGGTGGTAGAAGATTGCCTCCTATTTCAATTGACAAACGGATGGATAGCTTTTAGATGAAAAATAAAATAGAATAAAATAGAATAAAATAAAAATAAAAATATAATAAAATATAAAATAAAGTCTGTCTTCCCCCAGGTCAGAGTGGGCAAAGTAGGCAGGCCTTCTGCAGCCAAGGCCAGCACCCTGCCAGGAGCGGACATGGCACCAAGGGAGGCACAGCACGTCTTGGTGCTTGACGTGGGAGCAGCTCTACCACAGGAGACACCAAGCAGGAACAGCCGTGAGCCAGTTCCGGGGTTACCAACTTCTGGACTCAAGAAAGAAAGGAGTAGAAACCAGACTTCTAGATGATTTAATGAAGTCATTTCAGCAATCGTTACTCTTGGTGACTTGATGACCCAGAATAGCAAAGTCCTCTGCCCATGGGACAGGAAGTGCCCGTATACAGCTCAGCTCATGGCCAAATAACACACCCCGAACCTCAGTCTGCTGGGGTGTCCTCAGCCTGGGTCCGCTGCGGTGTCTCAGCTCGGATCTGCTGGGCCATCTTTAGCAGCTGGCCTCCACCCTGGTCTACCAACAAAAAGCCATGACCTACTGTTGAAGCAGTCCTGACCTGGTGCTACGTGAAACGAAACGTGCTGCAGGAAGTGTTTACAGGGTCAAGCCCAAACGCAAAATGAGGTCCTGGCCTCATGTACTGCCCTGTCTTAACCACACAGGAAAACAGCTAAGAAATGTAACTATTTTCTGCTTAAAAGCAGCAGATTCCTTGGAGGAAAGAAAAAGAAAGAAATGCATTTCTTAATGCGTTTAATTGGCAACGGGTCAGATCAATATGACTGAAAGAAACACACATGCAGCGGCGATAATCTGACAAATACTGGGTAATAATAGTTGCCCAACTACTCCCAGGGAAAACTGAAAAGAAAAGTTGCAAGACATACATACTGCAAGGCAGACACAGAATAATATCTGTAGTGAAAACACGCATTACTCAGCCAACAGTGCTGGTGGAGAATTGATAAGGGTGTGCAGACTGCAGTGCACACTCCGGTGACCGCATGAACAGCAAGATCTGCTTCTTATTTTAGTCAAAGAGATAGCAGTAGCCTTGCTTGTAAGAGATTTGGAAACCAGTGCCCTTACAGGCCATGACTACTTGTTATCCCACTTTGGTGCACGTAACACCTTTCATTGCATCGTACCTAACCTTCTAAAACTTGAGCAACACAGAGCAGCCCAGTCTCAAGGCAGGCATGAAATCACCGTGAGGAGAAATTGGGGAGAAATGGGCCACCGGTCCCTGCCACGTGCACTGCTAGCAGCACAGCATGTGCTCCCAGGTATGTTATGAGACACGTTCTGGATTGAGGTCTGCATCCCTCCATCTTACTTTGAATAGACACATACACATACTGAATATCATCTAATACCTAATCATCTAATTTTTACTGATCTTGTAATGCTCACACACAAACCTATGGCAGCAAAGTTATGTTTTGGATTACTTGGTGAAAAGAGGCTTCAGGAGTGGTCCCCAGACGTGTAGCATTTTTGTTTTCTCTAAAGCACTGTGGCATTTTCATTGACCAGGCCCACCCAGCCTCATGCTTTGGAGGAGACCACAGTGGCCCTTGGAGCAGCGACTGTTGCCCAAACAGCCGAAGCTGTCCTCCTGCGCGCAGCTGTTCAGAGCTGCTGCTCTTACTGCACTGCTGAGAATCATCATGGGAGCCTCCTGCCCCCATTTCTTCCATCCTCAGCGGACTTACACAACACTCTACTGAAAAACTCAAAGATCTCGCTCTTATATCCCTTGCTGCAACTGCCTGGGCTCCAACACAAAATCAGGAAGCCCAAGTAGGTGGATACATTGGGATCCCTCACCCCCAACTGCCCACCTTGTTCCCTGGGAGTCAGCCCCGCAGAGCGAATCCCCCGGTATTATACAAATGGAATTACATGTGGAGCAGCATCTGGCCTCCATTTACACATGGAGTAAATGCAGACTCATAAGTAAACTCATGGAGGTATCAGATGTAATAACGGATTCTTCTCAGCCTTTGCTATCTTGACACCAAGGGTAACACAGTACGTAGAATCAGCCGTACAGTGTCAGACCAAAAGTTAACTAAATTCAACATTTTCTTGCTAACAGAGATAGTAGGAAAAGTGCATGAAAAAAAAAGAGGAAATAGGGTACGCTCAGTGCAGGCTTTCTTGTAGCATATGTTGGTGCTTCTGGCAAATCGTGATGTAAAAACTTGCTGCATGGGACTTTGCAGTAGCTCTTAAGCATAAACAATCCGTGCTAGAAATTATTTAACCAACAAGATGAAGATGGTCAATAATTGATAGAATAACTAGTTTCCAGAAACAAAGAACCAGCCTAACTCCTGAATCCTCTGAACAAGGGAGAGGATGGATTTCTTTGGTACTTTCACTAGGTGCTTTCCTCGTGTAGTTGCAGCTCTCCTATTTGTGAGGTGAGCGAGTGCAAAGCTGAACTCTTCTGTTGTCCAAGGGAAGACCAGACCGTTGGCAACAATTATTCAGCTTAACTCTGAACGTTAATTTAAGTTAGTAGAACTACACTGAGTGATGTCAGCTGGCAGTCCAGCCCAAGCCAGAAAGGGTGAAAACAGGGTGAAAACATAAGACATGGAGAGAGTGATTATTTTTTCCACTTATATTGATGAAATCCTGATATTCACAGAATCACAGTATGGCTGAGGTTGGCAGGGACCTCTAGAGTCATCTGGTCCAACCCCTCCTTGCTCAAGTAGGGCCACCTACAGCCAGTTGCCCAGGACCATGTGTAAACGGCTTCTGAATGTCTCCAAGGAGGTAGACTCTACCACCTCTTTGGGCAACTTGTGCCAGTGCCCGGTCACCCTCACAGTAAAACAGTGTTTCCTTATGATCAGACGGACCCTCCTGTGTTTCAGTTTGTGCCCGCTGCGCCTGGTTCTGTCACTGAGCACCACCGAAAAGAGCTTGGCTTCATCTTCTTTACATCCTCCCTTCAGGTATTTATAAACATTGGTAAGATCCCCTCTGAGCCTTCTCTTCTCCAGGCTGAACAGTCCCAGCTCTCTCAGCCTTTCCTCACATGAGAGATGCTCCTGTCCCTTTATCATATTCATGGCCCTTTGTTGGACTCTCTCCAGTATGTCCATGTCTCCCTTGTACTGAGGAGCCCAGAACTGGACACAACACGACTCTCCATCCAAGTGCTTCAAGCCCTATAAAAACATTGAGTTAAACGCTGGGAGCTCACTTAGAGGGACTACAAGATAAGTTGATCCATTTTGAAGAGACATCTCAGTAAAAAGAAATGCCCTGCATCAAACTAACTGGGAGCAGAAAGGGGTCAAGGACTGGGAGTTTAATCTTCCTGCTCCTGCTTCTAGCTCACTTGTCTGTGTTTGCCAGGATAGAAAATTTCAGGTACTTCCTCCTGAGTTTCCCTGATGATTCATGCCACTTTCATCCCAAGCAGACAACTCAGACGTTTTTTTAGCCTTTAGGAAACAGACTCAAAACAGGATCAAAACTGCTTCAAGCAGGGACTAAATTTTGCTTTGTCCAAGCCTGTGTTGACTAAACTGAACCTGATCCACTTAAACTATGTGTGCCCTCTTCCCCATGGGGCTTTCTCTGCAGCAGTCCAAAGGCAGAACGACAAAATGTGCCTGGGCTGGGGAGAAATGGAGGCCACGCCGTTGCAGACAAGCTGGTAGAAAGCAGTTTCCCCACTCAGAGGCTTACATCAGCCCGGTGGAGGTGGCTAAGAATTCATAATGGACTCATTTTCAGTAAACCTCTAAGACTATGCTATGTGTGTTCACAAACAGGTGTATCTCATGGTGGGAGGAAATGTGAAAAGTAGGACTTGTACATCAAATTCTCAATTAAGTCAGAATAAACCCTGTTAGGTTAGTAATTTTATACTGGTTTACTACCACAGGAGTTTGTGCCCTATGCGTTACATGTCTACTCCTAGGCACTGGTATCCTTTTTGCACGTGTTGGACAGATGCAGCTGCACAATTCATGGCTGTATCGTTATGAGCCCTCAGTAGTGTTGCCTCACATTATTTTTTCCTCTCTTCATTTTATCCTGAGCCACTGGCATACTGGTAAAGCCTAGAATATTTGAAGGGTTAAATCATGTCTTGTCTCATCTCTTCCTCTTGCTTTTCTCATAGCAACAGCATTCACGGGAGGGAAAGGCAGAGAGGCTTGCCATTGCTGTATTGACAGAAGTCAGCACTTCAGATCCCTGTGACTGCCTCAGAAATAAAGATCTTGTCATATTCACTTTAATCTGCAGCAAGTGCCAAGTTATGTCAATGTCAGTGTGAGAAGCTGCTGTGTCTCTCTCTTCCTTTCATTGGTGGCACTGAGGCAAGGACAAAAGATAAGGAAGACAAAACACCCAGATACGGTTTGTGTTAGGCTGGTGAGAGTTTTTTAAATGGCTCAGCTGCAGAAAGATAGCAATAGGATTTTTCTTTCCAGAAAGGATCAAACACCAAGAACAGGCTAGTCTTCCCCTGACCCACAGAAATCAATGTATTATTTTTCCTTAAACCGTTATTAAACATTTTATATGAGACTGCAAAAGACAAAGCAGAAGATGAAGACTGAAGATAAGTAAAAGATATGAAATGATTAGAAGTAAGGAAGTTACTTGGAGGCTTTCAATACAGTGCTTAGGATCCTGCAGAAGCTGAACAGCCAGTTTGCTAATAAAGATCCACCAAAAATAATGGTATGTATTTCTGCCTTTCATGGTTTTAGGGCTAGAGGTCATCTGATTCCTAAGTGACTCCCCTGAGCACAGATGAGAGCTGCAATCACCTCAGTCAAATAAGCTAATGTGACTTTGAAACAACCCACCAAATGAATCTATGCATAGGTGAGTGTCTCTGAAGAGCTGTTTATGGAATAAATTTGAGCTGGAGTTAGTTTATCTGTATTTACAAATGTTTTGGCACTGCCACATTACACTCACAGGCAAACACACACGTACACGGAAGCACATGTGCAGCCCCATGCAGAGATCACCCTGCCAGTTACCAAATAATTAGATGTGATGTTTAATGTCCAAGAGAATAAAGCTTCTCATTTTTTAGGCTCCCTTCTGAAGTTCTTGCTGATCTATACACATTAAGCTCATCTAACCTTGCTGGGGAATTGATGACTTTTAACTCTGAGCATTCAAGTCTTTTACCAAGTCTTGGCTCCGAGTGTTTCCTCATTTAACATTTATTACAAGAAAATCCATCTTGCATTTATTTTCAGGCAGGTACTCAAACAGAAAAAAGGATGGCAGAGCCCTCCCTCAGTGTATCCAGGCTCTTTTGAAGAGACATCCAAGAAACACTTTTGAAGAGCTGCAAACATTAACTTGACTGCTGTTACCTACTTGTGAGGGTTTCTGATACTGCCTTTCACAGCCACACTCCCCTTTTAAATCATTAATGAACGTTCATCCCTCAGCATCCTCCATCCTGCTTCATCCTTTGCGGGTGACTGAATCTACTCTGTGAATTTTCTTCTTTTCTGAAATACGCTTGAACAGACTGAGCAAATGTTGTCAGCCGTGCCTTCTGGATTTTTAAAATTTTTGCTATTTCTGGTAGTGACAGAATTTTCACCACCAACAACTCACCCCTGTGAGCCAGAAAGCAGCAGACCATTTCCAGATCACCTATCTACCCTGGCTTAAGAAGGTGTGTGGTTCAGTCACCACCCACGGGCAGCTGCCTGCTAGGGCAACCAGCCACTCAGGACAGCTGCTTGCCCTCAGCCTGATGCTTGTGCAGGCAGGGAGCAAGCCACCGGTACAACTGGGAACAGAGCAGCGCACTCCTGAGCGAGTGCTTTGTGGTTATTCTCTTGCACAAGGAGGTCAAGCTTCCATCAATCCCAGAACACATTCATTTTGGAGCCCAGGTGCCCAGCAGCCGGGGCCTGCTTGAGCCCTCCTGGCTTGCAGCAAAAGCTTTGCTGAAAGCAACACATTCCTACAGAACAATTCAATTTCAATAAAAAAGTCTTTGTGAATTCAAAATACTTGGAAAGTAACTGACTGGATCTAGAGCAGAAACCCCCTCTCAACAACCCAATGTGTAGAAAATAAAAAGGACACAAAATCTGAGTTTACAGCCAGAGAGCACCGAGCAGCATAGTCCTCAAATGCAAATAGTACACAGAGTAGGGATGTGATAGTATGAGTGGCTCTAAAGGGCTGACCTGCCCTCCTTCGTCCCCATCACATGGCAGGGTCATGCACGCTGGCAACTCCACGCTCTGGCAAAATTCTGCAGCATTCAGCAATTCTTGCAACAACCGTGGTAGATCTACATGTAATGGAAACCTGTGTGGTTGAAACCAACAGGCGCCCTGACCTACCTCTTGTAGATATGACCCTACTACTGAAACGAAAGTCTTTTTTTCTTTTTCTTTTTTCCAAAGCTGACTGATGCTTTAACTTAATTCGCATAATATCACACAGCCACCTCCATGGAGCAAGCCTTCTCCTTGCTTCTGTTTTAAATGTTAACAACACTGCTAAATATATAACCTTATTTTAGAACTTTTCAGACAAAACTACTGCCCAATTCCTCCTCTACTATACACAGGTTTTAGCAGAGCTGCATTAGCTTCATACTGCCTAAACATCTGTCCTCATGTGATTCAGACATTTTGAGAAACAATGGAAATACCCCACTGCTTCTTCCAAGGTTTTGTTCTCTTCAACTAAACAAGGAAACCACAAGAAAGGCTAGTGAGTGATACAGGAGGAATGAGGGATGTGGTTTTTTTCTTGGAGCCCAACAGGCAACCTACAACAAGAGGACAAGAAGGACCACATTGCCCTTAGCCTCTAGAGGACATCTAGACCACTAAGGCCAATGATGTATTATTTGTCATAAAATCACTTCTAGTATGTTTGTCTCCTGGTTTCCTTCTGTTCCCCATTTGTCTGTCCAGATACATCTACCGTCTCTTGCACCAGGCTGCACGATCTTTAGTGCAGAGACCATATTTTCATTGTGTTTATACAGCACCCAGTGCATGAAGGCTCTTGTCTACCCACACTAGCAAGAAAGGAGGCTTGGAGATACACAGCAGCTGGTAATAGAAGCAGCTGACAGCTCGAGCTGCTCAAGGAGAAGAAATTTAATTGGTTTTATGCGAGAGCCACTCTGAGTACAACAGCTGTATTTTGCAAAATACCCTTCTGACAGATTTCAGCCAGGCTAAACAATGGCTCTTCCTCTTGCCAGCGTCTGCTTGATTGCAGCAGGCTTGCTTTTTGCTTTTTATTTGGATCAGAGAGCACTAAAGCGCAATTCCCTGCCTAATGACTTCAAACCGGAGGCCCCTGGATCCATTTTGAAGAGCACACGAGTCGGGAGCGGTCCCCTCCCCTTCTCCGTGGCCCTGGCTTGCCCCACCGCAGCTCCCACCCTCTTTCTGATGGATGATCGCTTCTCAGCAAAACCGCGCCACCACAGCCAGCCAGTTCACTCGCAGCAAAGCCATAACATACCGGGGACGCTCGGCGTGACTGCCCACACGCCTGACTCACAGGCACAACCTGTCACACCGTTATCACCCTGCGCTGCACAAGTTTTGCTGCAACCACCCGGTAGCTCACTGGAAACAGGAGAAAGCTCCCAACAGATAACGGTTTAAATCAAATAACATAATCTGAATCCTGCTCTGTCACATGATTAACTGTTTACCTTTTAATTGCCTGTAGTAATTGGGTAGTGGCAAGTTAATGAATTTCACAGTACGTGTCGCATATCACTGTGCCACATAGTTGTTTCTTCTGCAGCCACAGCAGAGCTAAGGGTAAGACTGTGAAATTAACTGATAGAAGACAATTAACCCTGTCCACTCACCATGGGAGAAAGGATGCCTCTGAGAAACTCGTTCAATCACTCCCCTATCTTTTGCAGATTGCCACGCACAGCCTTTTTATTTTTGGAGGAAATACACCACAAAGCAGTTACCGCCTGCACAAGTCCCTGTGCCACCAGCCTGGTACGTGCTGTCCCCACAGGGTGCTGCACTAGCAACCACAGACTGGGAGAGGACAGGCTTGGGGATGGGGCTCGGGTGGCACTGCAGAGCAGGAGCTTCCATACCCTTCATAACTTTTATTCTCAGTGCACGTTCTGGGGAGAAAGCGGAGGCTAGGGCATTTTATACAATTTGTTTTAATCACCATGTCGGCTTCAATGGAAACACATCTTCCCATAATAACAAAATTCTATAGCATAGACAGAGAAACAGGCAAACACCAAAATCCCAGGAGAAATCACTCCTGACGGAGAGCAAACAGCTGCCAGAGTTGCCTCCAAACAATTCATACAGAAGATGATTTGTTTCGCTCCTCTCTAATTATAGGGGACTTTTCCGCAAAGTTGCCATTCAAATCCGTGTGGGCAAACCGCTCCGTGCCTGCTGCCGGGGGGACACCCCCTTTCTAGGGCAAGGAGTGCTGGCCATGCTGCCCCCAAACCAGACGGGCAGCTGGCTGCCGGCCAGAGACCACAGCCAGCGCCAGCTCCCACTGCCTACACGGCAAACAGAGGTTCACAGCATCTGCATTTCCACTAGTGGCAGCCCAGGTCCCGTAACTCGCTCAGGTCACCGCTGCCTCCGAGAGGACTCAGCAGTTCAGGCGTCGCTGAGAGATGCTCGTCAGTCACGACCACCTAATGGGCCCGCGGCGCAGGCAGCTCCCCCCGTTGTGTGTCCTGGCACTCTGCAACCGGCTGCTACTGGGTCTTGACCCGGTTTATGGGCATAATCGAAGACCCGAGGGGGAAATTTGAGATCAGAGAAACAGCTGCCTGCAAGGACAAGCTTCCAGCTGTCTTGCATGTGACTAACACGCTGCCAGCTACTTCCCTCTCTGCCTTCCAACCTTCCGCCCTGTGGGAAAATAGATGGGGTCAGGGGAGGAAAAGAATCAGAAAGCAACGTATGGGAAGGTAAAAAGTGACGAAGCAGCCCGCAAGATGATGGGAGAAGAAGCTGTGCTACCAGCAAGCACTAGCGTTCAAAATCCAGCGAGCGCTGTGCAGCCCCGTGTCTGCCACAGGAAAGGCTCAAGGGCCGGAGAACGGGCACATGGGCTGCCTCTGAGATCTCCTGGCAGAAAGCTACTCTGCTAGCCCTGCGCTCAGCTGGAAAGCTTTAGGCAGTGAGAAGGCAGGGGGGTGGTGGTAGCTGCGCAGGGGACTACACAAGCCACTCCGCACCCAGCTGCCGCTCAGGACAGATCTGACTGGAAACCAATGTTGGCTCGTCTCCAGAAACCACAGGGAAACCCACGTATGCAACACTACGAAACAACCCTGCACAGTCTTTCTGTTGGAAATGTGACTTTTGCCATTCTTCTCGTGAGCAGGGCTAGAAGAATCCCAGCAGGGCAGAACAGGAGGTGCTGCCCCAGCGACCCTGACCACAGCATCGGCTGACCCTGCTACCTGCAGGGACACAACTCAGTCATGGAGAGCGAACAGTCCTCCCCTTTTGTGCCAGGTGCCACCACTGCCATAGCTGGCAGATACCACCCACAGTGCCGGTGGCACTGGGGACGGCTCTCAGGTCTGTGGTCAGCCGTAACAGCCAAGAAGTGACTGCCACCTCTTGGGGACCCCCCCTGTAGCGCCCTGGGCAATTCAACAGCCGCGATTCCCTGGTGGCTTTGTCTACCCGGGGACACTCAGGAAAATGAAATTATATTCACTAAATTAAGAACAGAAAGCTGTTTAGATAAATTGTGCTTAGGCCTCTGATGTAGAATTGAAGTGTCATTAATTTAACTCGCTTCCCTTCCTATCCTTTAATTCTCAGAATGAGTGTCCATACAGAGTTTTAATGAGGTTTAATTAATCTTCTTTCAAAGGTAGCTTAGATTAACTTTCTTATGTTCCCCCCTGTAGACAACCCATGAATTACAGTATTAAAGCACCCTGCCTCAAAGGATTCTTGCACCGTGGGAACATTTCCTGCTCAAAACTTCCATGCTATCTTTTATGCCAGTTTTAGTCTACTGGCCCAAATGGGTCCACAGAAGACATCTGTATGAACTAATGCAATTAGTTAAAACCTTCTCCCTCTTACTCGATAAAATTATAGGGTCTGCAGGGACGTTCTAATTCAAGTTAAGAATGATTTTACTGATTTAACTCTATTTTGTTAAGGATTAAGGATTTGCCTACCAATGAACTTGTACTGGTTTTAATAGGCCAGTTTCATTAATGGAGGCAAACTCCAGGAGACATATATTTTAGTAAGGACAACCTGGTTTAGTTGAGGTTAAACATGTATCTAACTGACTTGAGCTGAAACAACTCACATTTAGGTTGCACAAGTAAATTATTGTGGGCTAAGGTAGTCACAGGTGCCATAGGCAGCAGCTACACAGTAACTCCATGCACGCCCACTCTAGCCCCAAGGCACGTGTTGGGTAATTTGAAGGAGGACATGTAAGCACTTCTCACCTACTACAGTGCAAGACAGCAAATGGGCAATAACTGCTGAGCACCTGATGGACGGTAACAGCATAACTCAGGGCACTCTAGACAACTGCTGCGGCATTTGACCAACTCCGTCTGAAGCCATACCTTTGGTTAACTAACTGGTATCCTTCACAGAAGTGACATTTTACTTAATGCAAGGTACTCTTAAAATGCACTATGAGGATACACCCAAAGGGAGTTTGCACAGTGCAAACTGCCTTCTAAAACAATTGTGCTTAATTGGTACGGACAAGGTTGTGGTCACTTTCCCTTGAGCGCTGTCTTTCTGTTAAGAGGAGGGACAAGATGCACATTTGAATTACTATGCCATGGTGTTCATGAGACAGGTTGATATATAACAAAGCAAAACAACTACAACATTTTATCTTGCTTTTCTGCTTTTCCGCTGCATAAGGTTACAGAAGTGGCAACATGTAGTGTTGTCAAGTATGTTGAGAGCTGGTTTTGGAGAGTACTCGATTTCAGAACAAAATCTGTTCTTTTCAAATGGCAATGGACTTCCGTTGGCCTTAGTTACAAAGAGGGTCCACGTGAGCGCAGATCTTTCAAGGTCCGTGGTGCAGAAACGCGGGCTGCGTTTAAGTCACTATTGAAAAAGCCCCGTCAGTCAGGCTTACAGAATGGTTAAGAGCAACCACGCTCGCTCCCCCTACCTCTGCGCCAAGAGAAAACATGAGTTTTCACGGTGAGCCGTGAAGTAAGTGCCAGGTGGAAACAGAGCTAGAAACATTATAGAGGGAAAATGCCTCTGATGTGGTTTCCCTCCTTAACTATAAGCCTACAGCTTGTAAATGGAAAACGGACAGCCACCGACTGTCGCTGACTCACGTCCTTACCACTTACACCAAGGTCCCCAGCTGTGGCAGGGGAGTTGCTCTCGATTGACATGCAAGCAAGCGAAGGCGGTACTCTGGTTAGTACAAATAGTGTATTTAGCACTCCCACCTGGCACCATTGGCCAACCGAAGTGTCAGCACCGCTGTAATGTACTTTTAGACCTTTCTGGTTCCCCTGTGTTGCACTCAGGCTACTGCTGCTGCTGCTGCTTTTTTGAACTCTCCAGTCAGTTCCCAGCTTCTTGTCTCATACTCTGACACAGTACATCCCAACCTGCTTGAGACAATACCCCAAGATGTAGATGAAATAATTCTAGCATTTTGCTGCTTCCATGCAGAAATGATTCCCAGCACCAGAAAACCAGCACGATAATAAAAACTACATGAAGAAATTCAAAATCAAATATGATGAGTACTCCTCACTAGCAAAAAGGTCAAGATTTTCTTTCAAAAGGATCTTTTTACTGCAACAAATGAATGCTATGCCTTGTTAAAAATCATGGCAATACAAATTCATTCCAGGATAACAAACCTGTGTCTATTTAATTACTGCAAACTGCACTTGCTGATAGAGGCAATAAATAAGACAGAATAAGACAGAGGATATTGCTTAGAAGCAAGCATTGTTTCTACAAAATACTCTGAGGTGTAAATCTTGAGGGCCAAATTCTCAGTTTCACCTACGTCAATACAAAGCAATGGAGGACTCTTCCCTTTGTGTCAGGCAGTATCCCGGCTGTAAGACTTCTTACCCGACTCCTTACACGCCAATGGGACTGATGCAAACCACACAGAGAAGCCACCCTTTCACCAGGAAGAAAACACATTTATGCACAACCCAGGGGAAGCACAGGTTTTTGATATGGTGATTTATATTTAAATAGGGTCTACAATACATTTATTTATGGGTTTCTATTTTGTGTGTCTTATAAACCAGGAATTCAGAAAAAGGTAGAGAAATTAAAAGCATGTTGAAACCTCACGCCCACACCACTTTGTTCAACCTATGTTTCAGGTCTAAGAGACTTGGTAAGAAAACCTCTCAAAAGCAACCACCAAATTCGAAGCGCTATGGCCATAAAGACTTGATGCCAGTTGACACACACTGCAGTGTTACAGCAAACCTGTGGTTCCACAGGCAGAACCCTGCAGTTTTCTGATAGCAAAGGGCTTTTTATTTTTAACCACTACGCTGTCTTTGGTTTGCTGTGTGGCTGCTGAGATGGAAGAACAGCACTCTTTGCATATGCTTTCAGCTCTTGCAGTGTGCTTTTGCACCCCTTTAAAGCGCAAGGAGCTGAACCTACATTTAGGAACTTTCCAGAGATAACCATTAGGTCCCACCGGGCAGTTTTATTTATTTATTTTGTCTTCCTTTACAGAGAAAGACAACAGGCAAGGGAGTTCAAACGAAGCTCAGAGAAGCCAAAAAGGAAACCACAAGTTTTATTTTCCTCTTCAGAGCTTATGTTTAGTGAGGCCTAATCCCTCAGCACGAGACATATTGTGCTGTGCTCTTCTAGGGTTTCTAAATACCTCGGATCACCCAGAGAGATTCTGTGAACTCAAATAATCCTGATGTTAATTGGAAGATGCAGATAAACACTCTTTAATTCTTTTCTTCCAACTTTCTCAGACCTCAGGAGAGATACCTGGAGATAACATGTTCCAGTTTCAGTGGCAAAGGTCTTCTTTGACAACACATTTTGGGAAGTGTCAGATATTGTTTATCCTCTGGTGGTAGTTTTGCTCTCTTTGGTTCACAGAGCATAAAGGAGAAAATTCTTTTCTAATGTCTCCTTCTGTTTATCCCTCTCCCTCCAAGCTTCCTAATTCTACCCAAAGAGAAAAGTCATCAAGGCAAGACTGACAACTCAGTGTAGTTACGTGAGCTCCTGTGCATCCCTCTGTGCTCAAAAGCCGTTTTAGTCCTTCTTTTACTTCCCTCAATCATGACTCTGCTCTTGAAGGCCCTGAAAGTTAAACAGGAGCATCCTGGAGGCACTTTAGCTTAAGTTGCCTATAAGCGGCCACAAAGGATTAACATTTCAGTTTGTGCTTTGTAACTTGCTCAGGCTATGCCGGCAACAGAAAGTTTGAGCGGTATAAGGCCCTTCTTCCACACCGTGGTAAAACTCACGCTGACTTCAACCGCATGGGAATATCACTCCTTCCCCCAGTTCTGGGGGACTGCTGCTTTCCTGATAGATTACTGGCTTGCAATTAGTCCAGGCTATAGCGCTGGTGAGATGCAGAAGTGGGTCTACTGGATTGGAGAACCCAAGTCTAATAATTAACCTGAGGAATAACTTCTGATCCTTTAAATGAGGGGTATCTCACAACAAAGCTTCAGATATACAATCTGCTATTACAATACTTGTAACAGCTTTATCCCAGAAATGGAGGTTCTTCTTTCCTTCAAAGAGGGACTGCATAGAAAAGGTATGAGATTTTCCTGCCTGCCCGCCCTCCCACACAAACAACTCAAAAACTTTCACAGTAAGGTTTTTATGCAAAGAAATGGAGGTATCTGGCTCTCTGGGCAAATTGTGAGGTATGTGTAAGGTTGATGACCCCTTCTGTCCCAATGTATATCCTCTATCATGTCACTGTGTGCCAGAGGACTGCTGTGGGTGCTGTATCACATGCTAGGGTATTAAATGCATGGCTGGTAGGCATACTTCCAGCAAATAGTTTACTGTGGACAGGATGAAAGATTTGATGCAAAGAAGGAAAATCAACCACCCAAACAATGAAGTAAAGGGCCTCAACTTCATTTCAGGCCGTTTTATTCAGGAGGTCTTTGGCAGGGGCTGTTTTATTCTCCTTGCCAGAGCGCAGCCAGCTAAGCAAGCAAGGAATGTGTGCAACTTGCAATAGGCCAGTAACTTCACAGAGGTCAATGAAATCGCTCACATGCTGAAGCCAATAAAGCCAACCCACGCTCAGGTAAAACATGTGCTTACTGAGCTTTGCCAAAGCAGCACCTACCTCCTGAATAAAGCCCAAGGATTGCTGCAGCTTACATTTCCTCTTTAAAAACCTTCCCTTCCCCTCCATAAGGAAAGTGTCTTCTCCGGACATACTGATGGAGCTCTTCCCCTACACCATGACAAGCTAAAACATGAGCAATACCAGATGCACCCTGCATTAGTTACCAAATCTCTGCCGCTTTAATCCAGTCTAACAGGACAGACTGGTGCATGTCAGCATGGGCCTTTCTCAACCTGTGACCTTCAGCTGACATTACAGCTGCTGTCTTGAAGAACATGACCTACTCCTTAATTACGTAACACAGCTGCACAAGGCTGTCAAGGACAGAAACCAGGAAACTTAGCATGAGGTTCAACACTTGGTCCAGGGTTGACATCACTAGACTCATCTTCTAGCCATGGGAGTCCGCTCCAGTGTCACCGAGTTTGTTATGGAAGAGACATCCGTGGTAGACAGAAATAGAGATTAGACAATGTCCACACCAAGACATCATCTCTCAATCTGGGAAATCCATGCACACAAGCCCACCATGTGCTCTTTGGACAGCTGAATCGTTCTCTCTCTTCCAGCCCTATTCACACATTGAGTTAATCTAAGTCAAGGAAAATCCATTATTATGCCCTAAATGTATAAAATTTGCTTTTGTTTAATGTGACATTTGAGTTTGGGAAAAAGCCTTTGCTCTGAAATCCAATTATTGACTAACACTGCTAAGCATGCTAGCTCATTTCCAGATCCTCTTCTGAACTTTTCCTGTAATTTCCACTAGATTTTAAACCACAAGTTTGGCAGAGCTATTGCCATGAAAGGACTTTCACCAACCCTACCACAAAACCATAGGTAACATATGCAGAAATAAATGCCCAGGGGCAAATACCCTCTCACTTCGTTACTGATTTCCATCAACAGCTTTGCAATGGGAATGGATTTGGCCTTTTACCCTAAACAGGCATCCACCTTGTTAACACCTCTGGTTGCTGAAGAAAGCAGATTTGCAAAGAAACTGTTTCTTGTAGCACTAATCCTGACAAATGACTCCTCATCACCTCCTATGAACTTTCTAAATCAGGATGTTATTCAGTTTCCAGCTCACCACTGAATTCATTCGGATCTTGCCCATAGCCAACGCAGACTCTGTAAACAAGAAACCACAAAAAAGCTAGCAGATCTGTTAGCGACACTGCTGAAGCCTGGTTTAGAATGGACAGTTTACCTCGCATCTAAGAAGGGATGAGGCCTGATCGACAACCTTCCTGTGATTAACGTTTTCGTGATGGTACTCTCTCATGTGGGGTCTCTGGTGTCTATTGACACAGCTGGGTTCACAGTTCAAGTACGTGAATTCTTTGATGTCTCATTATGCAGTTAAGCCCATACTCCAGTTTTTCCCGCAGGCTCCTCTCCTCTCTCCAGACACTAATTTCCATGAAACTCCTTAATATCTCCGATATCACTGTCATTGTGCCACAATCAGCCAGCAGTTTCAAGAAGCATTTGGCAAGTTGGAGGTTAGGGAGAAGGGAGACAAGGGGCAAGCAGGCAGTTCTATCGCATAAGTATCTTTTTCTGAGAAAACTAGGTTAAAGACACCGTTATTCACTCCAACAAATGTACACAGCGATAGCAGGGGTGAAATACCATTTCTTGACCCAGCACAGAGAATCTTGCTCCTTGCTCCTTTTTCATCACTGGCCTTTAGATTATCCTGCTCTTTAAAACAATTTCAGACACAGAACTAATTCATACAGTGAGGAAAAGCAAAGAATCATTTTAAGTGTGAGAAACTATATATTTTCATTTGCTATAAATCTATTTGTTTATTAAAAAAATCACTAGCCAGGAAAATCTCAACTTCCTCACCCCCTAAGAATCCACTCCTGGCTCCCTCCCTCCCTTCTGCCTCATCCCGCTTCTCCTCAACACAAGCTCATGCTTTTCTTTAATTAAGCAAAAAAAATCTTAAACTTGCCTTTTGCCTGGAGTTCCTTGTTTTGTTTCTCCTCACTACTACTAAAAAAAATAATCTAACACTGAAGGCAAATACCAGTATCTATCTAGTCTTAATTTTTTGTATCAACAGCTTTGATAGAATTTGGTTCCAGTGACCAAATAGGACCATGATTCAACCATAAATTGCATATTCACTTTGTGGCCTACTCCAGATGTGAAGCTTCACATCCAGAACTGCTAATGCAGCAACATGCAGCATTTCATGGAAGTCATGTTATTACCACATACACTGGTCTGCGTGCAAAACTTCATATTTCAAGGCCCACAGTTTTAAAATGAGTCTTTACTCTCAGACCCTCTGGATCTTAAGGCATGAAATCTGAACCTCTACAGTCTCTACTTTTAGATACTAGGACCATATTTAATTGCACAGAGGCTCTGGCATTCTGGGTAAGAAGTTTTCAATGAATGAGCAAAATCAGAGACTGCTTAAGAAGACTTCAGCAATACAGTACAGAAAGACAGATAAAGAAAACAGCCTGAGAAAAGTAACAAATTTACCTGGAGTATTAACAGCATCTGAATAATAGAAGGTGGAACTCTGGCTCTGGAACGTGATAATGCATCTTCCAATTTAATGTTGAGGGTAATTATATTCCTAAAGTGCAGAAGAGCCAGCTGCCGAACTGAGGGCTCCTTCCCCTGAGAAACAGAAACAAAGCAAGATGGATCATGAGGAGTGTGAAAATGAGTTTCAAAGTCCTCCACGAAAATTCCTTCCTGCACTTCTGAGGGGTTACAAGAACGGTAAACCTGAATGAAAAGCAGAGGAAACATAACAAGGGACACAGAGCAGCCCACAAATCTGCACAGTGAATTTGATTTGTCAATAATGAACGCTGCAGACAATAACTGAGTCTGACTGCGTATGAAGATGATGAGGCGTTGGGGTGGGGGGATCATACTTGAGCACAGAATACATATGAATATTGTGTACTTTAACAGTAATGAAGTGTATCATATGTTTTTAAAAAAAAACAAAAGCAAGGTTGAAAAAGGGCTGAATTTCCATTATTTCTCAAGATTTTGAGTGCTGCCTAGATACTCTCTTCAAATTATGGTGGGAATCCTGACTCAGCCCACCTGTGGATCCTCCTTTTCTCTACAGTTTAGGAGACTTCACTGTAAAGTAGAAGTAGAGCTGAAGTTTCATATTGCATTTTCAAAGACATCTTTTTGCAGTTCAAGCATCACTTCTCACTGAAAAAAACCTCATCTGAAGAACACAATGCTAGCTCTGCCTGCAGAGATTAACACCACTTACTTTATACC
This sequence comes from Pygoscelis adeliae, assembly GCF_000699105.1. Classification (NCBI taxonomy): domain Eukaryota; kingdom Metazoa; phylum Chordata; class Aves; order Sphenisciformes; family Spheniscidae; genus Pygoscelis; species Pygoscelis adeliae. The sequence continues at coordinate 169,559 of NW_008825614.1, forward strand.
TGATGAGGAGTTGTAAAACTGTTCCCATTGCTGGCACCAGGGCTTTTTCTTTGGGTATATATGGCTGTACACATATATTCTTTCCTACAGTTCTGAGTGCTACCAGCCAAACATTAACCCTCCTGGAAAGGCTGGTATTCAGCTGGTGTTGACTTACCTTAGTTTAGAATAAAAAAGCCTGGCCTGGCCTGGCCTGGCCTGGCCCCACCCCACCCCACCCCACCCATTCCTTTTCACTTTGTTAATTATTTGAACTGAAGGAAATAAGGCCAAATCTGCTTCAGTTGCTAATGAATAGAATTTACAAGAGCACATAAGCACCAGCTGGGCTTTTAGAAGTATCCTTAGAACATCAGGAACCTAGATCTATTTGAAATTACATGGGACTTGGGGTTCTTACCCCCTCCAGGCTCCTTTGAAAATTCAAACAATTATTTCCATCTGAAAGGTGAGGAGACTTTTGTTGCTAAATTATTTTCAAAGGCCTCAGGAACACAACAGTGAAAAGGGGTATTTGGTGCAATTTTCAAAAACATCTGAGTGAGTTCTAATTCAGTCAAGTTAGCATGGAAAACCAGGTTGAGAGCCTACCTGTATCTTTAGGTTCCCAAATGCCTTGGATTTAAATTATGTGGCACTTAGAAAAATCTCCCATCGTGTTCTAATAGGGTTTTAACACTATATATGTCTATCGTTTTAAAGTTTCTACTGGTAAGACACAAGTCAATGGGTGAAGTAGCCCTTTATGTTTTTAGAGCTCTTCTCTTTCAGAATCAAATCAGCAGCTTTTCCACTGCATTCAGATTTCATGCCTGTAATTAACTGCAGATGCAAACGGTAATATCGACAACATTTGGTCAGTCATTTTAGGCATGAAGTCCACTTGGAAAAATGGGAGAAAGTTTCCAAAGTTTCTCCAAATATGTTTAGGCACCAAACTCCCACTAAAATCTGTAGACATCTAAGAGCAACTCCAGAAGGTCACTTATACCTATCTGGTACAGATTTCCTTGGGACTTAAGTGATAAACAACACTCTGTGGCCATCACTAAGTTAGAAGAGTGAGCCTCATCCAAAACAGATCAAGTACCTACTGAGGATTTAAAATTACTGGAGTCAAATTCTGTGCTCATGTAAATTGGTCTAACTTCACTGACTATTGCTGTTCATTTATAGTAGCATAGAATTTGACCTCGGAAGTACAACTCCTTTTCAAAAGTGGAGATACTTCAGAGACGAAGTCACGTCACAGAGAAGGAAATGTATATATTTAAGTCAACACAGCTCCACTTATTTCAATGTGTGCATATTTCAGTTTACCATTCGCAACCTTTTTTGACTTTTAGTGTGAGCTGACAGAAGGACTAACCATCCTCCCTGCACTCCACTCCTGTTTTCAAAGTTCCCCTTCATCTTTTTCACCCAAGCACTTCAAACCGCTGTTTGCATAAGTAACTTCTTTGCATGACATGACTATACAGAACAGCTGCACTGGGAGGTTGGCCCAAGGAGAGAGAGTTAAGGATTGCATCAATCTGTTGATGAACCAGTAAAGTTGCTTCTTCCAGTTTTTCAAGATTCTATAGTAACAGAGTAATTTTTCACCTGCACAGGATAGAAAATAGCCTGAAGCATGGGCAGGACATCACTGAAGAAAAAATCCCAGGTTTCAGCTAAGGTATCGAGTAGTTTCTGCCCTGCAAAAACACAAAACAAACTAGTGAACCGTTTAGGTTGTAATCAGCTAACTGCAAAGACTAAAACACGCAGGAAACAATGTGGATCTGCTATTATACACAAGGATGAATCATGTAACAGCTACTATTAGCAGTATGGAATTAGTATTCCTTTCACTGTATCGGATCATTCAGTATTTGTGTCTTTTCAGATGACACATCTAATGTTCTTAGTAAACTAAGAGACTTTGAGGTTAAAGCTTACTCAGAACCCCCCCGTGAAGAATAAAGAATAGCAGCTCAGGTTACCTCCTCCTCTTCTTGCAGTAATACCTACTGGACAAGAATGTGGAGGAGAGCAGTAGGAGGAGGAGACAAGCAGGTTAAATGTGGAAACATTCCTGCAGAGAAATCTGCCCCACCATGCTCCCCTCTGCCCCCTAAGCCATAAGCCAGCACAGCAAACTGTGCTCTGTGGAGGTCCTCCACAAAGTATCCCCTCAGATTGATCCCTTAACTTCCCTGTATCTCCACTTACACAGAAAATCTCACCCAAGATCTATGGAAAAAGAGAATGGTGTTGCGGCTCTACTTTTTACTGTAACTTTCAAAGGATGCAGTCAAAACCTACTATGACCTGAGTTCCCCACGGTCCTCGCAGCGAGGCCACCTCCCTCTCTATTCCCTCCCCAGCTGCAGCCACCTGGAAGCCTCCCCAGTGGAGATCAGAGCAGCTCTGGCCAGGTCCTACAACCAAGTTGGACACAGAGTTCCTCACAGAACATTTTGTAAAACACAAAGGCAAACTCAGGAGCTGAGATCTACGGGAGAGGAAGTCTGGCTCGATAGCTGGATGCTGGCTTCAAATCCCCGTTCCCCAAAACGGCCCTGTGTGACCTTGGGCAAGCTCTTTAGCATCCCTGTGCCCCTAACCCAACTGTGAAAGGAAAGCAATGCCACTGCACCTCCACCAGCAAGTATTATGGAGATAAATACATCAATAATTATGAGGCATTCAGACAAGACAATATGACTTATCAGGAAGCAAATTCAATAGCAATCAATCAATATTACTATTGGTGTCAGAATCACATACTGTTCTTAGTTTTTGTATTACAGCATTACTTAGGGCCTCAGCCAGGGAACATTTTGCCCAGAATTACACACACATCACAAAAAAACTCTGCATGAAAGTGTCTACACTGCAAGTTAGCAAGTGCCAATCTTTATTATGGGATACTTGATCTCCCTGCATTTTTAAGCACATGAAAAATAGCACCAGTTCTGGCCCATCTGCAGCTCCTGAATTATTCCTGGGTTGATGACTTTAAGTGCTTTCATTGACAAATGTGGATCACCATGCTATACTGCAGCTGCTGGCTTGTGAACCACGCCAAGGTCTTCGTTTCTGCACCACCAGGCAGGAGTTCCCTCTGTCCTACACACCCCTGCACAAGACTGAAAAGGGTGTTCTCGGTTTCCATTTTTTAAAAATTTTTCTTGCATTAGTTCTAGTGAAACACAGCAGGGAACCAGGTCCAAAATTCCTAGCAGCTGTAGCAGTAATAATAATAAATACCGCTGCATTATAAGCTCCACACACTAGTGTCTGAAACACTAAAGTGTTTCAAAGATATAAATCCGATCATGAAGGAGAAGCCCAACCACTCTATGTCTTGAGGGCAGAGTTTTAAAAAGAGTTAAATACATTAGTTGCCCACAAGTTGAGGTTAAGTGGAAACTAAGCCCTTACAAATCTGGCTCCGGATGTGGGTGCTGAACATCGGTCCTTTTCGACTCTTGCTGCTAGAACTGCATGAAGCCAAATTACCCTGTTGAGATAAACACGCCTTTACTGTCGCACACTCCTTTCATCTTGTGGGCAGCTTGTTTTGTGAAGTGATGGACTTCTGTACAGCAGCTCAGAAAGGCTGCAGAGTTAACTGCCTTTTGCCAGGCAGGCCTTTTACTGGGGGCTGTGGAAGAGTTCCTACGGTTTGTTGATGATAAGCATCTTTCACATGGAGGAACGTGACTTCCGTGTCCTTTCAAGAATACGTTTTTTTTACTGTCAGGCAAAGATCCCTACGTTTACCATAAGCATTTGCCAGATTCCAGGAAGCTGGGTTACTCTAAATGCTCATTTTAATGAAGCACAATATAGTTAATATGACATTAAAATGCATGTGGCACTTTTCACAGGGCTTCTAAAAGTTAATTGAAACTCCTGAAAGAAATGTAAGAATAAAAAATCGTTTCAAAACAAAAGCTAAAATTTTCAAAACCTCCTGCAGGACAAAAACCCTCCAAAGTGTGCTCTGAAGTGATCTTTTTTCTCTTTTGAAAACTTCAACACCAACTGGATAGGGAAACTCAAACCATAGGATGCGGCACAACCTGAGATTTGAGGGCAGGACCGCTGCTGCTGCAGACCCAGGAAGGGAGCCCTGCTCAGAATGGGAGCTCCCAAGATTTCCGTGCTCCCAACTTTGTCTCAGGTGTTTTGGGAGCCATAGGGTCACTGACTACAGGATGCGGTGCTGCTGCCTCTGCTGCCAGAAAACCCAAATTCCAGCCTTGGAAACTCACATCCACCAGCAGCTCCCCAGGCAAGCTAACAGAAAGCTGTCTGTCAGAAAGACCTCTGCCTCTGAATGAGATTCCTAAATCACAGCTACCCTCCTGTAACTTGCCAGTTTTAGTGAGCTGACATTTCTGAGGACAGACTTGGAAAAAACATGACTGATTTAATCCTCACCTTACCAGCATTTCTGACCATATTTTAAGGGGCAACCACAAAATGACACACCAAATTCAAAACCAAAATAAACTTAACAGCTTCCTGAAATTTTGTAGCTGGTAAACGTCCTCCTACATTTGAACGCCATTTAGTGGACTCACATTTCAATGTTTCATCTCAGCTTTGATCTCAAACATCGGAGATGATAGTATTTTTTATTTTCAAGGTAGTAAAACCAGAAGAAAAAGGGGTTGGACTTGGCTAAGTCTCTGCATCTAATCTGCTGATTTCATACTTAAGAACCAACTTCCTTTGTGATGTACAAAGCAGCTATGAAGGCCTCGAGATCCTTACAGCTCCCCTTGTGCTCTCCAAGCTGTTATTTTATATAACTGAGGAATTCTGTGTTCAGCTTAGAAGAGCTTGGGTACTTTTTGGGGGCTATTTTTTTAATGTGAAATTTGTTCTCTTTTTGCGGTGTTCAGGGCTATTGTCTTTTCATCAGAAAAGCTGCGTCCCATAGCACCATCTTAATCTGATCAACTGTACTGTCAGTAATGAAAGGTCACATTTAGGATTTATAGATAGCTGAAACTAATGGAAACGGTTGTCTCCAGGCTACTGCTTAAACAGTATATTTAGACTAAGCGGTATTATGACTGCAGCTTTGGAAAAGGAAAGATGCATTTCTTTAAAATTGCCTCAAAACTCCCCAAATATCTTCAGGCTGTTTACGTGGGCAATAATTCTTGAAGATATTCCAAAATCATTTCACCCTCTGATGACATATAGAATCATAGAATCATAGAATCATTTAGGTTGGAAAAGACCTTTAAGATTCTCGAGTCCAACCGTTAACCTGGCACTGCCAAGTCCCACTAAACCATGTCCCTAAGTGCCATGTCTACACATCTTTTAAATACCTCCAGGGATGGTGACTCAACCACTTCCCTGGGCAGCCTGTTCCAGTGCTTTACAACCTTTTCTGTGAAGAAATTTTTCCTCACATCCAATCTAAACCTCCCCTGGCACAACTTGTATGCCTTCATCTAGGACAAAACGGCATATTTAACAGCACATCTAAATGCCGCACAACAGCATAGGACACGAAATGAGGGTGACTGTAAAATGACACATTGGGTGGAGGTTATCCTTGATGTTTACTTCTGTAAGTTGACACCTCGAGAAGGTGCAGACAGACAAATGGAGCCCTGACTGTAAAAAAAGAGACAGTGTCTGACCCCGTTTATGTAAGCCCAGAATAACTCTTAAAACAACCTACAGCATTATTTTGGACTTAGCCAGACACTTCAACTAATTGGGATCTTAGTGCTTAGTTTTTTGTTTATTAAGATATCTCACTCTAGTTTTCCACTTTTCCTTAACATTGAGCAGGCTGTAATTGAAGGAGAAGGAAGTGTCCACGCTGGAGGTAATCTCTCCTTTACTCCCTCGCTGCTGCTCTAGGCAATTGCCTCTCCTTGATGAAAGCCAATGGGAACACCAAGGCAGGACACAACAACAAACTGCAAGAATGAACTGATACAAACTAATCCACAGTCCCGGGAAGATAGTGGAAAGCATCACACTGCCTCCAGAATGCATTTGCTAAAACTCCTGTGACAGTCATAGATAGCCATGCTAAAATCCAAGTTACCTTCATAAAACCGGATCTTGTCCCTTAGGATGACCATGCCTTTTGTGAGGAGCTGATTCTGTAAATAAAATATAGACTACCTTTACTCCATTCTGTTCTTCCCTACAGCCATCATATTTCACATTTTGTTCATTCTTAACTTTTGACAATAAAGGTGGTCTTTTATTTTAATGATCAGTCATCAAAGGACTCCTCCTGTGTCCATCTTGCTTAAATCGCTTGGGACACTTGTCAAACGATGATACAATCACCTACTGCTTTCAGGATACAGCATGTATTCTGGGCGGTACAAAGTGCTTCTCAAACATCAAAGGGCTGACCCACAAAGCATGTACTCTGTCTTAGAGAAGCAAAAAGAATACTGCTTCAATAGACGGTGTGTACTTACTACTAAATGCCTTTCCTATTAACTATACTACAATGAACTTAACTGGTTTACACAGGAACTTAAATTTTAAGTTAAAAGAGAATGTCTGAAGTCTACTGAAAGACAGCAATGTCATACAGAAACACAGTGACTGCACAAATCTATTCCACGGCTTGGGCCTTCACTATCTAACTATATATAGATAGATAGATAGATAGATAGATAGATAGATATAAAAAATCCAAATCTCATTAGTCCATAAATGACAGTACACAGAGAAGTCAGTGGACATCTCGGAATGGTTTCAGGGGGCTTCAGATCAGCATTTAGAGTGGGTGAAATGATTTTGCTCAGTAGCATATACTGAAATCTGATTTAAATGAAAGAAAACACATGCCTACCTGTAGATATTCAGTGAAAAAGGATCCCAGTTCTGTTTTCAATAATTGCCTGTATTAAAAAGAATAAGAAAAGGATTTGTGTAACCAGCAAATCACATTAGCTGTGCACTGCATGGAAAAGGGGAAGTCACTAATAGCAAAATATTTTCATATGAGCACAGAGCCTGTCAATAATGCCTAACTAGAAATAGAGCAAATAGGGTCAACGATACCAAGACTTCAACCAGCATTTCTATTTGTTGAACGATAATCTGCTGTGCTTTTAGATGGCTCAGTTGCACAAATACATATGAAAGGAAATTGAGATTTGACGAAATGAGGATGCTTTCCATCCTACGTCTAACCCTTTTAAAAATGCTCAAATCGTTCTCCTGCGTGCCAGGGCTTCACTGGCACCTGGTGTTGCAGACGTGGGAGAACTCCTGGCGCTCTCTGCCCATCCATGGGCCTGAGCCAAAAAACGAGCACGTGACTTGGCTGATGTGTTCAGAGCCAAATCATCCCTGTCCTGTGTAAGGTTGAAAAAAAGAGCTGTGACAAAATGTTCAGAGAGAAACCTGAAGCAGGATGATACTCTGTGGGTTTTGTTGCAGGGATGAAACTTGGCCAGTTTTCATTGAAAGGGTCACGATCTTCCAGTCAGGAGACCCAAGACAGCTGAAGTTTCATACGGTTTCAGTGAAAAAGCAGGTAGGAATTTAACAGTTTAGCTCTGCCTTTCGTGATTCTTCTACACTAAAACCTACAAAGCAATCTCAGAGAGCAAACCAAACTCACATGCAAAAAGAATTCCCACAAACCACCCTCAAATTCAGAAACTGAATTCAACCTGATCTGCAAACCCAACATTTGTATCCAGATAAAACTCACTACATTGCTGAAGAGCTGTATGTCATTTACGTCTCACATGTTGGATGCTAGATGTACTTCTCTGCACTCAGGTCGCTATTTAGATGCATAAACGAGAGCTCAGACCTTACAAAAATGTAGCCCCAGCTGGGTTTTCTGAACATTTGCAAATCTGGCCTGGAGCTGTTTTGAAAACCTGTCCCTGTGTGACCACCTCAGGTCCCATAAAGAAATGAGGTCAAATTCAACTTGAAATCTAAACACCCACTTCAATTAGTTATGTAAATTATATATTCGGTAGCATGTTATAATCTATCGCTTTGGGTTATGTCTTTAACTAACAAATAACCAATTAATCAAATTATTTAACTAGTAAACAAATACACGTCTGGTTTAAAAAGTCCAGCATATCCCTATGCTCCATGAAAAAGCCTGCAGGAGTTGGATCTGATGTTTTTAACACCACATGCTTCAGCACAGCCTCTTGAGATCTTCTGAAAGTTCACGGAAAGGAGGAGCAGGTCAATCTTTAGGAGGCCGAAATACAATCTCTTATTTATTTATCCTTAAGCACATGTCCACACTGACCTCACAGCACCCTGTGGAAACACTAGGCATAAATGAAATAGAAAATAAACAAAAGGAAGGGGGATTTCAGATGCTCCTAAGCATCAAAATGCTTTTCTGCTAGAAACCTGATTAATTCAGACAAACTGCCTATGGACAAAAATTTTCAAAGCCAGCTCAGGCTTTAGCCATAGGTCTCTCATTGCCATGAATGGCCATCGTATGGCTAGCCCCCTTGGCATGCTGTTGCAACATGTGGGAGAGGACAACCCTTGCAGTGCCCCGAGACTCCGTCCCCAATGGTACCCACTGACAAGCCCTTGGCAGGGGTTAAAACCCACCTCCCCCAAAGATAGTTGAAGTCTTAAAGCCTTAAAAGTACGTCAATGAGTACAAGAATGCATTGTGCCATGCTCACTCGAAGTGGGAATTTACTGTCCAAGTGGTGTGATTTTTTTCTGGATTGCAAGTGATGGCACTAAAGGTTTTTCTTACTTTGAACATGGATAGATAAACCATTTTTAGGTTAAAATAACAAGAAAGCTGCAGTTTTGAATTTTCCTATGATAGAGACAATTTATTCCCAGCTATCTCTTTGTGCCACTGTTTGAAAAAAATACTGGTACTTTATGCTGACAGGTTTTGCTTAATTTTCTACTCTCTCCTCAAGCTAGCAGCTCTTTGAAGCCTAGTCCTGGATTCCTCATAGTCTTGAACAGGTGATTTGCAAATACCTTCTCTTTTCATGTTTTAGGTTCTACTGATAATTCCTGGCATTTAGGGCAGGAAATACAAAATTATGTTCTACTTACCGAATAACTAGCCCTTTGATAAAACAAAATCCCACCACATTTCCATTTTTTCAGCTGTGAATGAACTAAACAACCAGCCTGTAGTTAATTATATGCACTGGACTGCATCACACCAAGCAGCACTATGGCTACATTAGCATTTCTGTTTACAGGGTGGAAGAAGAACTGACAGCACAATTAATACATCTTGCTCTTTGAATCCCTAATAAAACAGATACTTCACACTGCTTAATTAATTTCTTGTGAAATAGTGAGGCCCTCAGGCCACATCAGAACACTGGTGTTTGATGTTCTCTGTACCCATATTCATTTAAGAGAGATCCACAACAAAACTGGACCCAAGACATTGCTTGCAAATTTTTTTAATCTTGCTTAATTTCCTTTAACAAAAATCAGTTAGGTTGTCACCTGTCAGATCCTGGATAATTCAGATTACTGAATAACCTTATCTAGATATGTGGACATCATGGTGGAATCCAGGTAAAAATGTCAACCTAAAAGAGATCCCTGATCAGATAGCAGACCTCATTTCAAGCGCATCTGATTTTGAAGCCAGTCATTTTGCACTCTTATGAAGCTTGTATATCATTGGTATCAGGTCTTCATTGCCTGTTTAATGATAAATTAAGATGATAATATAAGTTCACATAAAATATGCTAAAATAGCTCCTGACTTTTTTGTATCTTCCTGCTGCCACTTCTTTGATTCATTTTGAAATTAACTCTTGCAACATTACTCAGAATGGAAGGTCTAACACTGTATAGTATCTGCTAAATAAAGTTAAATGAAGCAAATGGAAACAAGTGACTTTACTGGATTTGAACTCTTGCTACAAAAGAGGAAATGCCACTAACATGTGCTTTGTCTCCATCAAATCAGTATCCTGAAACTCAGAAAAGAGGCAGCTATAAATATGTATTAGCTTTAATACAGGACATCCTGCTTCCACTGTGTTTCCGTTTCCTTCTTTTTCTTCCTTGATTTACAAGTGGTGTAAATACACACTTCGAAATAACTTATGGTGCATGAAATGAAAAAGGACAAAACACTATATGATTACTAGTATCACACACGGACATCAAGAGAAATACTAAACACTAAGTATATGCATATAGATTTTTATTACCTGACTTTTGAATCAATCCCCTATTAAATCACCTAGTAAGGGCTCAGAAGAAGTAATGTACAGGACATACACTGGTGATGCTCCCAGTTACTGGAGTATCTTCTTCTGACCATCTTACTGTACTTCATTAGCTTTAGCAGATTTATTCAGGAGTTAAAGCAATATGAAAGAGACTGAAGTCACAGACTGATTTTATTAGTAGTAGGGCTTTCTGAGCACTACATAACTCCATATTTAAGGCCACTTTCTAATGCCAGAGGAATGCAAGAACGGTGTCAAAAGGCATTGGTATAAATGAGTGGCAGCTTTTATGAGCCAAACCTAGAAGAAAAGTAAATGGTACTGCACAGATTTGTACCCACTGATGTTTTCTTAAATAATCAGTGCATACATAATCAGGGTTCAAAGCCTCAAGGTGTGTGTTCAGAAAAGGAAGTTATACATATTTGTTTGCACGTATGTGACATACAGTAGTTGAATATACGTGACATTCCTGAGTCAAAACAATGGTGTGCAAATACTGCAGGCATAACGTAACCGTTCAAATATTTACACTTGGTCTGTGAGTCAACTTGGATATTCAAGGTTTAATTATGAAAAGTATCCCAGAATCTGCTCTAATTGAAGTGGTAAAATAAAAAAACTTCTTTTACTGTCCTGTAACTTTTGAAAAAAGTTACTGATACTAGCCATTTACCTGAACGCTTCCACACCCAAATTCTGCCCAGTGGAAATAATGGCTATTTGTTTCTTTTTATTTATGTACTTGTGGGGAAAATGCATCTAAAACAATCGTAAAGCAAATATAGACTTGTTCTACTTCTGAGGTCATGTTTATGAATCAGATATTTTTGCTTTCAATAATAACATTAACCCAAAGAAAGTTATTTTGAATTAAATAACAATAGTAGTAAGCCAGGTATTTTTGGTATGTGTCAAATCAGTAATTTCTTAGTTGGGTTTTGAGCTGAATTTAAGTGAGGCAAAAGGGCTTCGGTTGCAAATAGTCAGGAGGCCCTAAAACATTCTTGACTGTGGTCGGCACTAAAATGAAGCACACAGCAGGAGTGCAGTAGCTTCTGGAAAGAGGCCGTGGCTGGACGTGTGAACAGGCGTGTTTAAAAAAATACCACTACCACGTTCTCCTCTAGAAACAGATCTTTCGGCTATTGTGTCCTCTTTGCCCACTCGCAGTTTTCTCATCTTAGCTTTTTTTCTATGAATGAAGCAAGCAGGACACACACGAGAAGCTTCACAAAAACAAACTCAGAGTTGTCACCAAGAGGATGGACAGCTTTAGGCAATAAATTAGAAGGCTGTTCAGGCCAAGTCAGGGGCAAGAGGGAACAACCTCAAAGCAGCAGTAGACAAGAACCAGTCTCAAAAGCCATGCTGCAGCTCACCAAATGCTCGCTCATCCCATGAGAGTTATGCTGCTGATGCCTCATTTATGACAGCAGCTTTCTAGCTCGGTCTAGATTTCACAATATTTTGTCCATCAGCTCAGGTATGAGTCACCGAGCGTTGTTCTCCAGGAAGCAGCGCAAAACTGAGCCATCAGCCAAGGTAACAAAGCAGCGTTATCCTTACCCTAGCAAAAAGAAACGGGCCTACCATGCGGCAGCAAAGCCCATCATAAAATGGAAAAAAAAATCAGTCTACTTGTAGTCAGCTTGCCTGTTCAGCTGCCTGGGATGTTGCAATAAATTCAACACAACTATATTAGCAAGCATCATCATGGTGCAGGGTTTATACCCAGGTAAATGAAAGTAAAATCTGGGCACAATTCACCAAATAACATCCATCCATCCATCCATCCATCCATCCATCCATCCATCCATCCATCCATCCATCCATCCATCTTCTATTTGTTGGTTCATACAAGATTATATTTGTCTCTGTCACATCAGCAGATAGTTTTTCCTCTTCTGTCCTTCACCAGCAGACGAGCATCCCAAGGTAAATGCATTGGGCCAGGAAATCTCAGCCCAGAACTACAATTTTTTGTCATTCAGATAAAGCTGAAGAATCCTAACTGCACTTACAGTAATAATCATCAACCATTATTCCAATAACTAACTCAAAATGATTGACTGATCATGCTAACTGACAACCATCCTAGAAAAGCTATTCTTTGTATGTCATTTTCTCCCCAGAGAAGTAAGAAATAACTGGAGAATAAGTTTCTTTTAATTTCATAAAGACAGAGAGAGAGGGAAAAAGAGATCACAGGCCAAATGTCATTCCCCTGGAATTCCCACAATTAAAGGAACCAGACTGGGCCAGCTATCCCAGACTGGGAACGAGACAGGGACAGATAATCCCAGAATATCTGGATATTCTGTGGATTTTGGCAGACTCCAGTGCTCAGCTGAGTGGGAATAAGCAGTAGGGAAA
>NW_008825614.1:182165-203455 GCF_000699105.1 Pygoscelis adeliae
TCTTATCTGAAGACAGCCAGAGAATGTAATAAGCTGTCTGTCTTTTGTTAGTGCAGCTTCTTTTCCACTGTTTATTCTTCAAAGCCTTGGGACAAATTTCTAAGAGGAAATCTGCTACCTTGCCCTTGTCAGTAAGAGAGGGTTTAGTAAGTAATAGTAAGTGCTAGAAAAAGTAGTAAAATGTGAAGTGCTGTAAATCCAGATATCAGCTTATCTCTTGGCAAACTTTTCTTTGCAGCTGTAACTTAACTCGAATGGTAGGATTTTCACCTTCTCTTTTTTTTTTTTTTTTTTTTTCAGGGAAAAAAGTTCCCATTATAAATCTCACTGGTCTGTATTTAGTCTGTGGCAAACAGTATCATCACAGTATGAGAAAGAAACAGGAACCTTAAAACTGTGTCACTCAGGTCACTGTGCTGACAAGACAGCTTTGTTAACATGTACAGCATATTCAGCCTGCAATGGAAGGAGCAGCTAGATGTAAGGGACCACCAGGCAGGCCACCTTTCCTTGCCGTGTCGCACTGAGCGCTTGGAGGCTTTACATCCTCCGCGAGATGCAAGGGAAGCACCTCAGAGCTAGGCCCGGCACCTATGGAAAGGGCAGCATCATTGCAGTGGTACAGGGCTGCATTACTAGAGGGGTCCAGGTTTTCCCCTCCTTAGTTTCAATCCAGTACGTCAGGACAGACTCTGAAATAATCCATCCTCCTCACAGCTAAATACCTCCTCTGCAGAAGGAGGAACACAGCTCTCGCTACACATCGGCAACAGCTGTTCACTGAGGCCAAATTGACTGTATTGGTTGAAACTACCACTGGGAAAAAAACCCTGTAATACTGCTGTAGCAGCTTTCAAGTGCGAGTGCTAGCAAACAGTACTGTGCACGCTGGCTAATAACACCTTGCATAGAGTCGAGTCTCTTACCTGACTCCTTCATTGAGGTTGTAAAGTTCATGGTCCGGGAGACCCTTACGCTGGAACACCGCTATTACTCCATTGTGGATACTGAAAGAGGACATTGGGAGTCATTAGCACCCGATCACATTTTAGAAGGGCATCACTTCCACAATAAGCCTAACATCTCTGCCTAGACACTGCAGGGCCTTTTTAAAAGTCATAGATGACTTCTGGTACCCCATCCCAGATGCCTTAAAGGGAATTATTGCCTAGAAAATAGGACGTCTTTGAAAATCAGTTCTTTTTGATTTGTTCCAACTTGGTAATTTCAACAGTCGCACATCTGAAATCAGTAATTTCAGAAAACTTAGGCTTATATATTTTAGGTACTTTACGTATATTAACTTTTAATATATTCATATATTAAGTATATTTGAAGTCTTTTTTAGTATGTTTTTGTCTCTGTGGCTCACCACAGAGACAATTAACAGCTTCACTATGAGATCAGTGACGATATTCCCGGCATTGTTGGCATATGTTTGTCTGAGCTATGGTTACTTGATTTCTTTATCAACAAGTCAGCATTTATCCAGGCTGGACACTATACCTGAAGTTTAACCCACAAATATAGCATCCCTCTACTGGAATGGAATCTCAAGAATGGTTACTTCTTTAAAAAAAAACATAAAAGAAGCACTGAGCAATTAGGAATTTTAAGTCAATTTAACCAATCTCTCATTCATTTTCAAAAATGAAACAATAGAAAAGGGGCAATTGGTTACAAAGACTGTTTCCTATTACCACTTACTCATTTCTCAAAGATTTACGCTCTTGCTCCAGCTAAAGGAAAACCAAGGCTGCGCTGAAAGAACAACAGGTCTAGAGTTTTTAAGGCGGACAGCGAGAGAGGCAGTGAGATGCTAGGCATAGGCAAAACCATCTGTCCTACAAAAATGTTCCCTTTTCATTTTCAATGCCATTTGTAACTGTTCTGCAAGCAGATGTTGCTTAGAGGTGGTGACTTTCTGCTGCAATCAGATGCAAACCACAAAATTCTCTAGCTCAACAGAAAGTCACATACCCAACGCTGCCCGTCTCCCTGGGGTGTATAGCCAGCAGCCCCATAAATTCTAGGACGCTGAATGGCAAAAACCTGCCAGGTACTGCAGGTACCTGGCAATCCACATGCTTAGCAGGGATGCTTACTGGTCCCATGAACTTAACAAGACTGCACCTCGAAGGATTACTGAATTGAGTATATGCTTCAAGATGAAGCCCTGAAATGCTCCTGAAATACACCCAACACAATTAGCGTGATGACACATCAGCCTAAATCACTGAGCTTAGGTCTGAGGACAAAGGTAAAGAAATGCCAGTGAAAGGTGAGACCAAACCTGTTCCAGCATTAGTAGAAGGGAGTAGAAGTCTCATTCTGCTTCCCCAACCCAGTGCCACCTTTTATAGCCTCACAGCTTTGACTCCAAAAGGAAAGAAGACTCACGTGGTCCCTCCGCCTGTCAGCTCATCCCCGCTCCTCCACTCCTGGAACCGCTTCGCAGTTTCTACATTTAACTATGGAGCAGAAGTCCCCAAAACATTAAGGTCTTCTAGGTTTCAGTTGGGGTAGAAGGAGCATCTTTTAGTGACCAAGAACATACTGCAGGGTGAGATCAGCCTTTTATTCAACATGCACACAGATGCTTTAGCTTCCTGACACTAACACACAAGAAAGCAACCTTTATCAGCTCCATTGCTCATACTACTGCTACTTGGTTTCTAATACGACTGCTTTTACTGAAACGACCATTCCCACCACTGGCAGTGACTGCAAGTTATTTCGCTTCTGTCTGCCTCAGTTACCCCACGTGTAAAATAAAGATAATGACACTGACCACTAAAGGGTGTTTTAAGATATATTTGTGAAAATCATAACAAAAGCAATGAGTGTAATTATCAGTAGCAGTATTACATGCCATTATTGTCACTGCTTTTTTCTTCTTCTCCCACAATCCTCCTGATCGCAAAGGGAAAATACAGATTTTGGCGTGTGCCTCCTCCTATTCAATGTTGCACCTGAGAAAGGGAGATGACATCTTAAGGCTTATTAAAAAAAACCACAGGGCAGAAGTCTTCCTGCTCTGCACTATCTCCCTGGGTGGCTCTCATTCTGCATACCACCTCCCAGCCTGTACTCAGCAGGAGCAAGGAACAGTAACAACCAGCCACAGAGTGCTCAGGAGGTGTATTTGGGGGTCACCAACTTAAATCAAGTAAATTGATCTACTTAAATCTACTTAAATAAAGTAGATACCCCTAGAGTATCTACTGAAAAGATCTTCCGAGGATCAGAAGCTACAGCATGCAGATCCCTCCTGGGGATCTGGTTTTACCGGTGACCCTGCAACATAATTTTTCAGAGCTTTGCAGCTGACCTCCCTCTGCTCACACTGCGCTGGAGTCTCATGCAACGGAGCAGCAACCAGCTTCAGAGCTCTGGAAAGCAAAATGAGGACCAGATTTGCCCATCCTGGAGGTGCCAGAATTTGGGATTGCCCTGTATTGTGAAGAAGAGCTAAAGACGGTATCTGTTCATAAAGTCTCCAGCGGGAGAAAGCCTGTTTCCTACTGGTGGACAAGCTTGGTTGGCTCAGGGCCAGATCCAGCCACACACGGCTGCTCCCACTGCACAGGGATCTCATTGCAGGCGCTACGCCAGGCGGCAGTGGAGTGTGTGTGGGGACCTCAGGCGCCCACGTTAAACCTCCCCAGGTCCCTGGTAAGACAACCCCTTTCAGTGCTTGCCGGGAGCAGAGGACTGAGCTGGAAGGTAAAACTGCCACTATTCACTGAGAGATTCAAAATGCAGGCACACAACAACGCTGAACAGCGAAGACATGCACTGCTAGAAAAGCTCAGCCGCGTTCATCTGTGGAAAAAGGAAATTAGAAGTGGCAGGTGAAGGATATGACCCGCTGTGGAGAAACGCACAAGCACATCAAAATAGGAAACATTATCCTCTTCTCTCTTTTGCTCCTTCGAGGACATTTCCAAGGCGTTAAGCGCTCCCCCCCACCATGTTGGTCCCTCTTTCTCCCCTACACCCACGTGCACAGACATACGCTCATGATCTAACCCAGCTTATTTTGGCTGGCTCAGACAGACACACTCAATTTACGATTATTTGAAAATTGGCAGCTAAATGTCTCTGCTATACAGTGAAGCGACGGGTATTTTAATATTATGAGTAATATGTGAAGTACGATTAATGTAGTGAATAAAACAAGCAGTCTTTACACGCTCTTCTGATTCGGAAATGAACTTTGCAATGTTCCCTGCCAGCCGTCTGCAGAGAAGAATGACTAAATATCTCTCCTAGAAGCCAGTGCACTCTCTCTCCTTCTCTCTGGCACTCCTTTCTAAACGAGGGGGAGGTTTTCTCTTTCCAGCTTAACCGGTCTATTATTATTCCTCAAAGAAATAAGAGAGAGCAAGCTTTTTTAACAAGAACTTAGGGGGATAGGTTGTGAGCATTTAAGTTATTGCCCATGTAGTAGAACTGCACCTACATAAAACATCCTCGTGGTGATCTTTTAATCTGCCTGGAATCTTCCTTGTAGTGAGGGACAACTGCCTTGTCTAGAAAACAAGTCTTGGCCCTGCTGCGTTGACCAGCTGCCTTTCCCTCCTATCGCAGACAGCAGCGCTTGCATGCAGGGTGCAGGCATGCAGTCCCAGGCTGCAGGTGACACGGGAATGCCACCGCGATCTGGCCCTCCGCACTTGCTCAAGAGGCAATAAAGAAGAGTCGGAATAACCAGGATGCTATCAGAGGCATAAGCTGGTGTCAGGGTAATAAAAAGCTAGTTTATTAGTTACCTTAAGCTAATGAAAAAACCAAACTCAACCCTTGCTTAAATCAAAGTAATGCTATGGTTTCTATAATGAGTGATTGTTTGAAAGGGTTTAGTCAGAACGGTACAACCTTTTGGCGTAAAGAAAATCTGAGCTGCTGCTTACACACAGAAGTCCTGCAAGATGCTTGCGGTGGGTGGATCACCTTTACTTGTGCCTGTGACTAGCCTCCATCAAGGCTTAAGTAAATAATGTATGTAATTAAACTTATATTTTAATAGTTAACCTGAATTGGAAATCTCTTGTAAACTGCCTTCTGTAACTCTTTTACAGCATGAAAGTTAATAATGGGTGCGCACATGCACTGATATTATGCTGAACACCTTCCCTGTAGTTGCTGTGTGTGTAAATGTGTGCACAAGAACACAGCACCGCAGAGGAGACAAAAAAGAGCCCAAAAGAGACCAGAAAAAAAGGTCAGCTCCTGAATTGCCCATGCTGAGTACTGAGTAAGATTCCAGTCTCCAATCAAGACCAGACCCCATACAGCATGTCCAGGGTTATAAATGCTTCTGGTTTGCTGTATTGTACCAACAGATACATTTTCCACAGAAGCGCATATGTAACCTCCTACTCCTGCAGCACTGCACTTTCTCCTGCTTAAGGAAATGCGCAATTTCTAACACTCCCCCACTAGTATCTTCTGCTGGAACAAGGGGCACCTGGAAGCTCTGTGCACCTGAGCAGTGCACCTTTGAAACAAGCTACAGCCACCCTCACACTGCAAGAAAAGGCAAATCTCTGTGTTATGGGATTATGGCATTTCTTGAAAGCACAACACCAATTCATTAGCCAGCTTCTCAACTGGTATGAATCAGGGTAAATTGCTGTGGCAGTGCTGGCACCTTTCTATAAAGACATATGCCATAGGTCACTCTTGGTCTGAGGACTATGGCTAGAGGAAGACATTTTGAGAGACGAGCAGTGGGGCAGAAATAAGCCTGGGAGGAGGCTTCCCACAGGTCAGTGGATGGGTAAGGGAAGAGACAAGCATGGCTAGAGCAGGCTGGCTGTAGGAGGGGAAATCAGGATTGGAAAACTGCAGAGACGAGATTTTTTTGGGGGGGCTGCCTTTAGAATTAAGACAAAATGTCAGATGGCTCCAGCAATGTATTGTACTTATCTATCCCACAGTGGCCACAGATTGCCAAAAGAAAACTACCTACAACCAAGGTGGCACTTACAGCAACAAAAATCAACCCAGCAGCCTACTTCACCTCTATGGACAGACTACTCATTCTAGATTTGCCCGATCCTCCAGAGGAGGCGGCAGCAGCTCCAGGACTCACTATGTGGCCACCTGGAACATGGGAAATGGCAGCTCCAGCACACACAGCGCAGACCTTCCCCACCGTTGGCTTTAGCACGGAGGGATCTGAAAGGTGTAAATCCCCAGAGTACAAAGCTGGATGCTCGCTGACGGCACTCCCATCCAGCCTAACAGCATGAGTGCCAAGACAAGGAGGGTGGGGTTTATTATTCTGACTTTTGCATAATAGAAAGCCACTGCCTAAGTAGCTCAATACCACCAAAACACACATTCCCCTTGAGTTGCTAGTTCTCCACCCAGACACCACTGCCTTTGGCGGGTAGGAGGCTGGCTTCCCCCCAGCACTGAAGTACCACCCCTGTTCTTTCAGTGATGTTTTTAAGAAGCCAAGAAGGAAAAACTATTGTGATTAAAACACTGGTTTCTGCCAGGCGCAAATCAGTTTGTCCACAGAGTTGAGGAACAACTGCAAAGTTGGGCTTGCAAGTCTCTGTCTGAATCCTGACACCCTGTTTGCTTTGACCGTCGCCGCGGCCCTCCCAGCTCGGCATTTCCTGGCAAAGCAGGTGGAGGGGCCCACGTTTTCATTCGTGCACAGCACACAGGTAATTTTGGTTCTCTAAAGCAGTCACTACCTTCGCATGCAAACAGCATGGGCGAAAATATCACGGCGTTTTTTATTTAGTGTTTGCAAATGCTCCAGGTGAAGTCCATGAGCGAAAACAATGCTGTGTGAATAATCACACCCTGTGAGTAGTGGGTAGTTAAAGGCAACATTTTCATTTTCAAAAGTGACTAAGTGACTTAGGACTCATTTCCGCTGGACAGTTATGGGAATAGCTAATTAACAATAATTAACCTAATATACTTCCATCAAAACCTCCTTGAAGACACTCTCGCTCCAGAATAAAACCTCATTTTCCTGAACTAGCTTAATCCAATTGGGAAGAGCCCATTTTCAGCACAGCTTCAGTTCAGCTGCAACTCCATAGGCTTTCCATGATGTCTCAGCCCTTTCAAAATAAGCTTGCAGCTGCTAGTCCACTTACGTTTCTGAAATTTCTACCCAAGGTAAAGCAATCTGCAAAGAGGGTTAGGCTGCAATTACGCATTGGATCATAAAGGTGAAAATAAGCTGGTCTGCAAAACTCCATCTTCAAAGAGTTTTAGAGGCATTAGTTCACTCACTTCACCAACTATAAACACTACTCTTACATATGAAGAAGTTGAGACAGACAGGTGAAGGGACTTCCCTGAAGTGTTACCAAGAGTTAGTATCTCTACAGAGTGTAGGACTAAGGAGATTTTGGCTTCCAATTATACCTGCATTCAAGCAAGTATAAAGACGTCTGGAGGGCCATGTGGAGCAGCAATTCTCCACCACCACTTTCTATTACTGTAGTCAAGGCTGGCACATGCTCCATGGTGCAGTGGTGGCTTGACCAGCTGGGAAGGCCACTTCACCCCCCTATCCCTCCTCCCCAACCCGTAGCTCAGCTCTGTCCAAATAAAGGGTCAGGAAAAAGGTGGTGATCCTCAGACAGGCAGAAATATTTCAAAATATTTCTAAATAAACACTAAATATTGGAAGAAAGAAAATTTCTTACAGAGAGTGGACTAAGGAGATTTTTTCCAATTATAGCTGCATTCAAGCAAGTATAAAGACGTCTGGAGGGCCATGCGGAGCAGCAGCAATTCTCCACCACCACTTTCTATTACTGTAGTCAAGGCTGGCACATGCTCCATGGTGCAGTGGTGGCTTGACCAGCTGGGAAGGCCACTTCACCCCCCTATCCCTCCTCCCCAACCCGTAGCTCAGCTCTGTCCAAATAAAGGGTCAGGAAAAAGGTGGTGATCCTCAGACAGGCAGAAATATTTCAAAATATTTCTAAATAAACACTAAATATTGGAAGAAAGAAAATTTCTGAGTAGAAGTAATAGATAAATATGCTGGTCTGGAATGTTTTCTCCACTAGAAAAGCCTCCCTGTGATCTGAAAAAACATTCATTTTTAATTAGAAGATGAAATATGGTTCCCATGACTGTAAAAATTACTTTACAGCAAGTTATTGTGCTTATTACAACCCTGTAAAAATTAGCCCGGATTTTTCTGATTCCGTATGTCTCCTTGGATTCACTGCTTATCTCACTAATGTCACAGGCATCTCATCTGTGTTTTCTTTGCCTTTTCTTTGCTATCTCCTACTCCTTCATGTTTCCGTGAATTTTCCCCATTTTCTTATACCAGAAGACCTAAGTGCCTTTGACTAGAGGCTTTCCCACAGCACAACTCAGACAGTATCAGCTCCTGATTAGGCAGTCTGTGCTAGCTCAGTCAGAATGAAAACCTTGCGGATTTTATTTGCCCTGAGAGGGGCCCCCCTGGCTTGCAAGCTCAAGATTAAAAACCCTCAGTTTCTCAGTACAATTGGTTTAGTCAGCATTCAGCCCTCATTTTTTGCCTGAAGCAGAAAAGGGGGGGAGAAAAGGAGTTGAAGACAATGCTAGTGAAAAAATCTAAGCTATTTTAATCCAATGCAAATTCTGTGAGCTGTAACGAAACTATATTGTTCCACTATGTTGCTGTTGGTTGCTAGTTAACATGCACTGCCGGTGTGTTGCTGTACAGATCTTTTGGGGTTCGTGGGAAAGCAAGCTCAAAAAAGCCGTGATAGAAAGTCTAATTTGCATAGCAGCAGACAGCAGCTCAGCACTGATTTCCCTTTGATCGAACAGTGTCGAGAAGATTTAAAGCATTTTAGTTTGGAGGTGAAGGAAAGTTATCGGGGAGGAAGAGACCTTCCTTGCTAGCACTGAGTGCTATGTGCCCCCTGCACACCAAACCCTGCGATTAAGCTCCTGCAGTTTGCCCTCCCTTGGTGTCAGAAAGCAGCAGGCATCCTCTGGTATAAACAGTCTGAGGGCTGGGACTGGTCTGAACAGAGCGGAGATGGTGGAGGGGATGCTGCCGGGCAGCCAGACTGTAGCCACACGCAAGCCGATTCCAGGAGGGGAGCCGCACATCCTCTGCAGAAAAAGCCCGCGGTGACGGAGCTGCTACCTTGCAGAAGACCCCACCAGCAAAACTCCGGCTCGGCAGCATTTCAGTGCGGTCCCCGGCAGGGCCGAGGCAGCATCCTCGCTCCACCTCAAAGAGCTGACCTTCAGCACGGGATCAGCAGTCTCGTGTGGGGCAGGGCCTGCCGTGGGGTTGTGCTTTACCTCTCCCCACATCAGTTTTGATGAACTTGGTTCAAAGCCTCTTTCAAAAGCAGATACACAAATGCCACACCCAGGCACAGCTGCTAACATTAGGCAAGAAACCAGCAGACATTTAAATATAGAACAGCCAGGCTTGGTGAGAGGGAAGAGTTCTGCCGGTGCACCTCGACTTCCTCAATTAGCAAGCTCTTACGCTCGATATGGCACAGAATGAAACAGCACAGGCAATCCTTTCATTTGGAAGAACAAATATTCCCATAAACCAAAGTATGGTATGCTAGTCCTCTGTTGGGGTATTTTAATTTTGCAGGGGAAAAATTAAAAACCTTCCACAGCCCAAGATTTTCAAAACCCACCCGAGATTTCTGATGAGTCAAAGTTTAGACACCCAGTTTGCCACATTGTCATTACGGTCTCTCCAGGAGAGATGAGCACTGACTCCCTCAAGACCAGAGACCCTGTTACACATGCCAAGATGGGCATGCACTGGTGGTAAGAAGTTATCCACTGAGGCTTCTGCCTAATACAATTAATCCAACATCATTTAAGCCCTGGCTTTCCTGAGGATAAGCTCCAGCGAGGATACAAGTCTTTGCGCCTGAAAGAAGAATTACCCTCACTCTCTCTTTCACTCAGGAGAAAGCCTTGCACTGTTAAATAAGAAATAAAGGGCCTTCCCTTTGCCCATGCAGTGCGACTGGCTTGTAATCTGCATTACTTGCCATAACTTCAGGCAGCTGTTAGCACTAGCATGCAATGCCCACTTGACTTGCCACCGCAGGTAGCACCAGCCTGCCACCGCACGACAGCAGCTCTGCCAGTGCTCCCAAGGCATTTCGGAGGCACGTGCCACCAAACAGCAGGGATGGCCCGGCGACCCCTGCACAGGGAAAAGGCAGGAAAGCACAGTTAGGCCCGAGCTCACGCAAAGCAGCGACAGGATGACTTGCGGACACCTAGTCCAGGAACAGGCAATGGGATGGTTGTCTAATCGTGTGGATGAAACGCGCAGAAGTCTAGCTCAGTGGTAGGCAACCACTTCTGGCCAGAGCTATACCTGTCTTGTTCAAATTAAAAATAACAAACTCTTGCTCCGGCTCCCTTAGGAAAACCCTCTGGTTTGAACGTCAGCTGCCCCTAAGCCTGGAGCTCTCCCCCTCCCGGCAAGTCTGGTGCGTGACCTGTTCTCCATTCGCATCTGCCTCCACAGCTCCCTCCCCGCAAGCAAGACCTGGAAACGCTAATTCCTGCCAATAAAAGCCATCAGCACACCATCACAAAAAGGCTTTGGGGACCATATTCTGCCACCTTGGTTCACACCAAGGAGTATCTTACTCCCTGCTGCTTCCCATGGGGCTACTGGCCAAGTGAAACCCCAACTGGGCACGAGCAAAGGTGGCCCAATCTAGCCTTTAATTACCGCCACCATCCATACCTTGAGGGCAACTCCGGGTCATACAAATAGCACAGTATTTGAGCAGAAACTCAGTCTCTTTTGTAACCGGTACAGTTTCACTGCTTGGTGTGCTGCTGGCAACTAATTCATAATGCAGGCATGAAACCACAAATCAAGTGGTGAGAGGGACAGAAGATGTGATATTTTATAATTTTTTTTTTTTTTTGCTCAGAACTCAAATACCTTTAACAAATGTGTGTATAGTTCACCGGTATTTTTCTTCCTAAAGCTGTACTGCCATACAATTATAAAACATTACAAATGATGCTTTCCAAGCTGTGACCCAGGAGATAACATTTCATTTTCAAAAAAGACATAATATAATTCCCAACAACTTAGAGACTTAGACTCATCTTTAAGAGTGTCACCAAAATGGTCATTAAGATGCCTTCTGAATATCTGTGCTAAGTGACACATTCTCAACAAAATGTTTGCATGGTTTTCTCAACAAAATGTTTCCATGGGTTTTTTTTTTCTCAAACAGTAATAAAATTCAGATGTATAAACACAATAAAGAAAACAATCAGGGCTTATTTTTCCCTGTCCAAAGTGCGTGTGCTTGCGTGCGCGCATACACACACACACAGAGATATTTGTATTAATGTGAGTAAATTGAGTAGACTTTGTCATGTCTGTATCAACAACCAGCAATATATATATAGTTATGCAGATAAAAATAAAGTATTTTAATAGTTGTGTATATGTAATTTTTTTTTTAACTAAAATAAACCAAATCAACCTCGAATGAGAATATCTAGATAGACACAAAGTCGTATTTGTAGCTGGACCCTTTGAAGTAAGTCCTTGTCTGTCACAAGGAAGAGCAGGCTGAGCCATCTGCAGGAAAGGCTCTTTGCTATCAGTCTTCACAGAAAGGTTAACAGCAACGGGAAAAAAGCCGCTCCCGTCTTTTACTTGAACACGAACTCCGGTACGTGTAGCGCACCAAGGCAGAAGCCTGACGTACTGTAATCTTGCCGAGCTGGGAGCAAGGCAGCCCTTCCTGCAAGCTGACGGAGTGGCTACCTGCACGTTAACCACGGCCGCGGGAGCGTGGAGAGGCTGCAGGGGAGTCGGCACATCGTGCGAGACCTTACCTGTTCCAGGTAGCGTTGGAGCAGGCCCGTCGCTGCTGGGTCCCCCGCTCATCCAAGGCTGCCTGCTCTCTCTTGCCCAGATCACTGAGGCTGGGCGAACTCATGAACTTCAACCTGCGAAGAGTCCTCATGGTCAAATGTGTGTTTGCGCGTGGCAGCTACAGATACACCATCCTGTTTACACACACACACACGCAGCTGGAGCAGCAGCAGCGGCAGCAGCAGCAGCAGCAATGCGAGCAGTTCCCTCCGTTTGCTGTTCAAAAAAGAAACTTAAAAAAAAAAGAAGAGAGAACCAGTCTCTACGGAGCACACCTCTGCCAGCAAGAAAACAAACCTTTAATCAGATCAACTCTGACGTCATCAACTGTGGTTAATAATTTCTCCAGTCCTTTCAAAAAATAAAAGTCGAACTTCTGGCTGCTGCTGCAGCTCTTTGAAGGGGCCCCTTACAACCGCAGCTGCCCCGAGTGCGAGGGCTTCCCCTCCCCCCGTCCCCGGGCACCACGACCCGGGAATCTCGCTCAGCGCCGCGGTGGCATGCTCCACCTGTCGTGGGAACTGCCCGGCTCCTCCAGTGGCTTGGGGGGGTCTGCGCGCATTTCTCAACCTCTCCCTCCCTCTCTCTGCACTCATAAATGGAAATGAAACTGGAGGGCAACGGGCAGAAAAAAAAAAAACACAAGCAGCCAATACTGACGCACTGAGACTTTATTGGAAAGTTTCATAACTGCCTGTGCCTTGCCACGTTACGACACTGCACACACGCGCTCTCGCTCCCTCGCTCATACATATACATACGCACACTCCCGCACTCCCTCTCTCCCGTACACACACAGCACAGCCTCACGGCTCGCCTGGGAGGCTGCTTCAGCTGGAAGTGTCACATAAGCCACAAGACGGAAAGTATTCACAAGCAACACAACTGCAGAATGACAAGTGCTGGTTTGGGTTTTAGCATTTTGAGGAATTTTTGGTGGTGCATAGGAGAGCCAGACGTTTTGACTTTCTCTGCCTTTTTTTTTTTAAATCGAGATAACAGCTGCACAACTCGGGGCATACTTAGTTTCTACAAAAGCCCCAGGTGTTATCTTCAAAGGAAAAATCTTCTTTCTCTCTCTGACTGCAGCACTGGAGCTGAAGGATATGCTGCTACAAGACTCCAGCCCATGCTTAGCTCGCCGTCACTCACTTGTGGTTCTGGTTTAAATTCAGGAGTGCCTGGCTCATCTGCTGGGAAGTAATGTAACAAAACAGCGACTAGCTTTCTCAGAAAAGAAATTGTTTGCGATAGACTGAGCCAGAGCGTAAGAACTGCTCTTCTGTTGCTACGGCATTGGTCTGCAAGTAGTCTGGTAAAAGCCACAAGGGCTCCTTGCAGAGTAACCTTCCACTCACTGGAAGGGGGCTGCACTACAGACGTACTTATCCTTTCTTTTTTCCCCCACTTTCTACTTACTCTTTTCATCTGTGATAACCTATTGTCTAGATTTGGGCTATAATTGGATTTGTTTGTGTCCAAATAATATGGCAAAGCTTACATTACAGGAGAACTGAATTTCTCACAGCGAGATCTGCCCTATGGGCATCATTTACTGACATATTTTAGTAAAAACTGATTCCTCTCACTACTCATCCAAACTCAGCTAAGCTTATTGCATATAAATATTTACTTCCAAAATTTATATTTGGTATTACCTCTATGGGAACCAGTTGCAGAACTACCTAGGGAAATAAATCCATTTTTACCTTGTGCTAGTTTTAGCAGTAGCAGTTTTATCCAGCTGCTTGGATTAGCGTTATATTGATTGTCCTTCCCACACCAAAACCCTCAAGTATACAAATGAGCATCGCAGTAGATGGCACATAACGTTTCATTTTGGAAGGGACCTGCAGTTCCACATCTAACCTATGTACAAAGACATCGCTATCCCCGGTCTCTTCCAGATGTTTAAATCCTTCAAACAAATGAACAACAATCCACTATGTACACAGCAGCAAAAGGAAAACAAACACAACAATATATGGCTGTATTCTAAGAAATGAGATGGCTTCTACAGCATACAAATCAGTGACCAAAAATAGATAGAGCAGAACACTGCTTTGTTCAAATCGGATGAAGGGCACTCCATTTCTGTGGATAATACAGCCCGGGAGAGCAAGGGAGCACAACTCGGTCTGAGCTTCTGCTGAGGGCTCAGGTGAATGTGTGTCTACCCTGTTAAGTGAAACAACTAGTTAGATATATCTGTGGCAATATAATTCCATCTAGTTTCATTTTCCACCTAGCTCAGTTGCTTTTCTGCTTCTCACTTGCTGTGAATTTGATAGGCCTTGCAAAATGTTGTTATACTGGATTAAACACTTGGAATTTTTAACTCTTTGATCCCTCGGCAGCACCAGAGACTTTATAAACTGTACCCTGATGATGCCAGTATGTCAGCCCCTATATAATAACGTTTCGTCTGCTTTTTTTCCCAAAAATCCTCAACTAGCTAATTGACTGAACCCAAGGAGCTGCCGTGTCAACCTTGGATATGCCAGACAACACTGCAAAAAGCAGTACTTTGCTTCCTCATAAAATGCCAAATCCCAAGAGAAGAAAAAAAAGGACCTCTTTCCGTCTGTATGCTGAAATATTACACCTGTAGAAGTCAGCCTATTTTTATGCCACCCCATCAATCTCAGTAACCAGTACTAGATTCAGAGTCGACGCATGAACAAAACACATGGGAGAGGCAGCATTCCAGTTTCCTGAAAAATTTCAGATTGAGGTAACAGAGGACAGGCTTTCTCTACACTTCTTCCTCCTTCCTACGATTCCACCTGATCAAATGTTGATTTATGATAAAATAAATCATTTTCAACAAGGGTTACCTTCACCCATAATTACAGAGTAATACTTCACGTTTACATTGTGCTGTGCGTCCATGGACATCCTTGACTTCACAGCCTTCATTAATCCAGCCCTGAGCAGCTCTTGGGTATGAAGGTAAAAGATAAAATCCGCACTTCAGCGTTAAGAGTGAAGAAGAAAAAGGTGATGTGACTTGCCCAAGCCACCCCTGAGCAGGTGGCAGAGATGTCACGAGATCCCAGGACCTCTGCCTCCCATTCCAGCACACTATCGAGGGGATGCTGCAGGGACTGGGTAGCCGGGGACTCCTTGGGCCCGGCCGGCCGGAGGGCAATGCAGAAGACAGAGCTCCTCGCCAGGGCTTGCAGTGCGGCCGTTCCTCTGTAGCCACTTGTGAAGAGAGTTGTCGCAATACAGCACTGCTTCAAGATCAAGAGGCTAAGCGGCAGAGATTGCTCGCTATTGGTCATGGAGAGGGATAAGAGCACTGACCAGACTAATTGGGAAGGAGGGGAGGACAGGGGATTGGCGGGGGCCCTCCCGTAGGCTCAATAACAAGCACTACAAGCTTCTGAAATAGAACAACTCAGCACATTTACAGAGCTGAGACTGTAAAGTACTGTTACATTAATTCATTTAATCCCAGCATGCCGTACACGGTGCTAATACCACTATTTCACTCACACGAAACCTGCAGCTCAAAGGTGAAGTGATCTAATCAAAGCCACACAACCACCTCAGTGTGGAAGGCACATCCAGCCCTAGCTCCTGCTCCCTCCCTTCCCCTCCAACATCTCTCCTCATAAAAACAGGCCTGTCTCTACTAGAAACCGTTCTTTCATCTTTGGGGCCCACATCCTGCGAGTGACTGCACGGCAAGTCCCGGAGCCGCCACGGTGCTCGAGACGTAGGGGAATTCTGCTCCCCTGGACCTGCCTGCTATCTTGAGGCCTAAAACAATATACAGGTACATGAATATAGGCTGACAGCCCAAGAGGTTTTATGCTGTTATTACAAGACAACGTTAGCATACAGATCCAGGACCTCGTAGCAAACACGGCTTTTAAAATAACCACGAAGGGTAACTCTGTAGTTACCACCTGGTATGCCTGTAACGCCTGCAACGTTCTCGCCAGGAACTGTGGTTTAAAGATCGCATCGCTGCCCCTAGAAAATGTTAAAAAAAAATCCAGGCAGACCTCCCCAAGCATACACTTGGTTTCAAAAGAATGAGATTGGCTAAAAAAAAAAAAAAGAAAAAACCCCTACATTTTATTTACTTAATGCTATGTTAATTTTCACAGTACAATCATACTGTCTTCTTACAAGTTTCTTTTTGACCGCGATGAGAGGGGAAAGGAAGCAAAAAGTAATGTTGATGAACGGGAACATTAAGAAATTCACAAGGTATGAAATTCATAATAAAGCTGCCAATGCTGTGACTGCTACGGGTCAATGTGTCTTCGGCTACACCGTTCTGCTACTGCAATGACAGGTTAACACTGCAGCGATATTGGTGCCAGTGGGAGGATATAATCAGCAAGAGAATTTGTTATCTCAGCTTTATTCACCAGAGCTTTGCCATGTAAAAAACAACTCAATAAATATAAATTTTAATTGGGGGGGGGGGGAAGGGGAGCCCGCTGCTTCACTTTATCTCCCCTCTTCTTTTGGAGAAAAGAGCAGAAATCGCTTTGGAAATGCTGAATGGTGTATGCTCTGCAAGCGAAGAACAAAGAGGTAGAGTGTATCTATGGCAGAAAGGAGTTAAAAACCTCCCTAGCAAATGCACTTTAGTTTTTCATAAACCACACCACAAAACGTAGGGCATGCCTCAACACGTGCCAAAGCTCAGGAATTAGTCTTCTGAAAAACCACACTTCTTAAAGGCACAGCACGTCCTGCTGCGCCAGCAGAGGAGGGGCAAGGCAGGAGGGAAGAAGGAGATGTGAGTATCAGGAGAAAAATAAAAGGAGCGGAGGGGGAAATGAAGTTGCAAACCTTATGACTCATCAATTCTTTTGCTACAATATCCACATAAAGCTCCTTTATAATCAGAAAACAAAGAATAAAGAGAATAAAGAAAGTACGAAACCAAACAGGCACTATTTGCACCCTTCCCCCTCCATCCCACTGACTCTGCAATCCCTGGAGATAAAGGCACTCTCAAGGACAGTTTCTGCCTGTTGTTTACTGAGGCTGGTCACTGGACAGCCTTGGTTTTGCTAGTCCTTCACTTTATTTCTGCTCTCACCACAGCCAAGCTCTGATTTATAGGAGGGGACCTGGGCTTACCGGGCCATCTCTCCATCCTCTGAAACACCTCCTGTGTACTCCTGTATTTCTGCGTTCTGTGACCAACATGACCACAGTTGCCTCCCTTTAGACAGAGCTGGGGTTTCTGCTCCTTCAACTGCATGTAGGACTCACACATGGGGTTTGTCTTTTATGCTGTGAAAAAGAAAAAATGCTCAAGACAGTATCTCCTTCCTAGGCAAGCAGAAGGTGACACCTAAGAAGAGTCCTTTGACTACTGCCAGAAAGGGATGCTCTGCTCCCCTCGCCATTCCTGCAGTAACACCTGCAAGCGCAGTCCGTCCTACAGAGCTTCAGACCTGACCCGCAGGCAGCCATGGCTGCCGCAGTTCCACTGCCTGCCTTGGAGATACACTGGCTTGCACCAAACAAGGACACCCGTTATCATTGCAACCTGCGGAGGATCAGGGCCAATTTCCTGGACCTTCCCTTCCCGGTTTTGTTCAGTGTGAGGCAGAGCAGTGTGAATGTGCCTAGGAGACTTTCTCAGCACAGAAAGAGACCTGCATCTGAGCAAAGGACCATCCGGATTGCAGCAACCATCCATGTCTAGTTTCTTTTCACAGTTTTCTGCTGGACGACATTTCTTATCTGTTCACTGACTGTTTGAGCTTCTCAGTCTTCCCACCTTGCTCCCTTCATGCTTCTCTGTCACCCTTTGCTCTTGCGCTCCCTCTTCCTTTCTCATCTTTCTTGGTTAGCTAATTCTTCCTCAGGCAAAGTTTTTAAATATAAAGGAAAGGAAAAAGAAAAAGGAGACCAAAACACTGGTGCTAACACAGTGTTTGCAAACCACTCTTCGGCTGGCTCTACGGGAATCAAGTCTTTGTCTTGCCTGTTTGGACTGTGAGCTCTTCTTTACCCTTTTCACTCGGCGTTTGTACTCCAGCTAGCAAAACAGGGCCCTGAGCTCAGAGTAAGTCCCCAGTCACCAGCCTAATCTAACACAGGTCATGAATCTAGCAATACCTGTAAGGAAACCTTTCCTCAAAGCATCCATGAAATCCCATCCCCTTTGCCAGCAGCAGATTCCTGGTTTACAGAGCATAACAATAGAAGCAGTTCTTAAAATATAGCACACAGCTAAATCTTTTATCCTTGCCCTTCAGGAGATAGGAATTAGGAGAGAATTAGGATAGGAATAGGCCTGTTACACCCCCATCCAAAATATCAAGCCTTCCATCAAATGGCAATTCCCCTAGCTCGCAGCATTGCTCCTCATTCTCTCTTTATAGGTTCTGGGAATTAAAGACAGCACAGTGATCTGAATGAGCACGATGGTTATGTTGGAGAAGGTGAGGATCAATGCTCTGGATTACAGGACCTGTGGCATTACCACCTTTTCTATTCACATCTCCTCCAGGGAAGGAGGTGGGTTTCCGAGTGTCAGACGTGCTCGTTCCAGGTTTCACTGTCGCCCACTCACGGAATTCACAACCCATTGCAACCAGCTTATACTTCAAGGCAAGCCCACAACTTTGCTGTTAAATGGAAGTCAAACCTATAACTGTGATTTAGAAAGTAAGGTTTCAGAGTTCTGATCAATAAACAAATCAAACGTTTAAAATACTTTGTGCTCTTATTACAAGATCATGAGATAATTGAAAATTAATCTTACAAAGTAACTGAGCTCATAACGCATATGACTTTTTTTCCTCCCTGAGCTCTATGTGAATTCTTTCCTAAATTGCCTATCTTGCATAATTTTAATTGGATCCCAGAACACCCTGACCTTGATGCAGCAGCTACAGTATCTCAGTGCTGTCTTCTACAGTTATATATGGTACAGCACCTTCCAAATCTGTGAACCCTGGGAGATCAGAATTGTGTGCTGCGCAGTGCTATTTTTCTTATATCCAAACATTTCTGATTCAAGGTCTTCCAAGAAGGCTCTGATTGCCTTGGAAGGTCACCAAGATAAAGAACACACTTCAGTAACTAGCTGAGTTTCTAATCAACTGCACTGGCGGCCAGCTGTTAGTTACGAGTGATATCCTGGCTTTACTCTCAAAGCCAGGGTATCACTTGTGTGATATTCTCTCTCTATGAGAATGTGAGCGTGGCTGGAAGCATGAACCATACCTTGAGATTACTGCCACCTCCTGTGCATAAGTCAGGGAGATCACTTCAGTACTGAGCAATGCAAGAGACAGCTCTGCAAATTTGGGGGATCTTTGACTCTGGTGGTACTACGCTGCTGTTACTCAAACAGTACTATACCTCTCCGGAACAAATCTTGTAGCCCTGTAAAAGTCACAAAAGCCTGGCCTTCAATACAAATGGATTTTTTCAGAAAATGTACCACTCTCCCTTGGCACCACAAGGATATTTTTCTGAATGGAAAAATCACCAGAGAGGTTTTAAAGATAATCCAAAATAGCAACTTCTAGCTGTGTAGTTGGTCTCTAGCGTTCAGTATGGTGGAGCTTTCATTAGGAACTTACAAATGGGGACCTTTTGCCATCTTTTCATACACACATGCTGAGACAGTCCCTGCAGACTGAGATACTGGGCAGTGGAAACAGCAAGGGTAAAAAACGCCTTCATCACACAAATTATTTTACACTTGTACCTTTAAATCTTCATTTCACCAGGTCAGCAGGTCCAGCACTATGACCTCCCAGTATATATCACGTCAGTATTTTCTCAGAATGCTCTGGGAAATAACTTATCTCAAAGGGCAGAGTGCTGGAATTTTTTAGACTCCACGGCAAGGTTTGGAAAAATTCCTTTCACTCTCACTCCCGCTCATTAGCCAGTCTCAATCTTCAATCAGACATCAACATGACATCACCGTTTGAATTATTACCTGGAAGGAATACCCTGTTATCGAAGAGGTAAGGCAAATTCCATTATGTTTCCTTCCAGAAAACATTTTTTTTTCCCCCATAACGTAGCGACAGCTAGATAACTAGTCAAGGTACTCCTCCCTCCCTAAAGTCAGCGTAAATACCAGCCTCCTGAAGCTACTGAGGGATGCAATGGAAGAACAGAGGTGTCATTCAGAAGGTTTATGCATCTTCAGCAGCTTTGTGGTATCTTCCCTGTCTTTTTTTCCTGATGAGTCCTGCTGCTCCAGCTTTCTTGTTCACCAGGCTTCCTTTAGTCGTTTCAAACGATCTGTTCTCCAAACTCAGGCTATATCAACTTTTCATTGCAAAATAGTTCAAATTCTCTAAATGTATGGAAAACTAAAATTCCTTTTTTTTTTTTCTCTCAGAAAACTGCTGGGACCACAAAGGTTTTAGGCTTCATGGCATCGGGAGCTGTGAGCCATCAAAAGTCTTTCATGCTTGCTGCTCTAGGACCAGCAGTTTGAAAGTCCACACAGACTGAGCTCTCCCACTCCGAAGCAGAGAGGTTGAAGGACTTATCTCAAGGCTCCCAGATGCTCTGCTGGACCACTGGGATCCTGCTACTGAAAGCCCTGGGCCATGTTTCTAGGATGTACAGCTCCTTCATACAGAACGCCATAGGCCAGGTAGTCCCAGGCTTGCAGCCAGCACTTGCTGGAATCACTTCCTGTGGTGATACTCCATTTTGGGAACGTCATTGCAAAAACAAATAAATTGAAAACGTCTCATAAGCAGGGAAGCCTGGACTGTGGTGAGGTCCACGCTTAAATCTCTGTCTCAAGTCCTTTTAAGATACTTTGGTCTTTATAAATAGGTTGGTACCAAACTTCACCAACTTGTCGTTTTCACGGTGAGACAGGGTGACCACTGAGGGGAGGATCACAGGACAGACAAAGCTTGGCCTCACGGAGAAACTGCAGCCTTTGCTCACTCTATCGAAATCTGACAAACCCGTTTGTGTCAGCCTACTTTTTTTTTTTATTTTTATTTCAAGCTCACCTGAGCCACACGCCAGGTTTCAGCCTGATGATACCTGAAGGGCCGAAGACCTGAGGCGATGACGCCGCCAGGGAGGGTGGCTGGGCTGGGCCCGTGTGTCCCCCTCAGCAGCGCGGTGGCTGCTGCAGTGGCACTGAGCACCCCCACCCATCAGGTGCATGGGGAGGAAACCCCCAAAACAGCCATGTAAAGCACAAAAAAAACAATAAAAAAGGCACCATAATGTCTGTGAAGGCATGCTCCCAGGCATGTTGCTTTTAACCAGATTTTAACTGTACGACAGAGCCCCTCACGACTTGTTACCGCTTCCTTCGGGCAGGATGCACGTTACCGCCGCCCGACCTGAGGAGACGCTGCCAGGGAAGCCGTTTTATTACTGCTCGCCCGCGGCGAGCGGTGGGTCCCCC